>NC_133617.1:248187953-248540453 GCF_048593235.1 Sminthopsis crassicaudata | reverse complement strand
GGACTTCTCTGCTGTTTCTTTTATAGACATGGGATATTGGAAAAGAATAGTCACAATTGGTGCAAGTAAGGTGCTGTAATTGTAATACTATCTTTTGACTTCCTGTGATACTCAGCAAGGGAATACTCACTCTTGAGCTTCACGGGAAGGTACTTTGGTTAGAGAAATGTCATTTGCATTATCTGCTTTCTTATTTTGTTGTAAGGGTGGCCTTTCAAACAAATTTAATAACGTTCATCTGGTTGGCATCAAGTATAGCAACACCAAATCTTGGTACTCCTTAAATTCAATCGTAATTTAAATAAAACACAGCCTATATTAATGTATGGGCACTGTTGTAAACTCTATTAATGTAGTTGAGAGCCGTCAAGCACCAGTGACTCTCAGAAACATAAAAAAGTTTGTATTAAAAATCACTGAACAGTACAAAAATGGGAACAATACATATAAATTATATTCAACACCCAACTTTATAAAACACCTTTAAAAAAAAAAAAAGATGGCCTATATCTGCATCTGTTCTGTTGTAGTCCACTAAATAAAAGGTTTTTAAGCTGAGAATACACTGGGGACTGATATTTATACCACAGCTTTTCTCCCCTTAGGAGACATGATTATGTATTTTTAGCCAATTCATTAATGCATTTTTATTTTTTATAGTTTTTAGTCCTCCCTCCCCCTTTTCCAGAGGAAGTTAGTAATAAGAATGGCAGTATTTACTGTTGTCTGCATCTGAGTGGTTCACAGCTGAGCACTTCTCTTGTGTATTCAGTGACAAATGGCAATCACTTTATCATTTATCTTATGACAAATAGCAGATTCAGCCACAAACTGCTGGCCGTAGCAAACTTACAGGATGAAGTTCTTTATTGTTTATGGTTTGTGGGTTGATGTATTCATGCCTTGTTTATTTGTGAAATGAACAAAAATCAGTAAGCAGGCATGAACAGAAATTTGGCCACACAATCAATTGTACTTTTTTTTTCTCCAGTCTTCCAAGGACCTTGCAAGGAAATTCGCTGAACTAGGTCTAAGCTGTAAGCTGCCTTTAGAAAAAAAAAAAAAGTCATTAGAGGATGCACCAAATTGTGACATTATGCCCTTAAGCCAAAATAACACTGAATGGAGTTCCTACCTCACATTAACCTTCTGAATAAGGGTCTTTGATTTGATAGTTAGCTCTTGTCAGAGACAAGTGGGCCAACAGGCCAATAGTCAAAGAAAACTATTACAACTCTGCTAACAGTTTAGCCATTGTGTTTAAGTTTTGACAATGCCCTTTCACAGATTTATAAAAAAATATTTCTAAGTCATCTTAATACTTTAATGGATAGCATGCCAGATGCATGAGATATATTTATACTCAACATCAAAGCTTTTTGTGATTCCCTCTAACTTCTAGGAGAGTCTTTATCTTCCTGACTACCTGTATTTGTCTTTACAACTACCTCACATTTATTTTATATTTCCTTCATATGTTTATATACTTTTATATCTACACATTGTCTCTTCTGACTGAATGTAAGCTCCTTGAAAGGAGGAACTGTTAACTTTGCTGTCCTTATATTGTCAAAACCCCTGAAATAGGGTAAATATTGAATTAGTCAGGAAACAAATATTAAGCACTTACCACATGCTGGCCCCCACACAGATCTAGCAGATGGAAGACTGGACCTGGAGTCAGAAACCTCATCTTCCTGAGATCAAATCTGTTCTGAGATACTGGGCACATAAACCCTGTTTACCTCAGTTTCTTTATTTGTAAAATGAGCTGGAAGGGAAGTAGCAAATCACTCTAGTAACTTTGTCAAGAAATTCTCAAATGGGATCAAGTTGGAAATGACTAAAAATGACTGAATGACAAAATCAGCAAAATGCTGAGAGCCATTATATGAGAGTCAAATATCACTTCCAAAATATAGTGGCTACTGACAAGATGAAATAAAACCTTGACTAATGTAATAAAACTTTAGTACAAGAGGTACTTTTTAATCTGTTATCAAATGCTTTGCATAGAAAATTTGTCTAGGTAGTCAAAACAAATAATTACAGTCTTAGAATATGATGATAATGGTGGTAGTGATGATGGCTAGCATTTATAAAGGGCCTACTATAAACCATCACTGTGCTAAACACTTTTTAGAGACATTATTTCATTTGATCTTCTCAATATCCTAAAAGGTAGGTAGTATTATTTTCCTTATTTCATTACTGTGGAAATTCAGAAAGACAGCAGTTAGGTAACATGCCAAGGTTCACACAACTAGTAAGTATCTGAAGCTGGATGTGAATGCAGTTTTTCCTAACTCCAGGCCTGGTGATCTATCCACTATATCATCTAGTCTCCCAGTGGAATTACTTCTCCAAAAGAACTCTGTCAACTAGCATTTATTGAGTGCTGTGAACTACATACTCTACAAAGCTTAGGAAATACAAAGAAATGCAATATATAGTCTCTGCTCTCAAGAAACTTACATTCTAATGGAGGAGACAACATGTAGATAAATCTGTACATATAAGAAAATGCAGTATAAATGAAATTAATCTCAGAGGCAAGGGTCTGAGAAAAAGAGGGAAGAGAACAAGGAAAAGATCTAAAACAGAAGATGGGCTTTCAGTGGAGTCTTAAATAAAGCCATGGAAGCTAGGAGTCAAAAGTGAGGCTGGAGAATATTTGGGGGACATCCCATGCAAATTCATGTTTGTGAGTTACGAAAGTTGTAGTAACTACTATAAGTAGGCCAGGCTATCCCAGTAGGGTGTGGATGTGAAATACTCTATAAGAAAACTTGAAAGGTCAAAGGTACTAGATTGTGAAAGGTTTTGATGAGAGGAAAGGAGGAACCCCATTTTGGTCAGTGCAAAGATAGTCCCATGACGGCACAGTGTGGTCCCCTGTAAATGAATTTACAGGCCAAAAAACCTAGATTGATAAAAAGGTTTATTTCAGGGATTTTAGAAGTAAAGTTTAGTTAGTAAAGTTGAGGGTGGAGATAGAAGAGCACCAGATTAGGTCCGGTGGGCATAAAACCCTTGGCTTAAGGATGCCATACTTAGGACTTCTGCAAAAGCATGGCGTCTAGCATTGCCCTTTTATAACGGGGGCTCTTGGTGATGTTGAAGGTGGGTGGAGTCCCAGGCTCCTGGCGGGCTTTCAGTTAGCTCAGATCCGGTGGAGGCTGGGGAAAGCCAGGATATCATTGGAATTCAAAAGAATGCTTTTTGACCAGGATTTGTGAATCAAAGGTCAGCCATGGGGGTTGGGGAATCAGAAAGGAATCTTAAAGGGATCTCAACCCCCATCAGTTTAAAATGCTATACAGAAAATTTGTTTTAATTGTTCATAGAACTAAGAGGGATCTATTGAGTTTACTGAGTTGCAAATGACAAGATCAACCCTACGTTCTAGAAAAATAACATTGATATCTGAGTAGAATGGGGAAAAGATTTGAGGTAGGAAGAATAATTAGAAATAATTCAGATAAAAAATGATGAAAATCTGTGTAAGGTTATTGACTGTCAGTGAAGAGAAGATGACATATATTATGAAGAAAGAACAATAAAGATGCAATCTTCAGTAGCTGGGGAAATGGTATGTGCCTGTGGGAGGAGGAAAGGAATTGAAGAAGAGGGTAATGAGTTATATTTTGGATATGTTGAATTTGAGATACCCTCAGAGTATCTATGACTAGATGTGCAACAGGTAGCTGGTAATAAGTGATTGGAACTCAGAAAAGAAATTAGGGCTAAATAGACTGATCTGGGGGAAACAATATTAATTTAAACAATAAAATTTGAAATTTGATAGAACATGAATTAAGTGAATAAAAATGCATTTTAAAATGCTTATTGTAACAGATTCTTTGCTATTCAATAGGTATGCCAGTATAATCAAGATAGTTTCTGCCCTCAAGGGACTTATATTCTAATGGGGAAGACAACACATAGAAAGGAGTATTTTCTAGGAAAGAGTGTTTGGAAGTTGTATATCCATTTTTGTGTATGTCTCCAATATTTTCTATTAGAAATTCCCAATTTTGTCCAGCTTTTTGTCCATGCGTTTTGTAGACTTGTAAGTTTAAAACTAATATTCTTGGAGAAAGCTGAAGTTAGAGGTCCAGAAAAAGCTATTATGTGGCTCTGAAATTTGCATATACTATCTGCTGGGCTCATCAGAGGTGAATGATAGTTTTCACCCCACTTAGTTACAAGCCAATCTAGATGCTGTTATTTGCATAAGCAATTTGATTGATAAACATTGCTCTACACCTCCATATTATAAACTTTTGAGGACCAGAAACTCTGATTTTTTTCATCTGTTTTGAGAATTTATTTTCCTTGCCTATAATCAACAATAGAATTAATAGTAAAGGAGAAAAACAGATAAGATGTGACCAGAAATGGAAAGATAAATAGAAAAAAATATATTTTAACATTTCTTGACCTGATTATATGCAAAATAGAGGCAAGAGTAGAATTGTCAGAAGTGAGGCTATCTAGGTATTATAGTTTGTCCTTTGTTCTCAAAGAAGACCCATATCCCTAGAGTAAGGAAGAGCTAAGGTCAGTTCTGACCATGAGTACTTACTAGGTATATTACCTCAAGGCAAGTCATTTATTTCATTTAATTTCTAACTCAGTTTCTTCAGCTGCAAAATGAGGATCATAAAATCTACTTCCAGAATATTTGTGAGCATTAACTGAGATAATATTTGGATTTAATTACCATACTTATACTGATGATTTTTGAATTTGCAATATCTCTGTTGACCTCTAGTCTTCATCAGCCTTTCAGACATTTATTTAGAAGTGTATGTCCAATAAAAACTTTAAACTCCTCAGACACTTAACACTTCCTAGCTGTGTGACCCTGGGCAAGTCACTTAACCCCAGCCTCAAAGAAAAAAAAAAAAAAAAACTAAAAACAAAAAAAAACTTTAAATTCATTATGTCCAAATTGTAACTGATTATTCCCCCCCCCCCATTCCTTCTCTCTTACTTCCCTATTGTTCTTAAAGGCAAGACCATCCTAGCAGTCCTGCAGGTTCACAACCTGCCTCTTGTCCTCCACTACTCACTATCTTTCATCCTCCACATTCAGTCTGCTGCCAGTGTTTGTCAATTTTTATTTCTGCAACATCACTTAAATATTTTTCCTTCTCTATGACATTAACACTACCATGATGCAGGCCTTCATCACCTGACTATTGCAATAACCTACTGGTGGATCTGCCTGCTTGAAATCACCACCTGCATCATTCAGCCCACCAGAGTAATTTTCCTAAAATATAGGTCCAACCATATTATCTCTTTACTCAATAAATCCTATTAGCTTCCAATCATCTTTAGGATCAAATAAAAACCATCTGTTTGCTTTCAAAGCCCTTCCCAGTCTTGCCCTTCCAATCTTCTTACACTTTATATCTCACCATCATTTCTATTCTTTTCAATCTTGTGACACTGGTCTCCTTGCTATTCCATGAGCAAAAAACTTTATATCTAGGTTCTAAGCACTTTCTCTGGCTGTTCCCTTTTGCCTCTATTCTTACATTTATCTAATGATATTAAAGTACCAGCAAAAATCCTATTTTCTGTGGGAAGCCTTTCCTATTTTCCCTCTTAATTCTAATCCCTTTCCTATTTCAGTTATCACTCATTTGTCCTAAATAGAGCTTATTTATACATATTTCTTTGTTAATTTTCTCCTTTATAAGATTGTGAATTCCTTGAAAAGAAGAACTGACTTTTGACTCTTTTTGTATTGCTATTGCTAAACACAATGCTTGGCACATGAAAGGTGCTTAAAAAATGTCTGGAGGAGAGGATTTCTTTTTTTAATGAAAGGAAAGGTAGTCAGTATGATTCTCATTTTGTACCTGGGAAAATAAAAGAAAAAGGGAGTAGAATGTGAAAAAAAAACAAAACAAAACTAGAATGAGATGATTTTCAGTGAAATCTTAGAATGAATCGTCAGGCCAAGAATATGTTTAAAAACTATGAGAAAACTATTAGGGAGAAAGGGTAGCAAGAATATCCATTTTCTAACATTTGAGAAAGGTACAAAAACATGCTTTTTATTATGTAATCATTGAGTATCATAATAAGAAGGTACCTGAGAAATTATCTAGTCCAATGTTATATCTCCTGATAATGTCATCTCTATGATATTTAGGAAAAAAAAGTTCATTCAGACTCTGTTTGAACACTTTAAATGGCAGGAGACTGAAAAAGAAGCAGCATGAAGGGGAGTAAGAAGCAAGTATAAGTGAATATTGATAATACTAATCTTTCATTTTAAAATAAAAGGGAAAAGACAAGTTTAGGTTAAAAATTCTGAGAAGGATTTCAGGCTCAGGGAAAAGGAGAGAAAGTTCAAGAAAGGGCTAAGATCCACTAAGATACCTATCCAATAGATTAAATATATTATTGTTTTTTAAGCACAAAGATGGAAAGAAGAATGGCAAACTAGAAGCAAAACAATAGAATATGACTTGGGTGTATATATTAAGAGACAGAAAAAAAAAAGAAGTATGGTCATTTGAAGGTCATTCTATTGCAGGGGGGCCAGAGGAAACTACAGGTAGGACTAGATTAAATAGTAATAGCAAAAACTCTAATGACTTTAAAGAAAGAAGATCCAGAGAATGAAATTTCCTGTTCGTTAACTACTGAATTTGGCACCTTCGTTTTAGGTCTTTGGAGGGAAAATGCTATAAGATAATTCTTTCAAAACCCTCTCCATAAAATAGAATTGTGTTAGAACTCCTCAGAATTTTAACTGATGAGATATGTTACTTGTTATTAAGTTATTAAATGAAAAAGCTCAGATGAATTAGTACTTGTCCATTAAATTGAAGTAGTCTGGAAAGACAGTGTTAAAAAAATGTCAATCAGGTGGGGACATGCCAAAATATATGTAGCCTCCAGATCAAACTACTTAATAATGCTCCTAATAAGGCATAATTAGTAGTGTGCTAATGCAAAGATAATTCACATGCAAGAAAGAAGAGAAATGAGATGAATAAAATATAAAATATTAACACTATGAGGTTCAAAATGGAAAAATGTGGAGTTTTTCCACACCCTGAAATATGTACTTTGTGAATGTGCAAGTAATAAATGGTACATAAATGAAAATAATAGCTTAGAAAAAAGAGATATTCACTTCAGCAGAATAATATTAATAATGATTCCTACTTCACGATGTCTAGGTGTGTTTAGGAGATGCAGAGACATCAAATAATAAGCAGAAATGAGACAAGGTGATTTGAAAATTATCAATAAATTAGGAGATATTTATTTTTTAATCTTTCTACTCAGCACTATAGTGCTATGTGTTCTTTGCTATGAAGTTTATAAAATTGTTTCTTTGCTATGAATTTTAAAGAAATTTTACCTAAAAGAGGAAATAACTAAGGAAATAAGATCTATAGCATATTGATTTATTAAGCAATGTCTGCCAATTGCCTAATAAATTGGGGCCAATTGTCTTCCTCAGATTTGGCATGGAACTTTGAATACAGGGGGAGCCTGACTTTTGTAACATTAAAAACAATTAAATTGGACAAATTAATTAAAAGAAGATAATACAATATTAGGGAATCTGAATTCTAATTGGAGAAAAGATTAAAGACTTTCCAAGGTGTGAGGAGAAGGTACACATGCCTGAAAATTAGAAAAAGAAGTTTCACATGTGTAAATAATTAAAGGAATATGGAAACTAACAATTGATCTGTATGGGACCCATTTTAACATAAGACTTGTGAGTTGCTTAAGATATATAACTGTGAGAAAATTCCTGACATCAACCTTTGGATCTTATTGAGTTTCTGGTCAGCATAATATAGGTCCTCAGAAGTGTCCAGCAGGCAGCTAGTGGTGTAGTGGATAGAGCACCAGCCCTAAAGTCAAAAGGACCCGAATTCAAATCTGGCCTCAGTCACTTACCACTTCCTAACTGTGTGACCCTGGGCAAGTCACTTAATCCTAATTGCCTCACTCCCCCCCCCAAAAAAAAAAGAAAGAAAGAAACAAAAAAGAGATGGTCTAGCTTCCCTACCACACAGGGCTAAGTTCAAACAGTGCAATAACATTTTCTTCCAATTCCTACAATTGAATGAATAAAGCTTTCTTAAAGCACAGAAATTGGACTAGACCCTTAATTGAATAGAAAGGGAACTGATCCAGCTCCAGAATTGAGTCACAAGATGGAGTCAGTGTGGTTCACTCAATTCCCTCAATTAAAGACTTGTTGTCTTAATTCCTCCAATACTCTCAAAATATGAAGTATTACACCTCCTTCAAAAAATGTGCAAGCCATTGTAAAAAACAAAAACAAAAACAAAAAAAACTTATATCTAATATATCAAACAATAATGCATGAAATCATAGAGAGGAATCCTAAATGGTACATTATTAAATGGCAGATATTGTGTAGTAAAAACTTAAAAAAAGGTAAGATTTCAAAACAGCTTGTGTAACTGAATTTCCCCTTCAACAGTCTAACATTTAGTGGCTGTGTAAAACAAATACATTATATGAAACATTATAAAATTTAGGACTATTGTGTATACATTATGTGTTGTAGATTCTGAGGAGATAGAATAAATATTAAAGATTATTTAATTGTGTAAAGAAAAATTATAGGACATGATAAAAAGAGGCAATTGTCAGGTAATTTAGAATGTGAAATTAGCCTAAAAAAGACAAGGATAAGAGGTGACTTAATGTTGGGACTCTAAAGATATATTATCAAAGACTGCATACATATATACAGTCTTCTCAAGTGAGGATTTTGTTACATTTAAAATAATGATTTAAAAGAAGATGAAAGATGAATGAAGAGGACTGTACCTTTAATTGTAGTGGGAAAATAAGTAAAGTTCATTTCTCAAAGAAAGAAGATATGAAAGACAAAAGTTTTGAAGAAGTCATATATGAAAATGGGAAAGTGGAAAGAGTACTAATTCAGAAATCCTAAAGTCTGGGTCTTATTCTTACCTCTGCCACTCTCTTTATGACCTTAGCCAGTGATTACAATTCTCTGAACTTCAGTTTTCTCATCTGTAGAATGAAGAGTTTATAATGGATAACTTAAAGTTCATAACTTTCCCCCCCTCCCAATCCAGACTGAATAATTTAAAAAACAGATTTGGCAGGAAGTACAAAGAAAAAAATTGGACTATAAGCACTTTAAACAAAAAGTAAAATTTTTTAAAGTTTTGGAAGAAAATTAATTGAACGTAAACATTTAAGTTTATAGAGGGGAGAAAAATGAAAGCCCTTGAAAGATCTGAAGGATCTAAATAATTATATTTTATGTGATATATAAGGTAATATGACCAATAAAAAATAAAAAATTAAAGAAAATATGAAATTTCATAAATTTAAAAATATGATACACCTAAGAGTTATGTATAATAGGAGATAGCAGATATATAATGGAATATTACTAATCAATCTAAGGAACAGTTTTCTATAAACACATATACCGTTAATGGGGATAGTGAACAAGTATAAAGGTCATATATACTGGGACTCTTAGTTGGGTGTTTTACATAGCTGAACTCACTGGGCCTTAACTTTGCAAGGCACATTGCTCTTGCAGGTGGTCATAGTTTTTGCTGCCTCCAACTGCTCCTTAAGCTGAACTTCTTGTCTGTTAAGGTTCTATATTCTTTCAGAAAGAACTGGAATTCTTACTCTGACTAATTTATGCTGCTTCTTCCCATTTCTCCTCCCTCAGAGACTTGGTTCTGATATCTGTTATCTCTTGAGCAACAGGATTTTAGCTTTAGTGCCAAACTTTCTTATATCTTGATTCTATCAAGTTTCAGAAAATCTTGCCTTCCACATTACATCTCAAGCAGAGTATAAGCACATGTTTCATAAAGCCAGGTGCTTCTGTTGCAGCAAATCATTGCTGATTTGACACCATATTAGAGGTATAAAGGAGAAAGTGAAGAGTATGTCCTTATAAACTCAACTTCACTAAGAGCTGATTCCCTAGAGTTGACAAGCTCAGGTTTACATTTTATGTTTTAAAGACTTTCAGCAGTGCAGTTCATCCTCTACCAGCAAATTTAGTTGAAGATGGAACACATGACATTGTTGGTGTCCCATTAGTTCCCTTCATTCAATGGCCAGCCCTTTATAATGTTGCCAAGTTGTGTAGAAAACTCCTCTGCACTCTTTATGAAGTTGTTTAGCTAAATCTTTTAACTTCTCTTAGATGATATTTAGGAAACTCTGAAATTTCATCAATAACTACTTGTATCCACCTACTTTACTTTGGTTTGAAAAGGAGTATTAATTAATGCTTAAAAATGTGTTCAGATTAGTAAGAGTGAACAATAACAATGAAATTTAAAAAAATTATAATGATTATATTTCCTATTCCTTGAAATTATTTCTGTTTTTGCAAAAAAGCAATAAAGTTGTTGTTGTTAAACAAATGAGAAGAAATGTCCACATAAGCAAAATAATCATAATGGCAACAATAAAGACATATCTATTACCAGAAAAACTAGAACTTCTTTCCTGTGGGTTGTCTAAGTTGCCATTTCTGTTTAGCTCCTTAAAATTATTCTCTACTTAATCTTCTAGGAAAAGATTGAATGAAGCACATTTGCTAGGAAATATGAAAATATTTGTTTTCATTGACAGCTGCTCCTAATGAAAAATATTTTTTATTTTGAGAGCAGCTAGTATTAGAAATATTATATTAGCCTGCCAAACTGTGGTTTCTTGGATTTAACTCCTGTATAATGAGCAAGATACACTGCTGGTTTAGTTTTAAAGGCAAGCAGGACAGATTCTGCTTTGATGACACTACCCTCCACTATTAGGGAACTCCCGTGGTGATTGCTTCTTCCCTGGACAAGGTGTTTTTTTTTAAATTTTCCATAATGACATTGAAAAAACTACTTAGATGTGGCATCTCAGGAGATTTTTTTAAACTGGCTTTGCCTCCAAGCTCTATTGCTGACAAGGCTTATTTCACAGGCCAAAATGTCTAACTCTGGTTGGAATCCAGGGGAATTTCATTTTGTCAAATCCTTGGTGAATTCCAAATCCAATGAAGTGATTGTTAAGCTAGAGGATACACTGTCAATGTAAATGTTGCTACTAAAGAAACAGCCCAAATTAAAGAAATCTCCTCTGTGGGGACCCATGTTTTAATGGGGAACCAGGGTTTCTAACATTCCATATTGACTTTTGATAATCTTCCGTGGCCTGAAATCTTCATTCAATATTATCAGTTAACAAACGTTTCAAGCAAAGGGAGTAAGCTTAGTTTGTACAGTTACTACCAAGATCTCATAATGAAGATAATTTTGTATAATATGCTAAAGTGGGGTCTACTCAATTGGGGCTTCCTTTCATGAATTGAACTAGTTAGTGCTGATGGATTAGATGGTCCCTTTTAATTCTCAAATTATCCTATTCTATGTTATCATCCCAGTATTGTCATATACCTGCTTCTTACAAATCTAGACCAAGAATGACTAGATGGATGAGTTCAATGCTGGAAGAACTTCCAGTGAAATGAATATATGATAGAG
The DNA here is from genome assembly GCF_048593235.1 of Sminthopsis crassicaudata. Lineage (NCBI taxonomy): Eukaryota > Metazoa > Chordata > Mammalia > Dasyuromorphia > Dasyuridae > Sminthopsis > Sminthopsis crassicaudata. The sequence goes on along the minus strand of NC_133617.1, from coordinate 248,528,889 downwards.
TTTTTATTCTAGTGTGAAAATTCTTCAGTTCTAATCTGTAGTTGTACTGCAGCACAATAAGATTGGTTATTTTAACCTTTGTTCAGCCTTTAGTGTGTTCTATATGTAATGTATTTTCCATCAAGTGAAGGAGCTCTAGTGTGTGTGTATGGGGGGAAGTGGGAAGGAGTTTCATCCCAATAAAGAGAAAAGTTGGAACTGCTAAGAGACTTGTGCAAATAAAACCACTTTTGACTTAAAACATAGAAACAGTAGCAAGTATAGGAGGAAGAATTGAAAAGTGTCAAGTAAGTTAAATTTGAGACAGGGTGTGGTCTTAAAATTCATTGAGGGTAAGGGAAAAGGATCCAAGAAAGAATAAGACTGCCACTTAGAGTGGTTCACATCAGAGATATCAGCAGCCCTCATCACTCCTGAGCCCAGCCCAAACTAGATTAAATTTTAATTGGTAAATGTTTAACAAAATAGATAAAAGCATTATCTAATAAAATGTTAATTCATAGTTTTCTAAGTCAAGAGATGGTTTATAGGAGACCTGTTTCCATTTGAATAGGACACAAATGGTTTACATGTTGATAAGGGAGAAGAAAGAGGCAGTCCTTTCTTAAGGTGCTTTCATTCAGTGTGCCATAAAGATTTATCTGCAATCCAGAAAGGAGGAAAGGAAGAGTAGCTATTAGAGAACTGAGATTGGGTAGATGATGGTGGTGGTGGTTGTTCTTGGACCAAAATCAAATTATTATGTTAGCATTGAGTACAGTGTGTCTGACTGGCTGATCAGGCTAATGTGAACTCAGAAGATTCTACCACAGGTCAAGCACAAATGGTTTATATGAACATGTGGTATGGAGATGTCTCTAAATTTGGACATCTCATGTTTCTTTTGAGCTACTGGAATTCCAGTTTACTCATAGAGCACAGTATCTTCTTTGATGTGGAAATGATACTCTGGATGGTCCTGTGCCAGTGTTTCCCATGTCACAGCTAATTTCAAAATTCTTCAGGATAGATAGGACAGTAGCAGAAAGCCAAGGTAGATGCACCTCACTGCACTTGATTAAAGTACTGAATGATCTGGATGATGTAATTGCTGAATCATTGTCAGTTATCTTTGAAAGACTGTTGGGAGTGGTACCACAGGACTGCAGAAATGTAAATATCAACCAATTTTTATAAAGAGTAGAGAATGGAGTTTTTAATTTATAGGATGGTAAGCTTTATTTCATATACTGGAATATTATAGGATGTAATAAGAGGTTAGGAGAAACTATACAAAAACAAGTTGAATTAAGAAGGGCATGATGTGCAGAACTAAAGAGCTAATTTTTCTATCTCCTTTACATTGGTTGAAAAATAATATTGAAAAATGATCAAAGTAAAAATGTGTTTAGATTAGTAATTGAAGATATAAAACAATGGACTAGTGTAAACTTAGAATTGTTAATTATTTTATTCTTCATCTCCTGAAATTATTTTTTTAATTAAAAAAAAAAAAAAGATAAAGCTCTGCTCTGGTCAGAATAAACCTGGAGTACTGTGTTCAATTCTTTGCTGTCACATTTTAGGAAGGAAGCTAGTAGAATAAGATGACTAATATAATCAAACATCTCAAAGTCATATGAGGATCGACTGATGAACCTGGAGATAGGTAGCCTAGAAAAAAAATAGCATATCACCAAGATGTGGGAAATATTTTTAAGTCATGTGGGAAGAGGGTTGATCTGTTCTGCTGGGCTACAAAAAAATAAAGTAAGTCATTTGAGTAAAGTTTACCATTTTCTAAAATATTTATTCTTTATCCATTTCTTAAAAGCTTTTATTTCATTTTTGTTTTGTTAGCTGCACTTTTTCTAGATATTCACAAAGTTTTGTGGAAAATATTTTTTCCCTTTGAATCTTGGTTTGCAGTTTTTATGGAGTTATTCTCTGCTTTTGAGGAATCTGCAGATTTTCAGTAATGTTTGATATTGGAATTGCCTTCTTTAGTTTTTCTCACTGATTCAGTTTTAGTTCTTTAATTGAGGTCTACCAAGGGCTAGACTTTGGTACATGTTATTTTTGCACGGGATGATCATTGTTGTTTAATGCTACCTGAACAACTAAGTTCTTTCCCTGCCTTCCTCCTTTCTCCCTGCTTCTTTGAGGCTGAGAGAGCAATATTCAAGGATTTCCATAGTATCCTAAGGATGCTATATACAGGAACTCTAAAACATTGGAGCAATTTAATCCAAGTGACTCTTGCACTTGTCATTGTCCTTCTTTGAACTCTGCCCTCTTGGAATTCTCTTTCCCAGATTTTTACAATCAGGATCCTTCTATGGGCAGAGGCTCCATTCTTGCTTCTTCTTGACAAAGCCCTGCATTCTATATAAGCCATTCCCTAGTCCAGATGAGAGACAAAGGCATTTTTTTCCTATGCTGATGCTGGTTCTCTGGTGATCTTTCCCTTTCCTATTACTTTGATCTGCTGGATGGCTTTATGGAGCAAGGATGGAGTAGAAGAAGTCATCTATGGTACTTTCTCTGTTTTTTTTTTCTTAATTACTATTTGATTTGGTGCAAATTTGCAAATTCCAGACTACCATTTGGCAGAAGTCCTGGGTAGAAATATTAGAACTTTGATGGAAGGAAAATCTTGGAAAAATCTTAACTACTTAAAATGGAATTGGGCTTCTTTAAAAGGTGAGAGAGTTACAATTCAATATCTTCAGTCACAGACTGGATGACCACTCTTGGATATGCTATTAAGTCAACCATCAAATATTTATTTATTAAGCATCTTTTCTGTGCCAGGTACTTTGTTAAATTCTGAAGGTACAAAGAAAAGAAAAAGTTCCCTGATCTCAAGAAGCACACAATATAATGGGGAAGATGACAAAATTAACTATGTAGAAATAAGATATACACAGGATAAATTCTAGATAGCAAAGATAAAACACTAACATTAAGAGGTATTGGGAAAGGCTTCTTGGAGAATGTGGGATTTAAACTGGAACCTGAAGGAAGTCAGAGAATCCAGGAGACAGAAATGAAGAGGGAAGAATTCCAGGCATGGGGGTACTTGATAAAAATGTATGGTGTTGGGTGATGTTTTTGTCTTGTTCTAGGGACAGCAAGAATGCCAGTTACTGGATTGAAGAGTACATAAAGGGGGACATAAAGTGTAAGAAAACTTAGAAGATAGGAAGAGAGTAGGATAAGAACTCATTTAAAAACTAAACAGAATATTTCATGCTGTTTCCTGGAGGTAACAGGTTGCTGCTGATGTTTATTGTATAGGTTTATTGTATAGGGCAAGATTTCAAACTTTCCTTCCTAGCCTCTTTTAGAATCTCATGGACTTTCTGAAGATAGAAATGCAGTGTTATCCACCAAAAAACCTCTTGGCAAATACAACTGAGAATTATTTTGTCCACATAATGGAGAAAGAACTCTTGAGTAAATATTGTTATGAATTCTGAGGAATAGGTGATCAAGTTCATGGGAAATTGGATAGTATGTGTATGAGCATGTGTGAGAGTGTGTGTGTATGTGTGTGTGTTTGTGCACAAACTTTAATCACTTCTTAGAATAAAGAGGAAATAGGAATCATGTAGAAATGAAGACCTTAACTTTCTTTCATTATCGAAGAAAATTTATTTGTGTTCAAAGATAGTTATAAGTGATGCTTTATTGCGATCTTCCCTACCTTTTATCCCCTTCCCATCTCCACCTCCCTGCCTTTCCTGGTAATATTTGCGTTCTCACATTATTGTGACTGTATTACATCGTTTGCATATTTTTGAGGTTGAAAACTGGAATCCTGAAGTCAGTCAAAAGTATAATGTATTGTAAGCCATCCCTCCCCCCAACATGTCACCTTTATTAAAAGTTTTAGCTGACTGCAGGGACTTAATGGAATGAATATAAAATGCTTATATTCTATCATATGATTTGTAGTATATATTTTGGTCCTAAACATGGATTTATTATTTCTGTCAACCCCATAATTCTTGTTTTCTGCTAATATACCCCAGTTTGGTAGTTGGAGCATGACACTATAGGTTAGTGACATGAAACTTGCTTCTTTGCCTTCTGGTTATAGAAGCAGAATCCATTCTAGTGACCCAATACCATTCTGCTCTTCCACAGTCTTTAAGCATTTCCAGCCAGCCAAATTTTTCTATTATCAAAAATCAGTTAACTGCATGATTTACTCAGGCTGATCTCACTAGTTTAAATCTCCCAGTAAGATGTATCCCTAAGAGGAATGAATTGTTAAATTAGCTGAAATTGCACTTTTGAGAAATTGCAATAGGTGTGATTTGAATGCACATTTTACTTAGTTTTAGCATCTAGTAGAGAAGGAAACTTTGATAACTAAATATGTGTTTTATTTACCAATGCCTTTACTAAATCTGCATGGAGGAACAGGATCACTTTTAATTAATCAGTTTAGTCAAACCACTTGAGCAGTTCTGTTCCTAGTTAGAAGTTATGGTTATAGAAGTTGCTTCCTTTTTCTCCTGCAATGTGTTACTGTATTCCAAAATTGGCATGTGAGTTTTTAAAAACCTATAGGCAGCTGATAATGCAGCATGGTCATACACCTAAAAGCTCCAGTCTTAGGCCTTTGTAGAGGCCATCCACATGAATTTCTTCACTACCCTTCCCAGAATCAGCTCAAGTACCAACTTCTGTATGGAACATTTCCTGAATCTCTCAATGTCCAGTGGCATCTCTCTATATTTGTATTTAAGTACTATGTATAAATTTATCTTTATTCTTCATATTTATGCTGTATATGTATGTATATATACACATACATACACACACACATATATCTGTTGTCTTTTACAATAGAATTTCAACTCCTACCACACAGTATTTGACCCAGAATGTTTTGTGATTTATCAGTTGACTAGTTCTCACTGAAAATATTTTCTGCTAAAGTTTATATAGATTGAGAGTAACCCTCTAACATAAATACATACCATGACATACCCTCATTATCTGTGTATATCTACTTCCCTAGTCTACAGGGAATAAAGTTTTTTAATATAATTAGGTTTTGTATTTACTAATTAACATATTATTATATAAATTACATGATACATAATATATATTTTATATACTTACATAAATTATATATAACAACAATTATAATATATTAATTATATATCATAGACATAAGTATATGTACAGAATATATAAGTAAAAAGTATCCTTATTCACACATAAATAGAAATAAAAATCTGGATATAAATATTCTATATTTATGTGATATTTTCCATGCCTATTTGTGTTTATATATATTTCTGTATTATAAGCAGACATAAACATAAATATATTTTAATTTTACATAAATATATATCACATATTATATTAGAAATTATAATTTAATATAATAATATGATTAATATAGTAATAACCTCACATAATTATGAATGATAGAAATTATTAATGCAATATATGTATTTTATAAATACATGGAATATGAATATATCATGGAATATATGAATATATCATATGTATATATGTATACATGAAACTTTGGGAAGTAATTCCATAGATAAAGAGATAACAATTATAATGTATAGGAAAACTAAAGAAGAACCTTAGAGTGTTTGATCAGGAATGGACTTCTAGTCTCAGATGTCAAGCCTTATATTTTTTATTTTTAAAAATTTTTTTATTTTCAAAACATGAATAATTTTCAACATTCACCCCTGCAAAATCTTATATTCCAAGGTTTTTTCTTCCTTCCTTCCCTCTACCCCCCCATTAGAGGCAAGTAATCCAATATATATTAAACATGGGCAATTCTTCTATACATATTTTCACAATTCTCATGCTGCACAAGAAAAATCAGATCAAAAAGGAAAAAAATGAGAAAGAAAACAAAATGCAAGCGAACAACAACAAAAAAGTGAAAATACTATGTAATGATCTAAAGGCACTCCCAATAGTTCTCTCTCTGGATATAGATGGCTGTCTTTATCATAAGACCATTGGAATTGACCTGAGTCCTCTCACTGTTGAAAAGAGCCATGTCCATCAGAATTGATCATCATATAATCTTGCTATTGCTGTGTACAATGTTGTCATGGTTCTTCTCACTTCACTCAGTGTCAGTTCATGTAAGTCTCTCTGGGTCTCTCTGAAATTATCCTATTGATCATTTCTTTTATAATAAGAATATTCCATAACATTCATATACCATAACTTATTCAGCCATTCTCCAACTGATGAGCATCCATCCACTTAGTTTTCAGTTCCTTGCCACTACAAAAAAGGTTGAGCCTTATATTTTAACAAAGAAGAAAACCAAGAGCCAGAGAGGTTAGATTCATCAAGCTTTAAGACATGCTAATTTTTGAACTCAGCCTCATGGACTTTTCTCTTTTAACCACAGTTCTTCTCAAATTGCCATTTCATCTGCAATCATCATTTTTAATAATAACTTTTTATTTTTCTAAATATTGTTTTTCATCATTCACCACTGAAAAATCCTTGTTCCAAAAGTTTCTCCCTTCCTCTCTCCTCACACTTCCCCTAGATAGCAAGCAATCCAGTATAGGTTAAACATGTGTGCATTTCTTCTAAACATATTTCCATATTCATCATGCACAGCTAACATTTAAAAGATTTCACAAGAAGTTCACAAGTAGTCGGAATAGATTTGGGCATTCTATGAGATGCTTGAGAACTAAGGAATAAGAGAAATGTTATGAAATGAAAATGAAAAGAGATAAAGCTATCTTTGAAAAGAGAGAATTCTTAGAGATTTTAATGATTGGTTCAAAACATAATGACATTATCAAGTCTAGCTTCAGTACCTGTATAAGGAGAGGAACTTAATTCCCTGAAAGGACCTTCTTCATTCAGTGACAAAAGTTGCTGACAGATGTATCTTAGTATGGTCCAGGGACTAGTAAAGTGAACTACCAGTGCAAGATACCAAGACCCATGAGGCTAAAATAGAAATAGTCTGCCTGGGTGTGAAATGGAGAGTAACAACCTATTAAAAGACTGATTATTATGTTAATTTCTGCCCAGATGAAAAAGAGTAATGAGACTGTACCTTTTAATTATCTACCTGAATTTGGTAGATTATGGTAGCCCTAGATTTCCACACATTTAAAAAGTTCAGGAAAAAAGAGATATGATCAAAGGTTTGAAAATACAGAGGATCAACTTAGAAGTCCTTGGAAGTCTTCTCTTGATTCTTTTTATATTATACAGATACCAAGTCATATTCATATTATCTTTCTGTTCTGCTGTATTCAGTTTGTTCCCCTCACTTTTGATAAGTTGAATGGACCCTCTTTTCCTGGTCATATGTCCTTAATGATATACTTCTTACTTTTTTTTTTTTTTTTTTTTTTTGTTATTGTCTCAGTTATGTCTAACTCTTCATGATCCCATTTGCAATTTTCTTGGCAGAAATACTGGAATAGTTGTCATTTCCTTTTCCAACTAATTTTACAGATAAGTAAACAGAAGCAAACAGGGTTAAATGTCCAGAGTTACATAGTTAGTAAAGATCTGAGGACCTATTTGAATTTAGGAAGAGGAGTCTTCTGACTTCAGCCCCCACTGTACTCTATCCATTGCTTCCTGATGTATTTTGTAGCACTTATCGAATGAAAGCTACTATTATTAATGTGCAGCAATCTATTTACTTTCTATCATTACTTAATCATCTCTCTACTCTTCTTCAGGTTTTTTGTTATTATAAATGTTGATCATACCCTCCTCCCCACCTCAGAACCTGAAACATGGGTCCAAAGACTCATTCCTTCTCATCTCCTGCCTTGGCGGAGCCATGTGAGGTGTAGTTACATATGGTTACCAATGTGTTTGGATTTTATGTGGGATGTGAAAAACTGTGTGGTATATAAAGACATAAGTTTGGCATAGTTAAAAGTCCTTGAAACCATATCTTTTGAGGTTGGTTTGAAGGAAATGTTGGTGTTTGGCTTGACGATTGGAATTTTGTTGTTCACTCAAATATAAAGAATAAAGTATAATGAGTAGAATTTATAGGAAGAAAAGTCTTGGTATAATGTAAAGTATTATATTCTTCTTCAAAATATATTAAAAACAGAATTGTTGCTCTTTAACAGGTATTGAGTTCCCCTTACAGAAAGTACTGTTGTAGGGGCTATGTTGTCAGTGCCATTGTGGAGATGATTCCAGATGATTCTTACATCAATAAAGGACTCATTTAGATAACCTCTGAAATCTCCTTTTAATATAAAATTTTGTGATTCTAAAATTAACTTTAGTAAAATAAGTTTAGTGATTCAAATCAATGAACGAGCATTTATTAAGCACTCATTATGTGCCAGGTTTTGTGTTAATTTTAAGAGTACAAAGACACAGATCAAATAGTCCCTTTCATCAAGGAGCTAACATGTTAACAGGAGAGACAACATGTACTTTTTCAAATTTATACAGAATTCATGCAAAAAATAAATACAAGGCAGTTTCAGCAGAAGAGGGTACTCGTACTTGGGGAGATTGGAAAAGGTTTACTATAGAAGGTGATGCTTGCATTGAATCTTTAAGGAAAAAAGGGATTTCATGAGGTAAAAATGAGAGAATGAATTCTAAGCAAGGGAACAATCAGTGTAAAACAAGCACAAAAAAGAATCTGAAGTGATTGAAATGTCAAACAGTAGTTTATGTTTGATCTTTGAAAAAATGAGGAAACTGAAGTTCATTAAATAGTAATTGGAGGAAGAAATGACATAATTAGACCTGCAGTATATGAAAATTGATTTGGTGGTTATGTGGTGGATAGGTTGGAGTTGGGCAACTAGATAAGAGATTATTACAAGAGTCCAAGGGAAAGATGATGAAGACCTTAAATATAGTGATAGCCTTTGATAGCATCAATTCTGCTAATGTTGTTTTTTCTATTTCCAATAACCTTATTCTCTGAAAGAAAAATGGCAGAATTTTTCTATAAGAGTTAAGGCAGTTTCCTTGAAAGGAAGGAGTTTCAGTTTCTGAGAGGCAGGTTTATTGTAGTGCCCCAATCACCTCAGCCAGACAGGCTCTGGATGGATCAGGCAGCTGTGTCTTGAAATGGACTTAGTGGGACCATACAAAACAGCATCCCTGGTACAGATTAACTTCTCTTTTTTTCTTACTATTCTTTAAATAGAAGAATTAGATGACACTATCTCCAGCAACAGAAGTGCAAACACCTGGCAGATTATTTGTAATTCTAATCAGTTTTTAAACTATTGGCCTTCATTACACAGCCCACAGAGTGCTTGTGGCCCACAGCATGTATAATTGTAACCCACCATAAATTAGGAACATGGCCTCCATAATTTAGTGTTGCTGAAGCTATTGTTTATCCAAAGAACATTGTTCATATGAAAAGACACATTACCTCTCATGTGTATACTAATTACTGAAAATTGTTATATAATAATCATTTGTCCTTATTCAATCGTGATAAAAAACATTGTGAGGTTTTTAGCTCATAAACCTACTGCTCAAAGTTGATAACATTGTCAGTAAGTAAACTACTGTTTAAATTGAAGCTGGGTCATAGATTCAATTACTATGGGTCTTTGCTAGTTCTCAACTGGTTATCTGCCTGGATTTTGAGCGCCATTGTAAATACTGAGAAAAAAATTCTTTACAAAGGCAGGATTGTCATTTTTAAAAATTGTAATAATAATAATAATAATTGGAACTGAACTATCATCATCCAGTTAAACCTCTGCCTCATAAGCATTATGTATTTATTGATCTACCTGTGGCTCTGTTCCTGGACCACACCTTTCTCAGAAGAGTTAGTGTGGTGGAGCATAAATTGTACTGAAATTGCTCATGAGGCTAGAGTTCAGATCCTAGCAGGAACCTGTATGACCCAGGTAAGTCCATTAACCTCCCTGAATCTTGGTTTCCTCTTTTGTAAAACCAGGAAGTTGGGTGACTCTTGTTATTGTCTTCATTCCTGAAAACCTTGAAGTTAAAGATTCTAGGAAGTCACAAAGTCAGTACATTTCAGAGGTCAGATTTGAACCAAAGTTTTTCTGACTCCAAGACTGGCACTATGTCAAATACACCATTCTGACTACCTTTGCAAAACCATTTGTACAGGTAGGAGATTTTTTGGTGATAAAGTAAAATTCAAATAAAACTTAATTACTATTAGTATGACTCCATTTGTTATTTGAATTTAATATTTTATTGGTCTCATTAATTTAATTTGGAAATGCTCTTTACTATTGACTGAAACTCTTTAGAATACTTTATAGCTACTTGAAGAACAAATTCTCAAATAAGGGAGCAACCAAAATCCAATTGGAAAAGATGTTGTATCTCCCTCTCTCTCTCTCTCTCTCTTTCTTTCTTTCTTTCTTTCTTTCTTTCTTTCTTTCTTCCTTCCTTCCTTCCTTCCTTCCTTCCTTCCTTCCTTCCTTCCTTCCTTCCTTCCTTCCTTCCTTCCTTCCTTCCTTTCTTTCTTTCTTTCTTTCTTTCTTTCTTTCTTTCTTTCTTTCTTTCTTTCTTTCTTTCTTTCTTTCTTTCTTTCTTTCTTTCTTTCTTTCTTTCTTTTTTTTAACAAAGCTATAAGCTTCAGAATTACTCATATCAAGAAGTAGCAATTTCTGTTGGCAAGGCGCATGAAAAGCGTGAGCCTCGTGGGACTCCATTTGTGACAACAGAGCAGAAAGCAGTTCCTGTTCTGACAATAAAGAAAGTGACAGATAATATAGAAGTAATCAATCTGAAATGTATAGGAGATCTAAACCATGAAATGTCTTAAGAACCGTAAGTGCGATCTTAAAATCAATACCTGATGCTACGAAGAGTCAGAATAATGACTCTAGAAGAGAAATTTTAGGTGAAATTGTACTGACAAGCAAGCAGCTACAAAAATTTGTAGTTATTTATTATATATGTGTTAATAAAAGATTCAGAGGTTTCTTTAAACAACAAAAAAAATTGACAAAATATTTATTAAATAGCATTGTATTGTCTCACACCCATGTCTGAAATGTATGTCATCTTCACCTCCATCTCAGAGAATTTTTCTCTTCCTTTAAGGTGCATTTCAGGTGCCAATATCAACATGATTCCTTGCCCAAACCCCATACTTATCAGTGCCTTCCCTCCTAAACTACTTTATCTTTACTTAAATTGTATATATCTATGTGTCCTTATAGTATTCTCAGTCAAACAAAAGTTATTTAACGTCATGTAATCAAAATTATTTACTCTTGTTTGGTAATAACTAGATCTGACAGGTATATTTTCCATGATCCTCTAATTTACTTATGATATCACCCTTTATATATAAATCACTGCAATATTTAAACTTTATTTTGGTGTATGGTGTAAGATGTGGCTCATGCTCTTCCTTTGCTTTAGAAAGATCATTTATGCAGTGGTGTGGAGGATGGATTGGAGTGAGGAAAAACTTGAAATTTGAAATCAACTTAGAAAACAATTATAATACTTTAAAGAAGAGATGATAAGGGTGATAAAGATAATCACTGGTGAAGTGACTACATGAATGGAAAGAAGGGGACATATGTGAAAAAGTACCATAGAAAACTAAGAGGTGAGATTTGGCAACTGATTGCATATATAGAGTGAGTAAGAAAGAGTTAAAGATGATATCAAAGGTGTGATGCTAGGAAGTATAAAAGTGCCATCAATACTAATAGATATATTCCAAAGAAGAGTGGATTTTTTGGGGGAAAGATGAGTTCAGTTTGGGACATGTTGAGTTTGAGGTGTCTATGGGACATCCAGTTTGAAATATCTAATATTCAGTTCATAATGTGAGATTGGAACTCAGAATACAATCTAAGTTTGAATATATAGATCTAAGATTCATATATATATATGGAGGGAAGCCAATGGGTTAACCAAGTAAGAGATTATAGAAATAAAAGAGAAGTTGTTTAGGACAAAAAGTTGGGATTTACTCAGTTAGTGAATATTTACATTGTTGAAAATCCCACAAAGAAGATTTTGTGGACACAAAGTCATATATATTTTAATACCATTATTCTCCCAGTAGTTTTATAGAATTTTAAGCCAGGTCATACTACACAGGCTGAAGAACTAAAATTGAGACTTACCAACACCCTTGTTGGAAAAGCACATGGTAAACATGAATAGGTTACATGTATAACTCTGGGCAAATCACTTGTTATATTTGTCTTGCACTCAGAATAACATAAATGTTTACTATTATTATCAACATCACTATCTTTATTAATATCATAAGGAAGGGGGAATAAGCATTTATATAGGTAAGTGATTTGATCATGGTCAGATAGCTAGTAAATACACAAATTTGAACTCAGTCTTCCTAAATCTCAGGCCCAGTATTCTATCTCCTATGCTACCTAGATGCTAATATCATCAGTAATAGCATCATCATGTTACAAATAAGTTATTATAAAGGGAAAAACCCCTTTTCCATTTTTTTTAGTTTTTTTGACTGAATCTTAATTTTTCATCAAATCAGTCACTTCCATTTGTTCAATTCTAATTTTTAGTGATTTTTTTTTTGTTAGCTTTCTTATTTCCTTTTGCATTTGGCCAATTGAACTTTTAATTGAGTTGTGTTTGTTCATTGGATTTTTTCCATTTCACTAATTCTGTTTTTAGGAAGTTTTTTCTATTTCCATTTCACCAAATTTGTTGTTTAAGAAGATGTATTCTTCTGTCTTCTCCACTCCCAAAACCTGCCTCTACAGTCTCACCTCTTGGCCAATCTCCATTAAAGCATATATCTTCATAACCTAAGATGAGCTATTTCCACAGTTCCACTCTCTAATTAAGTTCTGCTAAGTTTGTTTTTACTCTTGTGGATCAGTAGTTTCAGTTGTGGCTGACTCTTCATAACACCACTTGGGGTTTTCTTGACAAAAATATTGAAGTAGTTTTCAATTTTCCTCTTCAGCCAATTTTTACAAATGAGAAAACTGAGGCAAATAGGCTTAAGGGACTGGCCCACATAACAAATATGTAAGGTCAGATTTAATCCAGGTTTTCCTGACTCCACACATACTGCTCTATCCAATGCATTACCTAATTGTCTCCACATCAAAACATTATTTTCATTTTTAATAATCATCAAATGGTATGATTATAACCTGTTATCCTTAATAAAGTTTTTGGTTCATCCTTAGATGAAAACCAAAATCTCTTTTCATGTCTTATTCTTAATTCCCTTTCTGTAAATAGTGTCACTATTTTCCCCTTTCTCAGAATCACCTTTGACTTTGTCATCTGCTATGTCCAATCTTTTGTCAAGTCATGTCCATTTAGCTTTCACATTTTTGCTTCTATCCCTTTGCATTTCCATGTCTAGTATTCTCTCTATATACAATATATCTTTATATGTGTGCATGTATATGTGTATGTATATAATTGAATACATGACATCTTACTTGTCTTTATTCTCTCATGTAGAATTGCTATAGTAGTCACTGGAAGACATTTAAGCCTTCTGGGAAGGGAGAATGATATGCAAAGTACTCTTTTAGTGATGTTAAAATGGCAATTTTTATAAGCTGCTCTTTATGTCATTCTCCAGTAGAATATAGAATCCAGTAGAATCCTTTGTTAGATTCTAACTTTTCTCCTGTTTAAATAGGCATCCCACTTTTTTATAGATTTCTTTTCTTCCTGATTTAAACAACTCATTTTTGATTTTTGGTCCATATGTTTTTTTTTCTTTTTATTTCTTTTTATTTTTTTTTAATTATAGCTTTTTATATACAAAACATATGCATGGGTAATTTTTCATCATTGACCCTTGCAAAAACTTGTTTTGACTTTTCCCCTCCTTCCTTCCACCCCCTCCCCTAGATAGCAAGTAGTCTAATATGTGTAAAAATGTGTTAAAGTATATGTTAAATACAATACCATATGTTTTTATATGAATTATTTTATTCATATTAAAATCTAAAATGATTTTCATAGAATCTCAAAGTTGGAAGAGACAAAAGAGATTTTTCTAGTCCTATTCATACCACAGCAAGAATCATTCCATAAAGCACCTGAAAAGAAATCAACTAACTTTTGTTTGAAGACTTCCACTGAGGAAGAATCTTCCCTCTCCCAATCTCTATTTTTGTGGAACTCTAAACGTTAAGAAATTTTTCTTTTTAAAACTAAATTTTTGTGACTTCCGGCCAAGATGGCGGCGTGGAGGCAGACAGCTGCTTGAGCTCCACGCTTTCTCTCAAGACTTACTTCATGACAAGCCTCAGAGTTAATGCTTGACCAGAAAAGAAACCCACAAATAATCACCAAGAGAAGACATCCTAGAAATTTGCCAGAGAAGGCTGTATTTGCTTGGGGGAGGGTTGGACAGACTGGGCGCAGACTGAGGGCAGGCAGCCAGAGCAAGACAGATAGCTCACATAGCTCAGACCGGAGGGGGGAGAGGTACAATCTCTGCCGTTTCTTCGAAAAGGCTTTTACCCCAGTGTGGATGTTCCGTCTTGGCAGAAAGCCAGGAGCAGCAGAGAGAGAGTGTAAACACCGGAGGTGAAGATTAAAATCATGGAAAGGTAGCATCTCTCGGAACCGGCCACCCCCAACCCCCACCTGGACTGACTCAGCCCGTTCTCAGAGCCTCAGAGTGCAGACTCAGTACAGTCATCACTGTTCTGTTAGTGGCTCTCTGCTGCCCTACCCCCAGTCTGTAGAGGAAGCCCATTAATACCATCCAGCCCCATCCCCCCCAAAACAGACCTATTGTTTCTCTTGTCAATTTGTTTTCTTCGATTCCGCTCTTGACAAAATGAACAAAAAATTCAAAAGGCCTCTAACCATTGACAGCTTCTGTATGGAGAGAGAGCAGACTTCAAATACTGAGGAGACTAAAAACAATCTGTCCCCAGAGGAATCCCCTAAGGGGGATATGAGCTGCTCCTCAATACAAAAGAATCTCATAGAGGAAATCAAAAAGGCTCTCACAAGAGAGCTAGAAGAGAAATTGGAAAAGGAAAGGGAAGCTTGGAAAGAGAGCCTAGAGAAGTTATCCAGAGTGGATAAAGAGATCAAATCATTGGGAAATAAAATTAGTGAATTAGAAAAGGCAAACAACTCCAAGGAAAACAGGATTAGTGAATTGGAAAAGATAAACAACTCCAAGGAAAACAGGATTAGTGAGCTGGAAAAGGTAAACAACTCCAAGGAAAACAGGATTAATGAGCTGGATAAAGAAATCAGCTCTCTAAAAAATAAAATGGAAAAAAATTCCATAGAAGAAAAAAACTCACTTAAAAACACAATTGGACAATTACAAAAAGATATAAAAAAAGTGAGTGAAGAAAATACATCATTGAAAATTAGACTCGAACAAGTAGAAATGAATGACTCAAGGAGAAACCAAGAGGTAGTCAAGCAAAACCAGAGAAATGAAACAATTGAAAAGAATGTCAAGTACCTTACTAGAAAGACAACAGACCTGGAAAACAGATCCAGGAGAGACAATTTGAGAATAATCGGATTCCCTGAAAAATGTGAGGAAAAAAAGAGCTTGGACACTATTTTCGAGGAAATTATCAAAGAGAACTGCCCATATGTTTTGGAAACAGAGGGTAAAATAGACATTGAAAAAATTCATCGATCACCTACTGAAGGGGACCCTAAAATTAAAATGCCAAGAAATATAGTGGCCAAGTTCAAGAACCATCAGACAAAGGAAAAAATATTGGAAGCTGCTAGAAAAAATCAAGTCAGATATGGAGGAGCCACAATAAGGATAACCCAGGATCTAGCAGCGTCTACATTAAAAGAACGAAGGACCTAGAATATGATATTCCGAAAGGCTAAGGAACTTGGTATGCAGCCAAGAATAACTTACCCAGCAAGAATGAGCATCGTTTTCCAGGGAAGAAGATGGACATTTAACAAAATAAATGAATTCCATCTATTCTTGATGAAAAAACAAGACCTACATAAAATGTTTGATCTTCAAATACAGAACTCAAGAGATTTCTAAAAAGGTAAAAAGAAATATTGAGAACTATACTTCTGCCAAAAAAATATGTAAAGAACATATGTACAATTTGTCTTAGAAACTAGAGGTGGAAAGGAAATTATATCATAAAAAAGTGTAAAGTGGTGGTACTACATCTCATGAAGAGGCAAAGGTAACCTATTATATCTGAGAGAAAGAAAGGAGGGAGATGAACATAGTGTGTATCAATAGACATATTCAATTTATGGTGAAACTTCTTCCACTTCATTGAAAAGTGAAAGGGAAGGAGTAAGCTAAGGGGAAAGGAATACAGACATTGTGAGGAAAAGGGATAAAATAAGGGGAGGAACTTTAAGGTGGCGGAGGGATCCTAAAAAGGGAGGGCTGTGAAAAGCAAGTGGTGTTCACAAGTTTAATACTGGGTAGGGGGGTAACAGGGAAGGAAAGGGAAAAAGTATAAGCAGGGGTTAATGGGATGGCAAGCAATACAGAATTAGTCATTCTAACCATAAATGTGAATGGGGCAAACTGCCTCATAAAGAGGAAGCAGTTAGCAGACTGGATTAAAAGTCAGAATCCTACTATATATTGTTTACAGGAAACACACCTGAAACAGGGTGATACATTCAAACTAAAAGTAAAAGGGTGGAGCAGAATCTATTATGCTTCAGGCAAAACCAAAAAAGCAGGAGTAGCCATCCTTATCTCAGATCAAGCAAAAACAAAAATTGATCTAATTAAAAAAGATAAGAAAGGGCATTATATCCTACTGAAGGGTAGCATCAATAATGAAGCAGTATCAATATTAAACCTATATGCACCAAGTGGTGCAGCATCTAAATTCTTAAAAGAGAAATTAAGAAAGCTGCAAGCAGAAATAGATAGTAAAACTATAATAGTGGGAGATCTCAACCTTGTACTCTCAGAATTAGATAAATCAAACCGCAAAATAAATAAGAAAGAAGTCAAAGAGGTAAATAGAATACTAGAAAAGTTTGATATTATAGATCTTTGGAGAAAGCTAAATGCAGGCAGAAAGGAGTATTCTTTCTTCTCAGCAGTTCATGGAACCTATACAAAAATTGATCATATACTCAAAATCAAATGCAGTAGGGCAGAAATAGTAAATGCATCCTTTTCAGACCACAATGCAATCGAAATTACATTTAATAAAAAGCCAGGGGAAAATAGACCAAAAATTAATTGGAAACTAAATAATCTTATATTAAAGAATGATTGGGTAAAACAGCAAATCATAGATATAATTAATAACTTCACCCAAGAAAATGACAATAATGAGACATCATACCAAAATGTGTGGGATGCAGCCAAAGCAGTAATAAGGGGAAGTTTTATATCTCTACAGGCCTACTTGCATAAAATAGAGAAAGAGAGGGCCAACGAATTTGGCTTACAACTAAAATTGCTAGAAAAGGAACAAATTAAAAACCCCCAGACAAACACAAAACTTGAAATTCAAAAAATAAAAGGTGAGATTAATAAAATTGAAAGTAAAAAAAAAACTATTGAATTAATTAATAAAACTAAGAGTTGGTTCTATGAAAAAAACCAACAAAATAGACAAACTCTTAGTAAACCTGATTAAAAAAAGGAAAGAGAAAAAGCAAATTGTTAGTCTTGAAAATGAAAAGGGTGAACTCACCACTAATGAAGAGGAAATTAGAACAATAGTTAGGAGCTACTTTGCTCAACTTTATGCCGATAAATTCGATAACTTAAATGAAATGGAAGAATACCTTCAAAAATATAGCTTGCCCAGATTAACAGAGGAAGAAGTAAGTAGTCTAAATAGTCCCATCTCAGAAAAAGAAATAGAACAAGCTATTAACCAACTTCCTAAGAAAAAGTCCCCAGGACCAGATGGATTTACATGTGAATTCTACCAAACATTTAAAGAACAACTAACTCCAATGCTATGTAAACTATTTGAAAAAATAGGGATTGAAGGAGTCCTACCAAATTCCTTCTATGACACAGACATGGTATTGATACCTAAACCAGGTAGATTGAAAACTGAGAAAGAAAACTATAGACCAATCTCCTTAATTAATATTGATGCTAAAATGTTAAATAAGATATTAGCAAAAAGACTTCAGAAAATCATCCCCAAGATAATACACTATGACCAAGTAGGATTTACACCAGGAATGCAGGGCTGGTTTAATATTAGGAAAACTATTAGTATAATTGACCATATTAGTAATCAAATTAATAAAAACCATATGATCATCTCAATAGATGCAGAAAAAGCATTTGATAAAATCCAACATCCATTCCTACTAAAAACTCTTGAGAGTATAGGAATAAATGGACTATTCCTTAAAATAATAAGGAGCATATATTTAAAACCGTCAGTAAACATATGTAATGGCGATAAACTAGAACCTTCCCTGTAAGATCAGGAGTGAAACAAGGTTGCCCACTATCACCATTACTATTCAATATAGTACTAGAAACGCTAGCCTCGGCAATAAGAGCCATGAAAGAGATTCAAGGAATTAGAGTAGGAAATGAGGAAATCAAATTATCACTTTTCGCAGATGACATGATGGTATACTTAGAGAACCCCAAAGACTTAGAAATAATTAGAATTTTAGCAAAGTTGCAGGATACAAAATAAATCCACATAAATCCTCAGCATTTTTATACATTACCAACACAATCCAACAGCAAGAGATACAAAGAGAAATTCCATTCAAAATAATAGTCGATAGTATAAAATATTTGGGAATATATCTACCAAAGGAAAGTCAGGAATTCTATGAGCAAAATTACATAACACTTGCCACAAAAATAAAATCAGATTTAAATAATTGGAAAGACATTCAGTGCTCTTGGATAGGCCGAGCGAATATAATTAAGATGACAATACTCCCTAAACTAATCTATTTATTTAGTGCTATACCAATCAGACTTCCAAGAAACTATTTTAATAACCTAGAAAAAATAACAACAGAATTCATACGGAACAACAAAAGGTCGAGAATTTCAAGGGAAGTAATGAAAAAAAATTAAGTGAAGGTGGTCTAGCTGTACCTGATCTAGAACTGTATTATAAAGTAACAGTCACCAAAACCATTTGGTATTGGCTAAGAAATAGACTAGTTGATCAGTGGCATAGGTTAGGTTCACAGGGCAAGATAGTGAATAAAAATAGCAATCTAGTGTTTGACAAACCCAAAGATCCCAAATTTTGGGATAAGAATTCATTATTTGACAAAAACTACTGGGAAAATTGGAAATTAGTATAGCAGAAACTAGGCATGGACCCACATTTAACACCACATACTAAGATTAGATCAAAATGGGTCCAAGATTTAGGCATAAAGAACGAAATCATAAATAAATTGGAGGAACATGGGATGGTTTACCTCTCAGACTTGTGGAGGAGGAAGGAGTTTGTGTCCAAGGGAGAACTAGAGACCATTATTGATCACAAAATAGAAAATTTTGATTACACCAAATTAAAAAGTTTCTGCACAAACAAAACTAATGCAAACAAGATTAGAAGGGAAGTAACAAATTGAGAAAACATTTTTACAGTAAAATGTTCTGATAAAGGCCTCATCTCCAAAATATACAGAGAATTGACTTTAATTTATAAGAAATCAAGCCATTCTCCAATTGATAAATGGTCAAAGGATATGAACAGACAATTTTCAGATGATGAAATTGAAACTATTTCCACTCATATGAAAGAGTGTTCCAAATCACTATTGATCAGAGAAATGCAAATTAAGACAACTCTGAGATATCATTACACACCTGTCAGATTGGCTAAGATGACAGGAACAAATAACGATGAATGTTGGAGGGGCTGTGGGAAAACTAGGACACTGATGCATTGTTGGTGGAGTTTGAAAGAATGTAACCATTCTGGAGAGCAATCTGGAATTATGCCCAAAAAGTTATCAAAATGTGCATACCAGCCATACTACTACTGGGCTTATATCCCAAGGAAATACTAAAGAAGGGAAAGGGACCTGTATGTGCCAAAATGTTTGTGGCAGCCCTTTTCATAGTGGCTAGAAGCTGGAAGATGAATGGATGTCCACCAATTGGAGAATGGTTGGTAAATTATGGTATATGAAGGTTATGGAATATTATTGTTCTGTAAGAAATGACCAAAAGGAGGAATACAGAGAGGCTTGGAGAGACTTACATCAACTGATGCTAAGTGAAACGAGCAGAACCAGAAGATCATTATACACTTCAATAATGATACTGTATGAGGATGTATTCTGATGGAAGTGGATATCTTCAACATAGAGAAGAGCTTTCAATTTCAATTGATCAATGATGGACAGAATCAGCTACACCCAGAAAAGGAACACTGGGAAATGAGTGTAAACTGTTATTTTTATCTTCTGAATCCAATTCTTTCTGTGCAACAAGAAATTCGGTTCTACACACATATATTGTATCTAGAATATAATATATTTAACATGTATAAGACTGCCTGCCATCTGGGGGAGGGGGTTGGGGGAGGAAGGGAAAAAATCTGAGCATAAGTAAGTGCAAGGGAAAATTACCCATGCATATGTACTGTCAAAAAAAAGTTATAATTATATAAAAAAAAAAGACTAAATTTTGGAGGTGAAGCAAAGACAGTGGAGTGAAGCCAAGAAGCTGCTCGAGCTTCCTTGATTTCCCTCAAAAACCACATGAAAACAAGCCTCTGAAGAGAGTCTGATGGAAAGAAACTCTGCAGCTTAAGACATTGGAAAGACTTCAAGAAAAGTCAGTCACATTGAGGTGAAAGTGGTGCTTAGTCCAGGTCAGAAGGTGTCTGGGAAAGCCAATGAGATCTTAATCAAGCAGCTCAGCAACTGAGACACCCTTTAACCCAGGAGCAGAACTCAACCTCAAAAATTAAAAATTAAAGAAAATGAACAAGAAACAGAATAGAACCTTAACCATAGAAAGCTACTATAGTGACAGGGAAGATCAAAACACCAACTCAGATTAAGGCAAGGTGCCCACAGGAGAAATATCAAAGAGCAATATGAATTGATTTCAAGCCTTAAGAGGCTTCTTAGATGTCCTCATAAAGGATTTTAAAAAGCAAATAAGAAAAGTAGAATAAAAATTGGGAAAAGAAATGAGAGATAAGTGAATCAGCAGCTTAGAAAAGGAAGGACAAAAATCGACTGAGGAAAACAATTCCTTAAAAAACCACAATTGGCCAATGCAAAAAAAAAAAAAAAAAAAAAAAAAAAAATCCACTGAAGAAAACAGTACCTTGAAAAGTAGAATTAATGCAATTGGAAAAGAGATTCAAAAGCCAATTGAAGAAAATCATGCATTAAAAACTAGGACCAGGCAAATGAGAGCTAATGATTCTATGAGACTTCAAGAATCAGTCAAACAAAGTAAAAAGAATAAAAAAATAGAAGAAAATTTAAAACATCTCATTGGAAAAACAACTGATCTGGAAAATAGATCCAGGAGAGACAATTTTAAAATTATTTCTCTGTCTGAAAGCCACAACCAAAAAAAAAAAAAAAAAAAAAAAAAAGATCCTGGTTAGCATTCTTCAAGAGCTCATCAAGAAAAACTTCCCTGAAATACTAAAACCAGAGGATCAAAATAGTCATTGAAAGAATGTATCTATCATCTCTAGAAAGACTTAGCTCAAAGAAAATCCTAAGAAGCATTGTTGCAAAACTTCAAAAGTATAATCTCAAGTTAAAAATACAAGCTGCCAGAAAATTAAAAAAATAAAAATAAAAAATAAATCAAGTATTAAAGAGTCACAGTCAGGATTATCTAGGATCTGGCAGTTTCTACAATAAAGGAATAACATATTTTGCAAGGCAAAGGACCCAGCATTAAAACCGAGAATCAACTGTCCAGTGAGATTGAGCATCATCTTTCAGGAGAGGAGATGGATCTTCAATGAAGTAAGAAACTTTCAATCATTTTTTTTTAAATACCAGAACTGAACTGAATGGAAAATTTGATCTTCAAACATAGGACTCAAAAGAAGTTTAGAAAGGTAAATAGGGCAAAAATAACAACACATTATTTGAAAGTTGAACTGTTTAAGTCCCTATGTGGGAAAATGATACTTTTATCTTTTTTTTTTTTTTTTTTAACTTGAGAACTGTATCTTTTATTAGGCAATTAAAGGGGGCATATAATAAATGAGAGTGAAGATACAAATTAATTCAGTTGTAATGTTATTAAAGCAAAAGATATTAAGGGGTAGAAAAAGGATTCTCCTGGAAGAAGAGGAAGGGGGAGGTAAAAATGAGATAAATTAGATCACATGAAAAGGCACAAAAAATCTTTTACAATAGAAGGAAAGAAGGGGGAAGAGAGAATGAACATTGACTGAAGCTTAGTCTTATCAGTTTGGGCTCAAAGAGGGGACAAAATATTCACTCAGCTGAGCATAGAAATTTATCTTACCCTATAAAGAAGTAGAAGAAAAAAAGAGAAAGAAAAGAGAAGGACTGGATAGAAGGGAGGACAGATGCCTAGGAGAAAAAAACAAGAGAAGAGAGATGGGGTGATAGAAGGGAGGGCAGATTGAGGGCAGGATGGATCAGAAATAAAACACTACTAAGGGTGAAAAGAGAGAACAAAAGTATATACTGGGAAGAAAATAGAATGGAGGGTTGGTAAAGACTAATTTCTCTAGACCTTTTCATACTAACATATCTAGCCATACCACCCTAAAACTTTATAATCTTACTTGTAAGTAAGAAGTTTACATTTCTTCTTGTTCAATTTAATCTTATTTGAATTAACTTGTGGTATTAATTTAAGGTCTTAAAAATATTGTATAACAGTCACGAATCCTGACCTTGTCATACAAAATCTTACTCTCAGCATTGTTATTTGCTATAAATTTTCATAAGTATATTTTCTCTGCTCTTATCCAAGTCATTGCTAAAAACATGAACCTTCAAGGGCAAAGAATCAATATCTAGTATTCTCCAATAGTGAAAGTATAAATAGACAACAGACTATTAATAACTATAATCTAGCCCACAAGTCTTCATCCTTTCCCCCCAAGATGTCAGGAGAGACTTTTCAAAATACTCTATTAGGATCTAGAGAAATTCTGCCTATAGCATTCCTCCAGTCTACCAGTCTATTCTTTGTCTCTTTGAGTTTTTCACATTTTTTTTCTGAATATGACATCTCTTTTTTCTTATAGCATATAGTATTCTGTTATATTTTTTATATCATAGGTTTTTCAGTAATTTCTTCATTAATAGATAGTTGTTTTGTATCCAAGTTTTTGCAACAAAAAAAGTGATCCTATGAACATTTTGGTATGTATGCATATATGTTTATGTGTATGTTTATATATGTATATACACATGTGTGTGCATATTTACATGTAAGCATGGTGTGTGTATATATATATACACCCACACAGACACACATACACATAGTCATACATATGCTCTTTCTTTTGATCTTTGACACTTCAAAAGTAAGTTGCACAACAAAAAAAATAATGACACTTCTATGTTACTCTTATGATTTTAAATTATTTTCTAGAATAGAGGGACTAAATTAAAAGTGTATGCATATGCCTCTTACCACCTGGCCTTGATGCTATCCTGCTGGTTCTTTGTGATTAGTGTTTCCTAGTAAATGTCTATTTACTAGACATCTCTTAAATAATGTACTATGGAATGTCGACAGAAATTGAGGTAAAAAAAAAAATGGAGATTTCATTCTCTTTACCTTTTTTTTTTTTTTAAATCAGAGCAACATTTATTCTTCTTTGAAATACTTGTCTAGTTCCCCACCACTGGCAATGACTCAACAATCACACCTGCCATTTCAGTATTTGGCATATGGTACATCTGGACCTAAGGGACACACACATCAATATTCAATCAGATTTAACTGTACGAGTAAAGAAATAATAGTTGCCCATCTTGTTTCCTCTTGAGGAAAAAAAGATACCTCACGTTGAAAGTGAGTATACAAAGAGCCAGGAGAATTCAGACCCTGGTAGAGAATATCCCTCTAATGTCTTGGAAGAGTGCATTGTAGTGACTTGCCTTTGACTTCATGCTATAGGAATAATTGAAATTTGAGGCCAATTTGGAGTAGAGAAATCTAATGATATTCAATTGAGATAAATTGGTTCATTACATGTCTATTGTATATTTTTTCATAGTTTCTTGTGCAATTTGAAAATAATTTAGGTAGCACAACAAAAAATGACACTTGTAGTGTTTACTTTATACACTTTAAAATTTAAGATTTTTTCAATTAGATGTTAGTCATGCAAATAATTTTTTAAAAAACCTATTGCCCATCTTTTTCCCCTCATAATTTGCCTGCCCAACTTTTCACTAATTTTTTTCATAAAATCCCTTGTCATTTAAGAATAAATCTTAGAAAGCAGAGGCATATAAAATAGGGCAAACTCAAGGAAAGCAAAAATAAAATCACAAATGACATCTAGTGAAAAAAAAAACATGAAAGGGAATTGTCTTTAATTAGTTCACAGTTGGAGATTGTTCATACTGCTTATTTTAGTTAAGTCTTTCATTTGGGGAGAAACAAGCTATTTAAATTCTAGGTTGCTTGGGGGTAGTCGGGGAGGGGACATAGTTATGGAGTAAGGCCCTATCCTCACCACAGTCTAACTTTGGCAGGGGGAAAATTTTCTGTCTTATAATGCATGGTTTTCTTCAAAAGTTTATAGCATCCTTGCTTTTGGAAAACTAGTTTAACATATTGCTAGATAAGCTGTCAAATAGTAAACATTAAATGTTTAGCATAAAATCTATAGGTCCTGAATCTCCAAATTATGTCAGAAACATTGGATGTGTATCTATGCTTTCTCCACCTATATTCTAGGCCTAAATCTTTCCTGCAAGTATTTTCTACTCTAAAAAGCAACTTCTAGGGAACTTTACAAAAAGGAAATCCTGGTGCAAAAAGGTGGGAAGCTAAACTTGGTTTGCCAATTTTGTCTGAAAAAAGTAAATATCCATTTCTTCCTCAGAAATATCAACTACTTTTCTCCTAGCAACTCAGGGCCAAACTTCAGTTATTTTTAGGTTTACTTTCCTTTCTGTTTCCATTAGCACAGACTAATATCAGACCTTTATCATGTTTTCACAATAATACTGTGTTAGGCTATCTTTAAGTTAATTAGCTTTCTTTCTCCTTGTATCTTTCTCTCTGTGTGTCTCATTGTCTCTGTCTCTGTCTCTTTCTCTTTTTCTCTGTCTTCAATAATCATACTTTCTTCCACCAAATTAATCCACTCTAGTCAGTATTAACTTCTTCCTCTATACTGGGCATACCTGTAATTTTTCCCTTCTAGTCTCTAGTCAGTCTTCTTCTTTAAAATGTTTTTATCCATCCCACCTCCTCCAATTCTGTCCTATCCAGATCAAACTCAACTTTTTTGTATTCTTCACAACTAAATCTGGGTGACTTATATTCTTAGAAAGGATTGTTCCAGTTAAATGCTAAGCATTAATTCTAAGGTAAAAGTCCAGGTGTTCACAAAACAAAGTACTAAGCTTCCCAAGTGTGTTAAAGAAACTTGTCCCCAACTTTACAATCCTTGTAATCATTTAGGTCAAAGACATTTAAAGAAACACCGAGGTTTTCCTGATTTCACCTTTTTCTCACTGTCATTCTTCTGATTATATTTGATTTCATTGAGACTGTTGATAGATTGAATCACATCAAAGATCTCTATGATTGCTATTTCAGAATCCTTGTAAGGGGGAAAATTACTGGAGAAATTGGGAATTATTTCTTCCAGAGAAACTAAAAACAAAAACTGAACATAAGGAAAACTGAGGGAGGGGTGCAGAAGGTCATAAGGGAGAGGATTTAGTATAAAATTTAATAAAATTATTAATATTAGTTTAAAAGAAAATGAAGAGGATCCTATTATTTACATGATGATAATCTTGGTGATAATAATAATTGACATTCAGGTAGTTATTTACTTATGTTCCAGGTAATTATGCTAAGCATTTTCAGTTATTAATTCTCGATAATAGTTATGAAGATCAAATGAGTTGTTTGTAAAAAAATGTTTAGCAGAAGTGCCTGCAACATAGTAGGCAACATAGTAGTATTTGCTTATTTGTTTCAACCTTCCTTCCTCACAACAATTATGACATGTGATATTTCTATTATTATTCTCATTTGTAGATGAGGAAACCTAAGGCATGCAGTTTAAGTGACCAGAGTCAAATAGCCATTAAATTGTCTTAGATGAGATATAAATTCAGATTCCCCTGACTCCAGGATGAATGCTGTCTCCATTGTACTCTCTTTTCAACATGACATCTAGACTCTTAGGAAACCACTGACTTATGTCATTTCTTGAGTTTATAAGATTCTAGAATGTTGAAGTAAATAGTTTATGAAGAATGTTTCTGATTCCCTGATGAAGGCTATACTCTCAAACACAGACCTTTACACATATATATATTATATACACATATATAGATAGATAATATAGATATATGTACATATATACATATATTTATATTACTGGTAGTTTAAAAGAAAAGAAGTTTTTAAAAGTGGATATATTTGGGAGAAATGGTGGTTTGAGGTTGTAATTTATGTTATTTTTTAAATTAGTAAAGTTTCCTTGACTCCTAGGTGAAAAATTACATCATTGAATTTAATAAATAAAATTACATCACCAAAAAATTACATCAATAAGTTTTCCTCTTAGTTTTCACTTGCATCTTTTTTTGTTTTGAACATAATTATTGCTTCTGAATTATAATAAACATTGAGCTAATGATCTAGTGTGCTTAAGAAGGCAAATGAATTAGTGACCCTAATAACAAGCAACAAATTTTTGCTCTGCTGTTGGTTTTATCAGAAGAACTCTGAGCTTTGAAATTCTACAAATTATTTGCAAGGTACCAAAAAAATATATATATTAACACATATTTATAACAATATAGGATCATAGATTTAGAACTACAAGGGAATCTTAGTTATTATCTAGTCCAAACTTCTTATTTTTTGAATGAAGAAACTGAGGCCCAGAAGAGTTTGTTTATTTACTCAAAGTCACAAAATTATGTGATTCCAATCTAAGCCATCTGATTTAAAACTCAGTATTCTTAAATTCAAATCCTTAGAGATTGTAGGAGATAATGATGTAATAGGACTCTGTGTCCCCCTGATTTTTTTTTGCGGGGGTAGGCCTGGGTTGGAAAAACCTTGAATCTCAACCCTTCCCCACTCTTCTACTTGGCCCCTATGGGAAACTTCCACCTCCAATTGATCTGGGAATCATTTTGGCTTGGGAAACAATCACCACCCTTATTGATTTAGAAATTAGTCCCTCAAATCACTCCCTAACCCTAGCCATAGAAAGCTAAATAAAATCAAGACTCTGTATCCCAAACTTGGCTGTCTTCCTAATCAGGAAGGGTGCCACTGAGAGAAAGAGCTTCTTAGTAAAATAAACCCATTTTTGCCAAACCTCACTTGAAGACCAGGACTGTGAATTCTTTTGAAAAACCTGTGACACTGGCCTAGGGCCCTACATTGCTATTAGGATATCTCATCCCTCAACAACACTATCTTAGAAAGTATAGGTCTTAGAGATGAAAAGGGAACTCTTTAAAGTTTTTCTTGAGAGAGAAGAAAAATGAGAAAGGGTAGAAGGGTTCAAACAAAAAACAAAAATAAAACAGAGATCCCATTAAAGTCTGATAGACAGACTGGTTAATATGATAAGAGAAGGAAATGATAGATGTTGGAGGAGATGTGGGAAAATTGGTACATTAAAGCATCCCTAATGAAGTTGTGAACTAATTCAACAATTCTGGAGAACAATTTGGAACTATACCCAAGGGCTATAAAATATGCATACCATTTGGGGAGATCAATAATACCATGAAATGTTTTTATTATCCCAAAGAGATCATAAAAAAGGGAAAAGGACCCATGTGTACAAAACATTTATGTTAAGCAAAGAATTGGAAATTGAGGGGAATGGTTGAACAAAATGTGTTGTATGAATATATCTAGAATACTATTATACTACAAGAAATGATGTGTAGACATATTTCACAAAAACCTGGAAAGACTTAGGGGAACTGATGCTGAGTGAGGGAAGCAGAACTAGGAGAATATTGTATACTGTAATAGCAACATTATTATCTATCAATTGATAGATAATAATTGATATTGATAATAATTATTATGAATATTAATTAATAACTATTATTAACTATCAACTTTGATAGACTTAGTTCTCCTCAATTATGTATAATAAAAGGCAAAAGACCTTGTTGGAAAATGACTACATGCAGAGAAAAAAATGCAAATCAAAGCATATTTTCTAACTTTTTTTTTCTTTCTTATGGTTTTTCCCTTTCATTCTGATTCTTCTTTCACAACATGACTAATGTGAAAGTATGTTTAATATAATTCTACATGTATAACTGATGAGGTACAAACGATGAGGCTAGGGGTAATTGTGATGAGGTGTGAGAATTGGGGTGGGGGATCCCCTCTGGTCAGCACAAGTCCAATTCAAAAGAATTTACAAACCTGAAATCTGTGTGGCAAAAAGGATTTTTTTATTGGCACCGAAAAGTCGGCCTGTTAGGAAGAAGACTTTTAAAAGGTCCTGTTGGGAAAGTAACAAATGCTAACACTGAGAACAGAATATCTTCACACTGGGCAAAAGTCCTTGCAGGGAGCTTTGCCAAGAAGAGAATTTCCTTAGTAAGCATAATCCTGTTTAGGACTTCTGCAAAGATTCAAGGTTCAGAATTGTCTTCTATTAGCCATCTGAAGCTTGGACTTCCATTCAAAATTGAATGAGATTTCACTCAATGTTGTCAATACCCTGGGCTTAGATCTCTAATAGAAAAGAGATCACTTATCTTAGAAGTTTAAGCTACTGGGAATGGTTCAACTAAATAGAGGGTGTGACCATAGCTCTGCCCAGATCTCCAACTAAATGAGACCATTTAACTAGGTGTTGTCTGGGAAAGGTATGCTTTTCCCAGGGGGGGAGCCTGAGACTCAGAATTACCCTTCTTTTACAGATTAAAGGGGACACAGTTTCAGGGTTCACTTCCATCATAATTTATATAAGACTGCTTGTTTTCTTGGGGAGAGAAAAAAAGAAAAGTATGGAACTCAAAATCTTAGAAAAGTGAATGTTGAAAACTGTTTTGACATGTAACTGGGGAAAAATTAAATACTCTTAAAAAAAAAATAAAGTCATAGGGAGGAGATCCAAAGAGGAAGAAGATGAGAACAATAAAGAATTTTTTAACTTCAGAAAAAGCTGGAGAAAGCTGAGGAGTATATTAGGATATTAGTATATCATGTAAAATATATTATTTCTGAAGATTAAATACAAATATATAGAGCTTTTTAGGCAAGTCCTTATAAATCTTAGCATTCCAGGCAAATCATAAAAATCATAAATTGCAGAGCAAGTACTGATTTTTTCTGAAGTAATCACTGGTAGTGGATGGTATGCAACTCACCCAATAAATAAATCTCAGAGATCTCTCAAAGTGTAAGGAGAAAGTTTATTCATTTCTCATCAGAAGTGGGCAGCCACTCTCACCATATGAGGATGAAAGAGAGACGCTGAGCACAGGCAGCAGGAGCAACATTAACTCTCCACCCCTGCTGACTCATCCTCATTGACAGAGAATGTGACCTTACATTCTAAGCATGAAAACTACAGCAAATGGGGAAGCAGCACATAGATTCAAATTTAAACAAAGACATGCATTTACTGACCCTGAAACATATGCTTTCAAAATATGAGCAGGGTAGATTAGGGCTGAGTCAGTCTATTCTGCATCCTCCCAGAATTACTCCAACCACCTATATCCTGGGAACTATTTGCCAATAAAGGCAGGAGAAAACAGGAACCTGATCCCATAACTTGCTTTATTTATAGTTTTCCTTTTGAAGAAATATCAGATTTTCCATTCAGTAGTTCTCTTCATCATTGTTCTGGTACCCTCTTCTCCAAAACTCCAGTAATTTCTCAATTCCCGTCCTTCTTGTTTGTGACATTGTTGCCACTTCCTTCTCCTAGATATTTTACTCCCTCAGCTTTTGTGACATTGTTTCACCCTCGTTCTCTTGCTACTTGTCTGGTCATTCACTTTAATTTGCTGGACATTCACTGTTACTATCACTCAACCAATCCATACTACAGATTCCTCTCTTGCAATTGAGATTACCACCATCCTTTCAGTACCCAAGGTCACAATTTCTTAGTGTCAATTTGTTGAGGCAGAAAACACCCCAATAATATTAGTGTCCCCAGGTCAATGTGGAGGGTATGGTGAAAGAATTCGCACACTGACTTTGTCTCCAAGTTAAGGGAATTGAGCAAAGAGCCAGAAGAAGATAGTTTTATGGGAAAGAGAAACAAGGAACAGCTTCAAGCCACTGATTTTATGGCTTAGAGGTACAACTGAGGAATAGTAGGAGTAGGGTTGTACCCATTATTGAATTCAATGGCTTTTTGAAGAGTATTAAATAAAGGTTGAACAGCTCCCATCTAGTATTATTTGTGGCAATTCCAAGACATCCCTCTCCCAGCCTTAGGAATTCTCAAAAATGGCTACATTCTCAGAGCTGTATCTCATAACTCTCTCACTGGCCTTATCCAATCAACTGCCAGTCTTGTCAATTTTATCTTCACAAAATCAATCGCATCTACCCCACTAATATAGCAAAAACTGATTCAGAGCTTATTACCTATTGCTGTAGGCTTCTAATTTCTCCTTTTTCCCATTTACTCCCATTTATCTTACATATACTTGCCAGACTGATTTTCCTGAAGTATAAGTTAGCCTACAGTCTACCTTTGCTCAAAAAAAAAAAAAAAAAAAAAAAAAAAGCCTCATTCTGTTGCCTCTAAACTAAAATATAGATCTCGCCATTTTGCATTTAAAGCCCATCATATCCTAGCTTCAGCCTATCTTTCCCAAGTGATTTCACATTCACATACTTTAGATTTCTATTAAAATGCTTTCCTTGTTCACTTAGCATTCTGTTTGCCTCAATTTCCTCATCTGTAAAATGGGGAATAATAATAATAGCACCTTTCCCTCAGGTTTGTGAAGTGCTTGGCACAGTATCTAGCACATAATAGGTGCTACATTGATGTTATCTTTATTTTTATTTTTATTATTCCTTACCTCCTTGGTCTATAGTTAGCTATGGGAAACCTTCCTGATCCTTTTAGTTATAGTATTCTTTCCCTTCTTTAATATCACATTCACTTACTTCTTTGTCTTCATTTTATACTACCTCATCTGCCCCTTCACAAAGAATTTTAAGCCTCTGAAAGGAAAGGATGATTTTTCCTTTTGTTTTTGTGTCCTTGGTAACTAACAAAGTGTCTCACACATAAAAGGGTACTTAAGAAATGCTTTTTGGATTGAATTGAATGATCAGAGTGTGAGCTCTTTCTAATCCTTTACTTCATTTGAGATAGTGTCGCAGAATTTCACTTTTGATCAATAACTCCAAATAGCTCAGGGCATCTTTCCTGCCTTTTGCTTCAATTATTAAAATTTTTAGTTATAGATGTCTTTGTCACATCTTGAAGGTGCTAGTTGGCTAGTAGCTATTATAGTTATATGATAATAGTACTCTTAAATTAGCTAGTTTATAACCAGGGAAGAGACTAAATCTTCCTTATTTGCTATGGAAATTGGTTGTCTGAAGTAGAACCACATACCCTTGGAAAAGGAAGTCTAGCAAATTATCTGATGCCTAGAATAATTGCTTTGCCAGGTGCATTTCTAATGGATTTATGAAGTTTAAATAGAATATAAAGGGAAGTTCCCTAGTTAGAGAATGCAAAATTTTATATATATTATTTTATCCCCAGTAGATTTTTTTAAATTGTGTTCCATATAAATCTGAGCTGAGTTTTAAATTTAGATATAAGAAACTAAACGACAGGAAAAAGTGATAGAATTTCTAGCTGCATGAATTTATCCACAATGCCCACAGAGTACTTTTTTGATACAACCTAAATTTAAAGTAGCCAATCAAGCTTTTCCCTGATCCTCTTCAATGGTAAAAATTTTCTTCTATGGATCTCATTGGTTCACTTCATAAATCTCAAATGTACTTAGAATATTTATAAATTATGAGGTTAGAGTTCCTGGTGGTCAGGGAGTTAAATGATGAGGTTAATGGTAAGTTCAGAGTTCAGGGAACAAAATGAAGAGGTTTGGCTCTCCTAAATCCCCCTAGGATTCGGCGCAGGGTAGGGAGTTGTGGGAACCCCTTTTTGGCAGCTCAGAGGTCCTTTGTAAATGAATTTATGAACCCGAAAAGTTAGACTGGTAAAAAGAAGTTTATATAGGCATTGGGAAGTCAGCCTTTGCTATGCATGAATAGAAAGACTGAATTTCTTGGTGGCAATGATCCTGACAGAGAGATATGACATTTCTAGTGTCAGGGAGAGAGATTCCTCGGCATATTATGTCCTCTGCAAGGACTGAGCCCCAAGTTGGCTTATTTTATAATTGAGGACTTGGATACAAGCTGGGATTTGCTTTTGATGGGGGCTGGTACAACTTGAGCTGGAATTTAAATAAAGAATCTTAGAATTGAATGAGTGTTTTCTCAACTAATCTCCAGTTCAATGGGGTTAGAATCTCCAACTTTGGACTCAACTAGCCCCACCTAGATAACAGAATGAAGCTGTTTGTCCTGTTTCCCAGGGCAGGGTCTTTTACAGAAGCCAGGATTCAAGGAGAATCTCTCTTTTAAAGAGTTTTAGAGAGAGTTTCAGGGTCCCCCCTTGTCATGACTAGTAGGTATGTTAATGCCATCTACTAAGCTCTAAACCCCATGAAATCAGGGACATTGATATGGATTTCTCCAATAGTTGGATGAATATTCTTTCATAGGCATTTAATTAATAGCTGATGAATTTTTTGTGTGTGTGTTAGTGGTGCTAGTTGAAAGCAATTAGTAATCTTACCACAAACCAGCTTGCCTTTATAGGCATAGCCTAAGATTAAGACAATAGGGTACATATGTTAGAACCTCCCAGAAAAACTGGATTTGGGAAATTGGATTTGTTTCCTCTCTGTCAGAAACATAATTTGTTGTAAAATTAATTCAATCATACTGAACTAGAGAACTATTAATCACCATGCTAAACTAAATAACCATTGTTTTATCAATTCCACTGAGTTAACACCTTGTTTAAATTAATCATACAGTGTTTCAGCCCTGTACAGTACGTTAATTCCTTTTTGAGCCAATCTCACCAAGGGTAAGGTTCACTCTCTCATCCTCTCTGACCCTGTTTCTTGCTTCTTTTTTAGAGCAAATAATTTGCACAATTCCACTTCTTCCTCTCCCTTACCCTTTCTCCCATTACATTCCTCTCTCACCCTTAATTTGGTTATAATATTCTTGGGAATCTTCATTTTGGCATCTCTTTCAGGAGATGATTGGTGGACTCTTTCAGTTTCTATTTTACTCTCTACCTAGTTCTAGAATATTAGGATAGTTTCCTTGATAATTTCTTGAAAGATGATGTTCAGCCATTTTTTTTTTATCATGACTTCAGATAGAACAATAATTTTTAAAGATTTATTTATTTATTTTCATTACCTGTCTATTTTTCAAAACATATGCATGGACAATTCTTTAACATTAGCCCTTGCAAAACCTTGTGTTCCAATTTTCCCTCCTTTCCCCCACACCTGCCCCTAAATGGCAAGTAGTCCAATATATGTTAAACATGAAGACTAATAATTTTTGAATTCTCTCTCAGCTATTTTCTAGATCAGTTCTTTTTCCAATGAGATATTTCACATTTTTTCTATATTTTCACTTTTTTGGTTTTGTTTTGTATATTGATTTCTTATAAAGTCATTACTTTCCATTTGCTCAATTTGGGCCTCCTTTCCTAATTGGCCACTTTTGCTTTTTAAGGAATTATTTTCCTCATTAATTTTTTGTATTTTCTTTTGCATTTTTTCAATTCATTTCCTAATTTTTCCTCTATATCTCTTACTTGATTTTCAAAATCCCTTTTGAGCTCTTCCATGGCCTGAGTCCAATTCTTATTTTTCTTGGAGGATTTGGATGTAGGAGCTTTAACTTTATTATCTTCTGAGCATATTTTGATCTACCTCCTCACCATAATAACTTTTAATGGTCAGAAACCTTTATTGCTGTCTGATTATTTTCCCCAGCTTTTAACTCTTTATAGGGTTGTGTTTCCAGGATGGACTGTGCATTGTCTCAAGTTTCAGGGATTTTGTGTGGCTGTTTTCCGAGACTTGATCATAAACATTTGTATCTGCCCTGGAGTTGTTAGGAGTGTCCTGCCTCACTGTAGCTGTAAGATCTAATGTGCCAAAACAAGTTGCTGAAGTTAAGAGCCACTGGGTTTGGGGTCAAGGCTGTGCTGGCATGGCCTGCACTTGGATTGTACACCAAATTCCCAGCCCCTTGCTACAGACCTTCTCCATTGACCTTCTGAGTCCCCTCTGCTGCTGTCCCCTGGCTGAGAGATCCAGAAGCCTTCAATCCTGCCAGGTTTGGGGTTAGGGTTGGAGGTGTGCATACCAGCAATGGGATTGGATTCTAGACTCCCACCCTGGTTCCAGACTTTTTCTGCTGACCTTCCTGGTCTTCTTTGGTGTCTCTGAGCCAAGAGCTCAGGAAGCCATCAGTACTGCTGCTGATCTAGAGGTTGGGCTAGGTCTGGGGCCAGACTGGGGCTGCACTGGCCTGCACCTGAACTGCACACTAGACTCTCACTCTGGTGTCACAGAACTTTTCTGTTGACCTAAAAAAAATATTTTCTGCTTACCTAAAAATTATTTGGTCTTTTTGGGTATTCTGAGTCATTATTTAAAGGAATACTTAGTGGTTTGGAGGAGAGGTTAGGTGAATTCCTGCTTTTAATCTGTCATTTTGACTCTGCCTCCTCATGCCTAATTTTAATGTTGTGTAATTTTTGTATATGTCTTGCCATAAATTATCTATAGATGATCAACCCATTATGCTGACTTCTAAGTCAGTGACTACCAGACTTTGTGAATTTCACTATTCCCATCAATTATCTTTTTTTCCCCAGATCTCTGACACAACATGATAATACTTTTGTTGTTGTACTTTTACTATCTATTGATTGAAAAAAAATGCACAGAAAATATTGGCACAATCTAGAACTAAAGTCTCTTTACAATAATTCTTCTTTGACTGCCCCCCTTCTTTGTCCTCCTTGGTTCCCAAGTTGGAGACCACTACCTTAGGCCTTAGGACTTGTAGCAATTTGTGGGTACCGGTATAAAACCCCTGTATCTGTTATCCATGATTTTATTACTATCTTACCTACTTTTGAGGTTACACATATCTTTGATGATAAATTCCATATTATTTCTTGAGTATAATTTTTTATTAGTAATAAATTTTGCCATCCTGAAACTTACCATATATTCACTTAATGTTCTTTGGGTGATTCACAATTTTAATTTTTTTTTAAACAAACAAACAAAAATTCTTTCTGAAACAAAAAACCTTATCTTTTAAAACAGAAAAAAAATTTAGAGAGATGAAGAAGTAGGCATTTGGTTTAATAGTTTTTGATGTTTTTGTAACTGTGATTTTTTTTCTTGTTGTTTGACATCTTTTCCTTATGAAATATAAAATTGCTAGTTGCTGAGATAAAAAGACAAAACTGAAAATAGTCTTTGTTCTCAGTGACCTTACATTATAATGGAATATAAGGAAATAAACATATACATTCCCATAAATATTTCCATACACACATATATATACATACATACATACGCATTCATTTATACACTTTTTTTTTTTTTTTTTTTTTTAAGACAGTGAATCTTCCTATCAACACACACTGGAAATGTAGACCCTATCCTACTCTTTGTCACAGGAACTTTATTTTTTTAAGTTTCTGATCTAGTTCAGTTTACCTCCTTTCAGTGGCCTTGTAGGTCCCAGAGACTCATAGTATTGATGCCAAACTAATGGAAAAAAACCCTCAGTTTGGCCCACTATAGCTCATATCTCCAAACTTCAAGAGATCCACCAGCTTAAACTTCTCTGTTCCAGGGATTACAAGTGAGCAACATCATGCTTGACTTCTCTAAAGAATAGCTAAAGAATGGGAAAAAAAAATTAAAGCAATAATAATTTATCAGCTTTAACTCAAACTTAAAACAAATGATCAGTTCTGAAAAATGAGAAATAAAAATTATTGACAGCTATAATTTCTTCAAGATGATTAACTAATACTAAAAGTCACAACAAAGAGCTGGCCAAAAGAATCTAGAAATCTCCTTACCTGAAAACCTCTGAAAATCTCTTATTAGCTTTGCTAAAAGAGGGTATGATAGATAAGAATGACAACTTTGAGAGGTCAAGTTCATTTGCAGAAGAATGCAGATGGGCTGCTAGGTGGTATAGTAGATATAATACTGATCCTAGAACCCTGAGGACCTGAATTCAAATCCATTTTCAGATACTTGACTCTTAACTAGCTGTGTGACCCTGAAGAAGTCACTTAAACTTACAAAACAAACAAACACAAGAAAGATTTTAATAGTCAGTCATTGACTCAAAAAAAAAAAAAAAGGACAAAGAAGAGGGAGGTGAAAAAAAATAATGGAAAGCTTGGCATAAGCTTGCGTGTTCTCAAGAACATTTGTTGATGGCAATAGAAGAATAATAAATCCAAAATTTAATTCATCTTCCAACATGTTGCACCAATCTGTTTTCTTAGTATTATCAGGTGTTACACAGTGTTTGGATTCTATGAAGCCAGTACCAGTGTGAAGAAGAGACAGTGGCATTTAAGATGAAATTGGAAATCTGAGTAGACCCTGATTGAGTAAATACAGAAGAATTCATCCTTAGGGTTATGAATTTTTAAAAGTACCTATGGATTGAATATCAACATATCTTAAAGTGGGGACAAACCTGTAAAGATTAGAAAATAAATGTTTTCTTCCAAAAAAAGAAAAAAATAACCAAGAAAAACTATGATTAACTAATATGCTTGTTTTGTGAACTTTTAAAAATTGGTTTTAAGAATTATATCTATATCTGTCAAGGGCATCTGAAAATATATTAAGGGAATAGGCTTTTAAAGAGGATTTGCTATGGTGGACTACATCTTTATAGTCATACAACTGACTTAACCGTGTAGAAAACATAAAATCCTGCTCTGTTTCTTTGTCATGATCTCAAGAATTCACTTGAGTCCATAGAACAAAATTTAGCCTCAACATCTCTCCTCAGGCAAAGTGTTTGCTACCAGTATATCATACTTATTCAAGCCTCTCTTTAGGCTCCACTACAGAGATTGCTTTGGTCAATGACCCTCTAAGTATTGACATTAAGCTGAGTGTTAAACAGGAAGTTATATGTTTGCTAAAAGTGTTCACTTGAATCATAGAGAGTGTCCTGGCAAAGATCAAAAGAAAAGAATTTCCTTTTGATGATTACCTCCTTCAAATCCTCTCATTCAGAGTTGGTGTACTGCTAATTGCATAGAGTCATAGAGCAAAGCTTTCCCCATGAATGAAGTCTACAATAAACTGTCCATGCTACAGGGGAAAATATAAAAGCAAAGATATAGGAGGTGGAGTGTACTTGGGCTAGTATAGTTGTACATAAAGGTAAGAAATGTATACTAAAATTGGAAATATCAGTTGGCATGAGGTTATGAATAGCTTTAATGCCAAACAGATGACTTCATATTCATAATAAGGGTGTCATAATCACTCTAAATTATTAAGTGGGAAAGCATTGACATGTTCAACCTGTATTTTAGGAAAAAAATGTTTTGGCAATGTACTAGAGGATCAATTATAATGAGAAGGGAGCTGAGAGAAAGAGACCAATTAGAAAGTCCTGGTAAAAAGATCTATATGAGAGGTGGGTTTATTATTTTATTATATATTATTATTTTATTAAAGCTTTTTATTTTCAAAACATATAGATGTATAGTTTTTCAACATTGACCCTTGCAAAACCCTGTGTTCCAAATTTTCCTCTCCTTCCCCCAATTGGCAGGTAATCCAATATATATTATATATATTAAAATATATGTTAAATCAAATATATGTAAACATCTATACAGTTATCTTGCTGCACAAGAAAAATACAATCAAAAAGGAAAAAAAATGAGTAAAAAAAATGCAAATAAACAACAACAAAAAGAGTGAAAATGCTATATTATGATCCCCACTCAGTTTCCTCCAGTCCTCTATGAGAGATATTTTAGAGGAAAAAATGATAAGATGGATCAGCTGAAACTGAAAAGACACGTTTTTGCTTTCTAAGAATGACTTACCTAGAAAAAAAATGGGAAAAATCATATAATGAGATTGAGAAATAATATTATTGACAGTCTTTTACTATGTCTCCATTCTTCTATGGGAAGAATACAGGGTTTGTTATCAGAGGTCATGAATTTGAATTCCGGCATATTAACAGTGAGTTAGTCACAACCTCTCTGAACCTAGTTTTCTCATCTATAAAATAGATTAACAAAATACTCTTCTATCTCTAAATATATATGACTCAATGGCATCTTCAAAATATTAAAAGAATCAAAGAATTAGCACAACAATAGCTCATGTTTATATAGTGTATTCATTGTTTATAGGACACATTGAATAGATCTTCAAATATCCTTTAAGAAGAATTTATGGGAAAACCTTGGACCAGGAATAACACAGGATGACAAAATATGCAGGAAATATAATCTCTGTCAGTGGAGAACATGTCTACATTAATCATATTACAGAACTTTCATAATATCAAAGTTAGTTTAGGGAAATTCTGTGAGCAAAATAAAATGATGATGATGATGATGATGAAAATTAACAATTAGGTAGCACTTACCATGGACAGGGCACTGTGCTAAGTACTTTACAATTATTATCTCATTTGATCCTTACACCAATCCTGAGAAGTAGATGCTATTATTATCTCTATTTTATTGATAAGGACAGTAAAACAAACAAAAACTGAGTGACTTTCCCAGAATCACATAGCTATTAAGTATTTGAGGAAGAACTTGAAATCTTTTAGGCCTTCATTCTTTCCATTATGTCTCCAGAATTAAAGTTTGAGTCACTATGAGGAAAGCCAGTCCAGACTAGAACTGAAATCAGGTCCCTGGGCCCAGAGAGAAAGAACTCTGTATTTGTAATGCTTGGAAGTAGTATGAGAGAGCATGCTTCATTAGGGAATGGGTTAGAAGGAAGGATGAAATTGGATGCTGAATTGGATAAAACTCTGAAAGCCTGGGCCACATATGAACTTGTGCTGAACAAAAATGAATACTATGATTGTTTTCTCATTACCTTTTTGTAAGGAATGGTGTGTGTGTGTGTGTGTGTGTGTGTGTGTGTGTGTGTGTGTGTGTGTGTGAGTGTGTGTATGTGTGTGTGTTTGTACATGGTACATGTTACAGCTGCCAAGTTGGGGAAGGGAGTTCTGGGTAAAGCTAAGAACATTGGTGACCAGTGATCCTTTTTGGAATAGCAGCACAAAGATGTCCAATCTAGGAGTCAGCTGGGAAACTTCCTTAAGTTTAGCATTTCATGTTGAACAACTCTACACGTATTGTTTTGAAAAGCATGGGCCAGATAAATAAATAGATATAAGATCTAGTCCCTGCACTTAAGTCATAGGTTTTCAGTTACTTAACTTTTCATTTAATAACAACTTTTTCTGTCCCTGATATATTATTAGATATCATTTTTTATATTAATTACTGAGTTACCATAGACTTGCTTTTCATTGTTTCTAACCATTATTTTAATTAAATTAACTTAGCCTTGATGATTGAATTCTCTTTTGAGGTGCTTATGCTTTAAGAAAAATATTTGATTAAAAGAACTATGAGCAAAAGGACTTAGACATTCCTGGCTCTAAACAAAGTTAGGAAGTTTTTCTCTTGTCATCAGACTTCTTGTTATCATACTTTTAAGGCTAGATTTCAAAGTGAAATTTTCTTTTTTTTCTTAAGTAATGTCACTTTCTGTAGTTGTAGGTTTTATCTTTTAATTGATCTTTTCAATAATATCTTTTTTTTTTTTAACCTAACAATATTAGGATGAGAAGACAAAAGAAAGCTCTGGTTCAGTTTGGCTATGCTAATACTAATAATCTCTGAAACCTTCAGTAACTTAATTCTCTGATCCTCACTTTCAGTAAGAGGGTTTGTAAACTAGACTAATTAAAAAGTCCCTTCTAAGCATATATCTATAAAATTACAAAAAAGAAAAAATATATACTTACTTATATCTTATAATGGAGTATCAGGTTCATGAAATGATATTCTCTAGGGACAGCTATCAGGAACTGTGAACCTGGTCAGTCTGTCTTTCCCAAGTCTTAATAATTGTCATTACATATGCACATTCACACACTCACACACACACATACACACACATATATATGTACATATATAGATAGATAATTGATAAACATGTATAAATTTTATATTTTTAGTGGTTTTAAATAATTTTTGACATTTTTCATTTTATACATCATCTACATTTAACAGTATATTTACCCACTACTCCCTCTCCAAGTAATCTCTTATAATAATGAATTTAAAGAAAGAAAAAAAGAATATTTTTGCCAAACTAGCATTGTGTATATGTGTGTACGTGTTCATACATGTCCATATATGTATATATGTGTATGCATATTCTGATTTTATATTGTACTGTTCTATGTCCATGATCTCCTACCTCTACAACAAATCAGGGGCAATGTCTTCTCATTTTTCTTCTTTGGGGCCAAGGTGGGTCATTATAATTTTGAAACACTCAGTTTTGATTGTTTTGTTGTTTTTTCCATTAGCATTGTTTTAATCAATGTGTATTTTACTTGTTCTACTTACTTATGCTACATTAGGTCATATAAGTTTTTCCACATGCATTATTTTCATTGTTTCTTATAGCTTAATAATATTTCATTGCATTCATGTAACATTCCCAGTGCATGTATGTTTATTTTGTTTCCAGTTTTTTGCTACTATGAAAGGGCTGAAATAAATATTTTGGTGAACATATGATTATGTCCTTTGTGCATATACTTAGCAATAAGATATCAATCAAAGGATATTAGATATTTTAGTCACTTTTTTTTTAGAATGTTAAATTCTATCAGCATATTTCAAAAGATGATATAGATATGTTTAGCCATGAATAAAACCTACCAAGCCCAAGTGATCTAGAGCAGGGCTTCTTAAACTTTTTCCATTCATGACCCCTTTTTGCCTAAGAAATTTTTACACAACCCTGGATATGTAGGTATAGGAAATAAAAATCCAAATCAAACATTTATAGATAATAAATAATAAAGAAATTTATTTTGAAACAATTTTTTGGTATACATATAATTTTACTATTTATTAGAGATAAAAGCAAACTTGCAAGATAGACATATGTAAATATACATACATATATGTACAAATAGATGTGCTTATTTTTTACATAAAAAGTTAAATTAATCTCACTATTAAATCTTGGCAGACTATTTTACTTTTGCTTTTACTGTTGCTAAATTTTTCATAATACCCACATTCAGTTACATGGCCTCACATGGGGTCATAACCCACAGTTTAAGAAGCTTTGCTCTAGAGAATGTTTTCTTTGGTTATTCTTTTAGTAAGCATTTGCTGGCTGACTACCATGTTTATTTGTAATAGGAATAAAATGAGGACAGACAAATACAAACTCAGTTTGATAAATTAATTTATAATAGTTTAGACACATGATAATAAACATTACATTTCAGAAATAGCTTTGTAGTTTTGTTTTATTATTATTTAAAATTTTTGTTAAAGGAGTTTTATCTGGTAAGATATTTCCTCTTGAGAAGGATGTCATTACATTCTTCAGTGGATAAAACAGGAAAGCTATTAGAAAAAAATAGGATAAGTGTTGGCGTCCACACGTGGGGCAAGGACTTTTGCTTATTCTGACAAGAGGAGCTAGACCAGACCTTTGCAATTTGGCGCCCGAACAGGGACAGACACAGTCTTGATTCCAGTGGAAAAGCTTCCGATCTAGATCTCAGTCTCTCTGACCCAGAACCGTGAGTAAGGAGGAAACTTTGTTAAAGATTAAGTGAGCATGCTAATAGATAAATAAGGAACTTAACTTGTTAAGGGCTAAACCAGGAATCTCTTATAGCTGAAATGGGGCAGATGTTAGCTATATTCAATCCCTGGACCTCAGCCGACTCAACCCCAGCCCCAGAAGCAACTTCAGCTCCACCCCCATTCAGGAGTGGTACTATAGAGAGTATAATCAAGATAATTGAGGAGCAGAGTTTACTTGTAACCTGGGTACAGATTGCTAAACTCTTGGCTGCATTAAGATGCACTTCCCCTTGGTTCTTAGAGGAAGAAAAGATAGATGTAGATAAATGGAAGCTAGTGGGATATGAAATGAAAGAATTTCAAGCAAAAAATTGGCCTCGTTCAATTTCTGCAGAAGTATTTTATATCTACAACATAGTTCAATTAGCCTTAAACTATCAAGCAAGTTGTAGGAGAAGGAAAAGTTCTAAAAATGAACAGAGGAGGAAGTGTGAGGAAAAAAGGAAAGATCAAGATCTTTCCCTAGAGCAAGAGGATTTAAATGAGGAATTATGGTATGATTCTCTTGAAGAAGCTTCAACCCTGCCTAGAGAACAGATTATTGACAGGCCCACATCAACCCCACCTTCAGAGAGGGAGGAAGAAAGAGGGGAAGAGGCAGAAACACAAACAGAATTGCCTGTGAAGAAGCCTAAGCCTATGACAAGATTAGAAAAAGCATTGGTTAAAGCTAAGAGAGAAGGACAGGATATAAGTGATTTTATACATGCATATCCTGTGATTGAAAATATTGACTCTGTAGGTAAAAAAAGGAGAAGATATGCACCTTTAGATTTGAATAAAATTAAGGATTTGAAAAAAGGTTGTACCCTTTATGGGGCTACATCAGCTTATGTCAAAATGTTACTAGATGGTTTGTCTTATGAAGTCCTAACCCCGAATGATTGGAAATCCATAGCAAGGACATGTCTGGAACCTGGAGAAAATTTATTATGGCTTGCGGAATTTCATGAATTATGTAAAATTCAAGTCAGATGCAATTTGGAAATAGGAGTTAACACACAATTCACTTTTGAGCACTTAGCTGGTGAAGGTCAGTATGGAGAGAATTCGGAACAGATTAATTATACCATGACAATATATGAACAAATTGCTAAGGCTGCAATAAAAGCTTGGGGTGTCCTTCCTGGACAGAAAGATCGTGGAGAGGCTTTCACTAAAATACAGCAAGGTCCCAATGAACCTTTTGCAGATTTTGTGGGACGTTTGCAAACTGCTGTCAAAAGAACTATTGGAGAAAATTCAGCTACAGAAATAATGACCAGACATCTGGCTAAGGAAAATGCCAATGAGATTTGCAAAAGAATTATATGGGGATTAGACAAAGATGCTCCTTTAGAGGAGATCATAAGACGCTGTGCTACAGTGGGAACAAATGCTTTTTACACCCGGACAATGATGAATGTGGAAAGACAGGGTCCCTCCTGGCAAAGGACTTCTAGAGAAACTAGGCGATGTTTTCAATGTGGAAAAATTGGACATCTAAGAACTCAGTGTAGGTATGGAGATACAGTGAGAAGACAGGGTGAGAGAAGACCTAAAACCCCATGTCCAAAATGCAACAGAGGACTCCATTGGGCATCAGAGTGTAAACTAATTCAGGGAAATAGGATGAGGGGCCCAGATCCAGGGCCCCAGGCAAAAAAGACTTGGGGCATGATGGCAGCTGATGTTACACCTAAAGAGCCTTTAGAAGGTCAGGACTCTGATTTGATCAATCAGCAGAAAAGTAATCACATGGTAGAAAGGTATTACCTGATAAGTGAGCCAAAAGGCAATCAGATTGCAAAAATGGATTACGCTTGGGGAGAATACAGGCCTTTTAAACCAACAGGGCTGTGTCCAGTGCAAACAATTCCAATGTAATTGCCAAATGATGAGAAGATATTTAGAAAGTGGTAAATAGAAGGTAATTAGATAGGTTAACTGCCTGGGAGAGAGGGTTTGCTTGTATTTCTTCAGCAGGAAAAGGAATCAGATGGGTGCCAACAAGTCATATTCGCCTTGTCCATCAGAGAAAGACAGAAAAAGAGAAAGGCCCCACGTTGGGTGCCAATTGTAGCGTGCTGTCGTCTCTAGAAGCTGCCGGATCACTCTCTGGGAAGAGATCTGCTGTGTCTTCTACTCAAATCTCTCTGACAGATTCTTCTTCCTGTAACGAACCGTTGTCTCCAGGCAGTTGCTGTTAACTCTTGTCCAAAGAAGTGACTTCCCTTCCTGCAGGGAGCCCCGTCAAGCCTGATGCAATGCAGAGTCTTTCTTCTTGAATCCTGGCTCTGAATCTCCTCCAGCTCTTATCCTTCTCCAGGCCGATCTGCTCTCTGCGCCCAGTGCTGTCTCTTTTTATCCTCCCAGAGAATGGGCGTGGGATAATGCAAGGGCTTCTGGGAAGAACCACCCCAGCCAATGAGC
The DNA here is from genome assembly GCF_048593235.1 of Sminthopsis crassicaudata. Taxonomy (NCBI): domain Eukaryota; kingdom Metazoa; phylum Chordata; class Mammalia; order Dasyuromorphia; family Dasyuridae; genus Sminthopsis; species Sminthopsis crassicaudata. The sequence continues at coordinate 248,484,325 of NC_133617.1, read as the reverse complement.
TTACCCCCTCTATCAAGTCAACCTGAGTTCTCACCTTGTAATTGTCCAGAAAACCTGAATTCTCACCTTGTCACCATCCAGACAACCCGAGTTCTCACTTAGTAATCCTAACAGATAAGTATGTATTTTACTTTCTTAGTCCTTTTTTGTCCATAATTCCTCCTTAAAGATTAGTTCTCAAAGTGTGGCATGGGGATTTCTATGAGATCCTGAAACATTTTTAGGGGTTCTTCATATTTAAAACTATTTGTATAATAATACTAACGTGTTTAATTTCTGATGCAGTAAATATAATTAGATATGACATATAAATGAATGGGAAATTCTGAGACTAAAACCTTTGAAAATTGATGCCCTAAAATGTCTCTTTCCCTTCCAGCTAGCTAATCATTAACAAATCCAACTAAAGAATTAGGTAATATGTGTGAGTATATTGACAGCCACCAGGTGGTGCTGTAGGTATTAACCACAAAAGGGTTCTGATGTCAGCCTAGGGGGTAACTGTGTCCACCAGTCATAATCTTTCACATTGTTCCCACCTTAATAGCCTCTGTGAAAAGAAGTATTATTACTTTGGTAACTGGTGTAATTGGATTAACCTAAAAAAGTAATGAAATAAGAGCTTTACTCACATGTAAAACATATTCCATGAATTCAATCCAGGTCTAAATTCTCTAGGCAGAGAAATCCCTAAATTCAAATGAAACTCAAATATTAACATTACCTACAACTCCATATTCTATTTCACACTTGCTTCTTACCACCATCTTGAGGAAATGTTTTTTCATTGATCTTCATATCATCTTTTTTTAAATGCCTAGGTTTAACTTGCTATGAATGTAAAAATTAAATATTGAATGGCTATTAATATTAAATTGATGCACTGATTTAATATTATCTTTTAAACTTACAACAGAGGTTAAACCTAAGGAGTTGAAAAAAATAAGTAAAAACATAACAGAAAAAGAGATTGAAAAGTTGGAGAAAGGGAAAATGGGAAGATATGAAAAGATTTGGAAACAAAGGCCATTCTATGTATACAATTTAGCATTAAAGGAATCTTCCATTAGTTTTAAAATGAGTTCTCCACAACTATGCTTTCAAAGCACCAGCTCTAAAGGGTCTCACCAAAGTGAGAGATAAAATGAGGTAACATTTGTAATGCACTTAGTATAGTGCCTGACATGTATTAGACACTTAGTGGATGCTGTTCCCTTCTCTCCCCTTTTAACCAGGTTGAGGATTCCTCTGTGTGTGTGTGTGTGTGTGTGTGTGTGTGTGTGTGTGTGTGTTGTGTGTTGTGTGTCTATGTATATGCATGTAAAAAATATATATATATACAGGCAAATTATGTCCATATTTAAGGTCCAATTATTTCTTTGGAACTTATACATTTAAGAATAAGGAATTCGAAATAATAGAGGAAGTTGTTGTTTTTCATTATTTTCAACAGTGCATGATATTTTCTGCTCCCTTTTGGGGTTTTCTTGGCAAAGATACTGTTGTGGTTTGCTATTTCTTTTTCTAGCTCATTTATAAATGTTGAAATTGAGTCAAATAATGTGAAATGACTTGATTAGAATCATATATCTAGGAAGTATCTTGAGATCAGAGTTCAAATTCACAAAGTTGAGACTTCCTGATTCCAGGTCCAGAACTTTATTTTGCCATCTGTTCTCTAATGGGGCAAGATAGCACAAAAAAGGAGATGGCGGTAGGCAGGGTAGATTTTTCTTGCCTCTTTCTTGGAGTTACCTAAAAAGTTCAAATCTTATTTCTCTATATTAGTCAATAAGCATCTATTAAATTCCTAATCTCTTCCAGGAATTGTACTAAGTACTGGGGAATACAAATACCAGAAAAGAAAGACAACCACTTTCCTCAAAAAACTTGCAATCTAACAAGAAGACAAAATACAAAAAGAAGCTGAAAGTGGAAGGAAAGTGGAGAGGAGAAGATACCAAATCAGAGAAATGGAGAAGTCAGTCAGAGAAGTCCTAAAGTAGTACAGCCAGAGGAGAAATAATGAGATGCCTGGGCTGAGGTCTTCTTAAAATGGAAGTTTGGAATTCCTTGACCTCCCCTCATTCTCCAATCAGAAGAAGCAAGGGGTAGTGACAAGGTAGAATAGCAAGACTGATTATTTCTTTCAAGATGATAAGGTTACCCCAGTAATGATATTCCTACAAACCAGAGCAATAGTAGAGAAGTCCACAGAAGGAAGAGTCTCCAAGTTGTGTAGCCAGGGGAGAAGTAGTTCCTTTATGAAGGAAAACCTTGAAAGGACTTAGAGCTCCACCTTCCAGTCCTCCCATTAGAGTAGAGAGAAGGCTGAGAGATTTGAGAAAATTAGAAAGGGAAGTGAGTATCCAGAACTGAATCACTTAGCATAAAGATGAAATGAAAGATGAAATTTCAGGTGATCAGCCCCCTGGGTGGGCCATGATGTTCTCTGGAGTCCAAATCAAGCAAAATTGCTAATGCAAAGTGGAGAATTAATGAACTTATATTCTCAATAAGTTTTCAAAGCTCTTTATTAGATATGATATTTTATAAGATTTATACTATTATGTGTTTTTTTTTTTTTTCATCATATGTAAAGTATAATTATGGGCTTGCAAGAACTTTAAGTCTAGGTTGAAAAAAAATAGTACTTTCTTTGGCTAGTGGAATTTCTAAACAAAACTTTGATTTCATCATACACTTGGTGTTGATGGACATGTCAGTGTACCCAAATAGATAAATTATTTACATAGTAATGATTTAAAAAGAGTTTAGACAGTTGATTAATGCTTACATCATAAGGGTATTGCTACTCCACAGGATTTGTTAATCTTTACCTCCTTTAATTAATCCTAGTGTTCAATAGATCAAGGTGTGAAACACAAGTACTACTATTTAGAAGTCCAGCTATTCACCCAAATTCATATTTAAGCCAGCCCCTTGAACTCAGTATTTCTGATTTTATGCCTGATGTTTTTATCACTATACTACTGATGGGCCCTGACTCTCAAACAAATCCTCATTGAAGATCAAACTTCAGTTGCTTCAAGCATGACTTACCATTGCAGGTTTGCCAGTACCAGAGAATCCATCCTAAACTAGAAAATGTACAAAGATACCCATAGCCTACCAAGATACCCCAGAGGAAGGGAAAATGCAAATATATCAAGTAAGATGACCCCATCATTTTTGTCAAGAGTAAAAATTAATTGGTTAGATTGTTATTTTGGAATATTCTTAATCTACAGGGAGTGTTGAGGCAAGAAATATCCTATTAGAAATAAAGAATTGACTGTCCTGTAGTTGGCTTATCTTTATCACCTCATCTATACAAGAAAACAATTTTTAGGCAATGAAAAATGCATCAGGAATAAACACAGCACACAGGATATTCAGAGACCTAGAGAAATTGTATATCCAGTGTACTATTGATGAGAAAACATGTCTTCAGGGAAGCATCCTTCCTGAGTGTCTAGAATGACAGAAGCATGTTTTTTTTCCTGAATTCTGAAGGCATATTTAACTATAAACTTTACCTAGCAAACAACCATATCTTCCAAAATATCTTATTTATTACTATCCAATCTAATCCAATCAATATTTATTTAGCACTTACTATTCTAGATATTGTGCTAAGTTCTGGTTTTACAGTTAAAAATTACTTTCAAGGAGCTTACATTCTAAAGGAGTTAACAACACACAAGGTAGGTAAAAAAATGAGGGAGGGAAGAAAACCAGGTATGGGACACTAGGAGGTTTCCAGAGCTGGGGCAGCTTCTTTTGTGAAGTTGAAACTAGGCAGAATACCAAATGCAAAGTGGAATGAAGATAAAGGAAATACCTTTAGGTATCTGCTAGGAGTTTGGCACTCTGACCTCCAATCTTCCAAACAGAGGACAAAATAGGATGAGGGACATGGAATCAATTAAGGATTGAGCTAGACACCCTTTAGGAACATCTATTCTTTGAACAGCATATAAACTTAAGCCCACTGCCATTAAATATATTTAGTCTAAGAGAGATAAGCCAAATAATCATTCTTTTATTGATAATATGTGGCCTTATTAATAAGATGATTAAATTACCCAGAATTTTTTAATCATCACATAGGACAACAGATACAAAGTGGAAATGTCAAAATCCATATATAGCAGCATTCACAACCAGAACTGTCCTAGGTTTTTTCTTGCCCCTACATACTGTTAATCCCAATATATTTTCCATAGAGCTGCCATTTTCTCCAACTGAGGGACTGACTTTACACAATTGTTGCCAATTAGTTTCCTTTCACTCCACAGTCATAGATCTGACACGCCTCATTGGAATGTGTAATTTATCAAATGCAGTGTAGTCAAAAAGTACTGGTATTGGAGTCAGTAGAATTGAGTTTGAATATGGATTAATCATTTAAACTTTTCTATGACTCAATTTCCTTACCTACGAAATGGGGAAAATATTTGAGTTACCTAGCCTAAGGTGTCGTTATAAGAAATGCACTTTGGAATAAGAGTAGGTAATGAGGAAATCAAACTGTCACTCTTTGCAGATGATATGATGGTATACTTAGAGAATCCCAAAGATTCTACTAAAAAGCTATTAGAAATAATCCACACCTTTCGCAAAGTTGCAGGATATAAAATAGACCCACATAAATCATCAGCATTTTTACATATCACTAACAAAATTCAACAGTTAAGAGTTACAAAGAGAAATTCAATTTAAAGTAACTACCAATAGTATAAAATATTTAGGAATCTACTATATGAGCAAAACTACAAAACACTTTCCACACAAATTAAGTCTGATCTAACCAATTGGAAAAATATTAAATGCTCTTGGATAGGGTGAGCAAATATAGTAAAGATGACAATACTACCTAAACTAATCTATTTATTTAGCGCTATACCAATCAGACTCCCAAAAAACTACTTTAATGACCTAGAAAAAATAACCACAAAGTTCATATGGAAAAGCAAAAGGTCAAGAAATGCACTTTGTAAACCTTAAAACATGATATAGATGAATTATTTTATTTTAAAAATCTAATGGTATGCTAGGCCAAACTAATATGACAATTCTACATAAATTAATCTACCTATTAAGTGCCATGCCAATCAAAATGCCAAGAAATGACTTAACAGTTAAAAAAAATAATAACAAAGTTCATTTGGGAGAATAAAAGGTCAAGAATTTTAAGTGAATTAAAAAAAAAAAAACCTAAATGAAGGTGATCTTGCTGTACCAGACCTAAAACTATATTATAAACATTGTTTATAAAACATTTTTAATTACAAGAGTTTTGGTAAAGGACTCATTTCTAAGATATATAGGGAACTGACTCAAATTTATAAGAATTCAAGCCATTCTCCAAATGATAATTGGTCAAAGGATATGAACAATGTTCAGATGAAGAAATTAAAACCATTTCTAGTCATATGAAAAAATGCTCTAAATCACTATTGATCAGAGAATTACAAATTAAGACAACTTTGAAATACCACCTCATACCTCTCAAGTTGATTAAGATGATAGGAAAAGATAAATGTTGCAGGGGATGTGGGAAAACTGGGACACTAATATATTGTTGGTGGAGTTGTGAACTGATCCAACTATGCCCAAAGCGCTCCCAAACTGTGCATGCTCTTTGTTCCAGCAATGTTTCTACTAGACCTGTATCCCAAAGAGATTACAAAAAAGAGAAAAAGACCCACAAAAACGCTTGTAGCACTCCTGCTTTTGTAGTGGCAAGGAACTGAAAACTGAGCAAATATCCATCAGTTGGAGAATGGGCAGAATAAGTTATGGTATATAAATGTTATAGAAAATCATTGTTCTATAAGAAACAATCAGTAAGATTATTTCAGTAAGGCCTGGAGAGACTCATATGAACTGATGAAGTGAGTAGAATCAAGAGAACATTGTACAAAGAAACAAGAAGATTATACAATGATCAATTCTGATGGACATGGCTTTTTTTTAACAGTGAGGTGATTCAGGCCACTTCCAATGGAATTGTGACAGAGAGAGTCATCTGAGTCCAGAAAGAGGACTATGGGAACTAAGTATGGTATTACAACATAGTATTTTTACCATTTTTTCTTGTTGTTTGCTTGCTTTTTGTTTTCTTTCTCATTTTTTCTTTTTTGATCTGATTTTTTTTTTCCTTATAGGTGAACACGATTGAGATATATGAATTTGAGCAAGTGTATAGACAGAATTGGTGTGTGGGTGTGGGGGGGGGGTGAGAGACCGAGACAGAGAGAATTGCACATGTTTAACATATACTAGAGTCTAGGGGAGAGGTGGAGGGAAGGGAAGGAAAAAAAAAATTTGGAACAAGGTTTTGCAAGGGTTAATGCTGAAAACTATCTATACATATATTTTAAAATAAAAAGCTAAAAAATAAAAAAGATAAAAATCTAATGGTAGATTTAATAGATTACTGAGATGTTACTAAAGGAAACATAATATAAAATGTTAAAAGATTAAAGTTTGAAATATATAGTATTTAATAAATTCCCATATAACATATTCAGCTTTGTAATTTGATTTTAAAATATTAATATCATTAACATTAATATTAAAATTTCAATTTGTTATAAAATATTAACATTAAAAATAATTAACATTGGGTTAATCCTAAATATTTCATTTTTGAATAAATATTTTCATATAATTGCTACACTTACATCCTTGCTATTCTTCATACACAATATTTTATTATTTGACACAGAACATTTTCATCAACTGTCCTTTAAGGTTAGAATTCTCTACCTCTTCACCTTCTTCTTCTAGCTTCCCTGATTTCCTTAAAGTTTCACTGTAAGTTATATCTTCTGCAAGAAAGCTTTTTCAGCCCTCTTTAAACTTAGTGGCTTTCTTAAATTGCCCACAATATACCCTATTTGTATGCGATTTTTGCCTGCTGTCCTCTCCTCCCTCATTAGACTGGGAAATTCTTGAGAGCAGGAAGCTATTTTTTTGCTATCTCTACTCCTTAGTACAATGCCTGGCACATGTGAGGTACTTAGTGAATACTTATTGGCTGACTGGCCTTATCTTTTTTAAAAAATGGGACAAAAGCTAAAATTCAGTGTTTTATAAGATAAAGATAGAATTTCAAGTTTTTCTTTTCTTTTTTTTTTCCCCCCCTGAGGCTGGGGTTAAGTGACTTGTCCAGGGTCACACAGCTAGGAAGTGTTAAGTGTCTGAGACCAGATTTGAACTCAGGTTCTCCTGAAATCAAGGCTGGTGCTCTATTCACTGCACCACCTAGCTGCCCCTCAAGTTTTTATTTTCAATGATAAAAGCAAGAGACTATACTTCATTGTTAAGTAACAAAATCATTACCCATCTTTCATTTTTTGCTTGCAAAAAGTTTTTGTTCTTCAATATAGTTTATAGTACCAAGGGTTCTTAAACTACGGCCCTCAGGCCAGATGTGGCCACTGAGGCAATTATGTGGCCCACCGGGTTATGGCAAATGGATTGAGGGGTGGAGACAGTGTGTGAGTTTTTGTTTTTACCATAGTACCGCCTTCCCACAATCTGAGGGACAGTGAACTGGCCCCCTATTTAAAAAGTTTGAGGACCACTGGGACTTTATACAAAGATTAATAACTCAATATTTAACATTAAAGTTACAGATAGAGTTCTACAAAAAGATTATAATTAAAATGAAAATTAAAAAGTTATGGTTTTGGAAATTGCTTACTTTTATCATTTAATTTTAATGGATAATATTCTTGTTTATAATATAGTGAATTAGAACTTTTCAAATTACAAAATTACTAAATCATGGAAATAACACATCTTTTGATCATGGGTAAAAATTAGCACTTGCCTTTTGGCATCAAGCAGATGTTATTGATCAGTGTATTTTATAAAGGTTATAGAGAATGACTTTAATTTGCATACTGAAATGAAAAGTAATTATGACTTGGTTTTCTGTATAGGTGAACATGTTTGAGATACACGAATTTGAGCATGTGTATAGATAAAATTGTGTGTGTCTGTGTATGAGAGAGAGAGAGAGAGAGAGAGAGAGAGAGAGAGAGAGAGAGAGAGAGAGAGAGACAGAGACAGAGACAGAGAGAGACAGAGAGAGAGAGCGAGAGCAAGAACAAGGGGAAGAGTGAGAGGGAGAGAGAGAGGAAGGGGGAAAGGGAGGGGAAAAAGGAGGGGGAGAGAAAGAAGGAGTACCTGCCCACATGTACACCTGAGGATGTAAGGCCAGGGGAAGATGTTTAGGAATTTATTGTTTGCTAGAACAGGATCCACTGGTATTAGCTGAGCCTTAAAGCATTCTGATAGAATGACTTAAATTACCATAAGAATACCTATTTCTTTAAATTTTCTTCTCTGAGTTGAATTCCTTCACAAAACGTATCAAATTAGGCAACAATTCTTAGTTGTAATAATGTAATTTTTTATATAGGTAGTGTCTTTATGCTATCTCGCTTTCAAATATAGTGAGTTCCCTCTTTCAGGAGTTACTATTGTACTTAATGTCTGTTTCAATTACCTGAGACTTATTCCTCAGATTGTTATCTGTTTTTGAAAATATATTTCTTGTCATCCAAACTATATTACATGATCTTTGAGGCAGGGATCCTGATTTTACACATCTTTATATTCCTAATAGAAGCAAAGACAAACAGTTAGTGTTTACATTTGATGAACACCCAATTGGGTCAGGGATGATAATTCAGTAAGAGAGTAATTAAAAATAAATCTAGAAAGTCAAATTATGGAATCTCTTAAATGCCTAACAGAAGTTTAATCATATTAGATAAGTATTTTAGGAGAGAACTTCACCTCCTATTTTCTTGATAAATTAAGACAATTTACTATGAGCTCCCTCGTTTTAAAATTTTTCAGTAGTATTTTATTTTCTCAATACATGTAAAAATAGTTTTAACATTTGTTTTTGTAAGGCTTTTGTGTTCCAAATTTTTCTCCCTCCTTCCCTTCCCTCCATCCTCCCCAGGACAGAAAATAATCTGATACTGGTTAAATATGTGTAGTCCTTTCAAGCATATTTCCATATTTGTCATGTTGTGCAAGAAAAGTCAGACCAAAAGGAAAAACAAAACAAAACAAAACAAAAAAAAAAAAAACAAGAGAAAGAAAACAGACAAAAAGTGAAAGTGCTTTGCGTCTCCTTACTTCTCTTTCTGGATATGGATGGCATTTTCTATCCCAAGTCAACTGAAAAGAGCCAAGTCCATCACAGGTGACCATCACATAATATTGTTATTGTGTACAATGGTCTCTTGGTTCTTATAAGCTCCTTCTTTTCCTCACACATCTCAAAAAGTTCCTTGACTCCCTTTTTCTATCTTTGAGAAAGAGGCAGTTCTTCTCCTTGCTAATACAACACTTCCAAATATGTTTTGGATTAAAAATCTGTCAATTCCAGTCCCTTCTCCTTTTTTTCAAGAGCTTGTTTCAATCATTCTTTCTCTCTGTCTCATCATCAATTCACCATTGTCTGTTAACTTCTTCCCTATTGCCTAAAATACACATAGGGATTCATTAAAAGATAAAAAACAAGATAAGAAATTCAGTTAACCTTTTTATTCCCTGAAACTATTGTCCTGTAACTAGTTTTCCTTTCACAGACCCATGACAGGAAAAAAGACATTTTCTACATTTGCCACTTCTATTTTTCCACCTCCCCACCCCTTTGCAATCTGAAGAGGGAAGTAGAAAGAAGAGAAAGCTTAAGCACATATTCTTCATGGCAATCACATAACACAATGAAGATAGTAATGAAGATGATGACAATGCTGCATGAGAATATGTAGATGACCCTTTGGTATCTTACCTCTTATCTTCAACCTTCCACTGAAACTATGTTCTCTAAGTTTACTTTATATTTATCTGATAAATTTAATGATCTATCTCAATTCTCATTTTTATTGACTTCATTTGACATTGTTGATCACTTTATCATTATGATTATTCTCTCCTTGCCTTTGTTTTTTACTTGGTTTTCTCCTACCTGTACAACTTACTCACAGAATCCTTTTCTGGACCAACATCCATCTTTTACCCAATTAACATATGTTTCTCCAAAGACTGTATCCTGGACCTTCTTTTCCATATTGATAAAATCATTAGCTTTCATTATTATATTTATAGACATGACTTGTCTGTCTCTGTCACTCTCTTTCTCTCCACCTCTGTCTTTCTTTATATATGCATGATATCTCCATATGGATATACCTCCATTTAGAAAATAGATACACCTCCATATAGTTTAACCTACACACACATTTAGCATACAAACACACTATTCTCAAAGACAACCAATGACATCAGGAGGAGAATAGCTTGACTTGAAAGTGAATTGGGTTTAAGTGAGGCAGAACTATGTAAAAGCATCAGCCTCATTCTATCCTCTAGGGTCATCTGAGTCCATTGTTAATACATAGATCAATATAGACCAATCTCCTTAATGAATATTGATGCTAAAATCTTAAATAAGATATTAGCAAAAAGACTTCAGAAAATCATCTCCAAGATAATACACTATGATCAAGTAGGATTTATTCCAGGAATGCAGGGCTGGTTTAATATTAGGAAAACTATTAATATAATTGACCATATTAATAATCAAATTAATAAGAACCATATGATCATCTCAATAGATGCAGAAAAAGCATTTGACAAAATCCAACATCCATTCCTACTAAAAACTCTTGAGAGTATAGGAATAAATGGATTATTCCTTAGAATAATCAGGAGTATATATTTAAGACCGTCAGTAAGCATAATATGCAATAGAAATAAACTGCAACCTTTCCCAGTAAGATCAGGAGTGAAACAAGGTTGCCCACTATCACCATTACTATTCAATATAGTACTAGAAATGCTAGCCTCGGCAATAAGAGCCGAGAAAGAGATTCAAGGAATTAGAGTAGGAAATGAGGAAATTAAACTATCACTTTTTGCAGATGACATGATGGTATACTTAGAGAACCCCAAAGACTCTGCTAAAAAGCTACTAGAAATAATTCAAAATTTCAGCAAAGTGGCAGGATACAAAATAAATCCACATAAATCCTCGGCATTTTTATATATCACTAACAAAATGCAACAGCAAGAGATACAAAGAGAAATTCCATTCCAAACAAATGTTGAGAGTATAAAATATTTGGGAATCCATCTACCAAAGAAAAGTCAGGAATTATATGAGAAAAATTACAAAACACTTGCCACAAAAATAAAATCAGATTTAAATAATTGGAAAGACATTAAGTGCTCTTGGATAGGCCGAGCGAATATAATAAAGATGACAATACTCCCCAAACTAATCTATTTATTTAGTGCTATACCAATCAGACTCCCAAGAAACTATTTTAATGACCTAGAAAAAATAACAACAAAATTCATATGGAAGAATAAAAGGTCAAGAATTGCAAGGGAACTAATGAAAAAAAACTCAGAGGAAGGTGGTCTAAGTGTACCTGATCTAAAGCTATATTATATAGCAGCAGTCACCAAAACCATTTGGTATTGGCTACGAAATAGACCGGTAGATCAGTGGAACAGATTAGATACAAAGGACAAAAAAGGGTACATCTATAGCAATCTAATCTTTGACAAACCAAAAGATTCCAACATTAGGGATAAAAATTCATTATTCGGAAAAAACTGTTGGGAAAACTGGAAATTAGTATGGCAGAAATTAGATATGGATCCACACTTAACACCATATACCAAGATAAGATCAAAATGGGTCCATGATTTGGGCATAAAGAGGGAGATAATAAATAGATTAGAGGAACAGAGGATAATCTACCTCTCAGACTTGTGGAGGAGGAAGGAATTTATGACCAGAGGAGAACTAGAGATCATTATTGATCACAAAATAGAAGATTTTGATTACATCAAACTAAAAAGTTTCTGTACAAATAATACTAATGCAAACAAGATTAGAAGGGAAGTAACAAATTGGGAAAATATTTTTCAAAACAAAGGTTCTGACAAAGGTCTCATTTCCAAAATATATAGAGAACTGACCCTAATTTATAAGAAACCAAACCATTCTCCAATTGATAAATGGTCAAAGGATATGAACAGACAATTCTCAGAGGAAGAAATTGAAACTATATCCACTCACATGAAAGAGTGTTCCAAATCACTACTGATCAGAGAAATGCAAATTAAGACCACTCTGAGATACCACTACACACCTGTCAGATTGGCTAAGATGACAGGAACAAATAATGACAAATGTTGGAGGGGATGTGGGGAAATTGGGACACTAATACATTGCTGGTGGAGTTGTGAAAGAATCCAGCCATTCTGGAGAGCAATCTGGAATTATGCCCAAAAAGTTATCAAACTGTGCATACCCTTTGACCCAGCAGCGCTACTACTGGGATTATATCCCAAAGAAATACTAAAGAGCGGAAAGAGACATATATGTGCCAAAATGTTTGTGGCAGCTCTTTTTGTTGTAGCTAGAAACTGGAAGATGAATGGATGTCCATCAGTTGGAGAATGGTTGGGTAAATTGTGGTATATGAAGGTTATGGAATATTATTGCTCGGTAAGAAATGACCAGCAGGAGGAATATAGAGAGGCCTGGAGAGACTTAAATCAACTGATGCTGAGTGAAATGAGCAGAACCAGAAGATCACTGTACACTTCAACAACAATACTGTATGAGGATGTATTCTGATGGAAGTGGAAATCTTCAACATAAAGAAGATCCAACTCACTTCCAGTTGATCAATGATGGACAGAGGTAGCTACACCCAGAGAAGAAACACTGGGAGGGGAATGAAAATTGTTAGCACTAATATCTGTCTGCCCAGGTTGCATGTACCTTCGGATTCTAATGTTTATTGTGCAACAAGAAAATGATATTCACACACATGTATTGTATCTAGACTATATTGTAACACATGTAAAATGTATGGTATTGCCTGTCGTCGGGGGGAGGGAATAGAGGGAGGGGGGGTAATTTGGAAAAATGAATACAAGGGATAATATTATAAAATATATATATATATATATATATATATATATATATATATATATATATATATATATATATATATATATAATAAAAAAAAATACATAGATCAAGATGACTGGAGATAACCCCAGATGCAATGGAAGACTTTGACCTTTTTAAGTTAAGGTCTTTCCCTGGTCTCAGTTTGTCTGAAGCAACAGCATTAAATCTCCATATGTTGTGTGTACACACATACATACATATGCATGTATATACACACCCATTTATGTAACTAAATCTAATTTTTTTATTATCTGTGTGACTTTAGGCAGGTCACTCAACCTATTTGTACACAAGTTTCTTCATCTATTAAAAAAAAGGGATGGAATAGATGACTTCCAAGGTCCATTCATGCTCTAAATCTTTTAATCTGATCTTCTAAATCCTCTGATTTATGATCTCTACCTGAATGACCCATCGGCACCTTGTATTTAATATGTTCAAAACAGAACTCCTCATTTTTCTGGATAAATTTACCTCTTCCTCAAACTGTCCTATATTTTGTTGAAATTAATAGTATACTTTCAGTTATCCAGATTATAAACTGTTATTTTTGTCTTAATGATTAGATTCCTATCTAGCAAATAGTTGACAACTCTTACAGATTCTATCCCAACAGCTCTAATATCTGGTCCCTTCTCTCTGTGTTTTATTCTCATCATCTTTTGCTTGAATTATTACAGTATCTTAATAATTGGCCACTTATCTTCTAATCCCTATTTTGTATAATTTATCTTCCATATTGGCATCAATTTAATATTCCTAAAACAGAAGTTTGACAAGGTTACTCCACTTCTTCAATACCTTCAATGATTACTTACTTCCTCTATATTAAAATTTAAATTTGTCAGTTTGGCATATAAAACCCTTTACAATTTAATGCTTACCCATATTATTATTCTTGTCTCATTTTAATCTCTTTTGTGAACCTTGCATTCTAGAATAGATGCTTCTGAAACTTAATAGTCTTTCAACTCTGGAAATTTGTTCAACCTATCTCCTGTAAAACATTCAAAATTATTGTGTCCCAGAATTGGAAGGGGACTCTACCTTGTACTCAACAAGAATTCTATATCATACCTCCTAAGTGGTAACTCTTCTATTGAGATAGAGCTCACTACTTTCAAAGTTAGTCCTTTCCATTCTTTATATTTATATCAGTTAGAGATTTTATTTTTATGTCAAGCTTCAAGAAAAAGAAAGGAAGAAAGGAAAAGAAAAGGAAGGAAAGGAGGAGGAAGTGTGATGCCAAATCAACAGGCAAGATAGAGATTAGAGAGCTTTAAGGGATTCACTGGGCCCCAGTGCTGAATGAGATTATCTTCTCCAAGAATCCAGCAAGGAATGTGGGATACAAAGATTCTTTTATAGGGTAACAAGAAAGATGACATAATGGGGGGAGGCACCTGGGATGAGGATGACATAATGAGGGGAGGAACCGGAAAGGGAGAGGCACCTGATATGCTAATGATGTGTAAGATATAAGATCTTTATCCTATCAAACATTCTGATGATTAAGAGGGAAGATGGTGTTGCAGGATTGAGCATTACTATTAAGAACTGAGAGAACAATTCAGAGAAGCCAAGGCAGGACAATTTAGGGAAACTGGGTCAGGACAATTAAAGGGAACTCTGGCACAACAAAAGGAAGGAGGGAGAGGGAAGGAGGAAAAAAGGAATGAAGAAAGGAAGAAAGAAGAAATGAAGAAAGGAAGGAAGGAAGGAAAGAAAGGTAAGGAATGGAAAAGAAATGAAAAGAAAGAAGGACAAAAAGTAAAGAAGAATGAGAAAGAAAAGAGAAAAGAAAAACACTTCTTGCTCTCAAAAAGACAATCATTGGGAAGAAAACATTCAAACCACTATGTACAAACAAGATATATTCAGGATAAATTGGACATGGAAAAGACATATATATGTCACTTGAAGGAAGCCAAGTAAAGGTGAGGAATAAGGCTATTCCAGCATAGAGAATGGTTAGTAAAAATTCCATGTCAGAAGATGAAGTATCACACAAGGAGACAGTGAATATGAAGAATGAGAAGATGTAAAAAGTCTGGAACCATTATGAAGAATTTTAAAATCCAAAGAGAGAATTTTATAGTTGATCCTTGATGTAATAGGATTCGCTGACATTTATTGAGTAGAGGAAGTGATTTGGACAGACATGAATTTTAGGAAGGTCAGTTTGAGTGCTGACTACAAGATGGACTTTTAAAATATGGAGGCAAGGAGATCAATCAGAAGACTGGAGCAATAGTCCAGGCATGAAGTGCTGAAAACCTACACTGGGCCAGAGGCATTTTCAGAAATGAGAAGGGGTCATATATAAGCAATGCCACCAAGGCAGAAATGATAGAATTTAGCAACTGATTAGCTATAGTGGTGGGAAGTAGAAGTGAGTGGGGAGTGGAATGGTACCTTATTTGGGAGCCTGAGTGACTTGGAGGATGATGGTATACTCTACAATAATAACAGTTAAGGGGAAAGAATAGGGGTGGAGAGTTAAGGTGTTTAGTTGAATTTAAGATATATAACCAGTTTTAATATGTCAAATCCAATTTGAGATGTCATTTAACCAACACCTGAAAAAGATCTCCCCTCTATGACATACTTAACAAATGACCTTGGAGACAATTTCAATGTATTCTTTGTATTTTCTCTTTTGAACATCGCTTCTGTTCTTCAATCCAATCCATCTTAATGAAATGAAATTTTAAAAAAAATGCAAATATAGTCTCATTAAAATGAAAGCATCTGCAAATGAAGATTTGCATATTATCTTCATAGAAATACCTTACATAGTAAGGTGGGGTTTTTGTTTTGTTTTTACTCTTTTCCTGATTTAAAATGGATATTCAAAGATTTTCAAAGCTCATTTGGATCATATTTTAAGAACCTTTCATTAAAATTTTTAAGAACTTTATTAAGGTGTGAAATTTTAGATTTCTTTTTTTTAATCAGTCCATATGGGTTGACCGACCTCCCATACTGACATGCAACAGGCTACACAATGAAAGAATTTCTCTCTCTCTCTCTCTCTCTAGATTTTCTTATAATAGCAAGGACTGTTTTTCTTCTTACGGCTTTTGAGATTTATTCATGTTAACTCCCATTAGAGTTAATTGGAGTTACATACATAAATTCCTCTTGCTTCAAGTGGAGAATAGGTTTCTTTAATGTAGTTTTTATTTTTTAATAAGGTTAGACTTAAAATAGATTCTTGTATACAATTGTCCTCTTTAGTTTGTGAAATTAAAATGGCTTTAACAACTTTTAGGGTTAGGAAACTGAGATCAGTGAAAAGAAACCTTTCTTATTTTAATTCAGCTACATTAGTACATAATCATTACAAATTACAAGCTGGTAATGAAAGAAATAGGAAAGTAAACTAGAACAGTATTTTCCTAACACACCATCACTATTTACATAGCATTCTCTCTCTTCTTCCTGGCATTACACTGTTAATTTTCAAGTTTATACAGAATATTTCTGCTTGCTTCTATTAACTATTAAAATAATAATATAAATAAAATGCTTTGTAGTGAATTAAAAATACTCTAATTTCTAAAATGAAGGTAAACTTCATATGTTCTTTAGAAGTCTTTGCTAATCTCTCTAGAACTCCACTCCCAGTTACCTTTCAAATGATTTTGGAATTTCTTTGACTACATTTTGTATTGATTCAACTGTATAGAAGCTGTTACTCCCACATAGTAAAATTAAAGTTTCTTGAGGGCAATTTCTGTTTTGTTTTTGTTTCTGTGGTTCTATTACATAGCTAAGTATCTGACACATATTGGGAGTTTATGGAATATATGTTTTATTGAATTGCCTTTGCTATGGAAATATTTGGGGGAATTAATATGTCTATTTTTTAATTATAATGGTCATGGCTACTTTCCAGTTACTAAAATGGGATTATTTATCATACTTTGTTTGCATTTGCCAGATGTCTTTTCTCTCTCCACATTGAGAAATGGGAAAACAATTGGTATTATAAATCTAATATTATTTTTAAATAACTTTACCCCATCCCAAAAATAATGGATAGCTTAAGAAATATATAGTTGCACTCCTCCCAGTCCTCCATCCCAGTAAAAAAAAAAAAAAAAAAAAAAAAAAAATTAAAAAAAAGTATACTGTTTATAGAATAAGAAATTTTAAAGTGACTTGTATATCTTTTCCATGGATCAAAGTTGGATGAAATTATAAATTATGTACTTCTCAATGACTACCATACTTTTTGAAAGTTTCCACCAAAAATAGTTCATCTTAATATGTTATTTTAAAATTTCATAAATTCATTTAAAAGAATGCCTTGTATCAAAAAGGGACTGAGCTACTGATTTTAATAAGACATTTTACATTTTGTGAAATAGTCTTGGTGATAGGATTTTTGGTGACCAAATGGCTTTTAGAAACAATTTCACTAATTTTACATTAGCTTTGTTCACTTTTACCAATAATGTGCCATATCATTATTATGTTTTGATTTTTAAATACACACACATTCATGTTTCTAGGCTGAAAGATAATAGTATTTATCCATCACAGAAACAAAAATAATTTTCTCTGCATAAAATATAATTTCCCAAGGGAAACAGAAAATAATTAGAAGGGAAAAGTGAGTATATTTTTTTTTATTTTGATTCCACTGTCTGATTATCCTTTAGTTTAGAACTTTCATTTTGTTAGCCTTTTATTCATTTCCTTAAAGTCTGGGGTCTGAGGTCGTATGTGATTTTTATATATAAATATATATATATATAATTTTTTCCCATCTAAAAGAATTTATAGTAAAAGTGACATAGTAGTATATCCCCCAATACTGCATTTCTGTTAATTCTTAATTTTGGGGGGAAATGCATGTTTTGTGATAAAGAACAGAATATATTTTAAATTAAGGAACAACAGTAGCTAATAGTGAAAACATTGACTTAGCATTCCCACCCTTTACTTGTATCTCTATTTTTAGTTTTTAGTTATATCTTCTCTGTTCTATTGAAACCTATAGATTTAGCTATAAATTTTGTCAAATATTACATTATCAAAAGAAACTAGCAATTATTAAAACAAAAATATATTTATTTATAACACTCACATTAATACATTTCTTACAATCATATTCATTCATAAGTGAACATATATATATATATGTATATACATATATATATAGAGAGAGAGAGATATAAAATACATATATATATATATATATTTTAAAGCCAAATAGAAGTTTAAAACAAATTGTTCATTTGTAATATACCTTCCTCTACAATTGTATTGACTTTATGAATGTTACTGCTGGGAACATATCAGAAAGTTAAGTGAAGTCTTTCCCATATGTAGGAAGACATATAATGAAATTTATTATTTTTCAAGGTCATTTTTTCTTTCTTGTGCTGTTATGTGAAAAGACCAAACCAAGGTGAAAATATATTAGAGTTTAGTGGCAAGTGAGTTTATTATGAAGATGTATAGTTGTAGAAATTTAGTATTCAAGTCTATAGAATAAATGATTAAAATGAAGGAAAACCATATTCTTAACTATTTTATGTTGGGCACATTATTATATGGAATTTTTCTAATGGGACCATATCCAAGTTGTGGTGTTAACAGATGGAATCCTGTTGGGGTTCCACATTTTTAGTTATTTAGGACTTTAGTAAACAGTGATTTTATCCAGTATGTGATTGGAACAGATGTGATCTTATCAGGGTTCCACTTTTTTTCAGGGGCATAAAATTGCCATGATTTGCTGTACAGTGCTGGAGTTTACTTTTTTGTGGTTTTTAGAACCAGAGTCCTTTTTAGCCAGAATTTGCCCTTGGGTTCTAAAACATCATAATAGGGAGTTAATGTTTTATTCTCTATTAATCCCATTAAATCCTTTTAATATTAGAGCATGTGTTGCTTTATAGCATTAACTAGTGTCTTGCACTCAACAGTATTTTCACAGTTTATGACACTGCTTAGGGCATTAACAAACAGCTGTTTGAATTAAATGAGCAGTTAAGGACCCTGTTCATTAACTCAAAAGTTTCATGTATTTTTAATTCCTTAAATCTAATGGTATTATCACCCTCCAAGAAATCTATCTTTGATTATAATTTGTTCTGGCCACTATTGGTTAGGGGGGAAAGTATTATTGTTTTTGAATATGAGTCATATCAGGAGTGGATATCTCTAATGAATTTTAACTATCTCATAACAGTTTCATTCTTATGGGATATAAAACTTTAAAAGTTGTTTACGGCAGTTGTGTTAAGATTTTCTCCAATTTTGGTTACTGATGACTTCATTTAGCTAATGTAAAGAGGCAGTTGGAACAGAATTATTTGCATTTGAAATGGTGCAATCAGAGGTTTGTGACTGACTCATTAACAAAAAAAGAAAATTGTATTTGGACAGTGATATAGTATCTGATGCAGTCCCTAATGCAAAGCAAAATGTTAGTCAACAGTTTTTCATACCAAAAAATATTTTAGCTTCAGGAGACTTTAAGACTTGTTCACAAAAGCAAATGTTTGGCTGGCTCTTGGGTTAACTTTTCCATATGTTCTTCCTCACCTTGCATGATCTCACTCACCTTGCATACTTAATGTAAAGGTAAGTTTTTAATTAGAAGGAAAGTAATAATGAATGAAAATTAAAGAATCCCTTAGCTGAAACTTTTGATTTTATTTATAATCATGATCAACATACAATTACAGTATAGCTTTTTTGAGGATTAATACTGGAGTTCTAAACTAAGCATTTTCTCTTTAGTATCTGTTAATTCTGATAAAAAGGATGTGTTCCTCATCTATTAAACCACTAATTATAAAGTCTAGGTTGACTATAAGATTTTTTAATTTTATTTTATTTTCAGGTTCCTATTGCCCTTTTTTCTAAGTCCAAAAGAACCTCAAAAAATGGTTACAGTAAAAGAAATAGCCTAGAGAAAAGTTATGAATCAATAGAATATTTCTGTATTAGTTTGAGAAGAATTCTACCTTTATCATTTCTAAAAGTTGAATAAACATCCACCTTGGATCTGTTCCATGTACAACTCAGGGGTTTAACAGAATGACTTTTGAAAGTTCCTGCTGGTCCTTTTAAATTCTTTCTAAATCTGTTTAACAAATATTGTTGATTTCAGGCATAGCTTCTATGAAAAAATCTCATTCACTGAATTATTTTGGATTTTATTTTTTGGTCTCTATGCTACATATGCTTTTATCTATATTTGATATTTTTGTGATAAAATTTAAACTCCTTAAGAAAACAATTCCATTTTTTTCTCTTTGTATTTCCCTGCTCTTGGAATTTGGTTAGTGCTCAATAAATGTAATTTTTAATTGATTGATAATCTCATAGTCTCTATCAAAAACTGTGATAGTAGCTTCAATAGTAGATTTAGGATTTATCCAACATTTATGTTTTGTCTCTATCTACGAAAAAGAAGCAAAAATATGGTCAAATTTTAAGGTTTACATTTTAGAAAAAAATTTCAAAGTGAATTCTGACAATTTGAACCTTCTTGACTAATTTGCAAGCATAATTGCAGTATAATTGCATTATACTGTTGAGAGTATTCTGTGATAATACTTTATGAAGATATTAATCACATAGAATTCTAATTATTCAAAATAATTTAAATAAGGCAAAAGAGAAAGAAAAAGATTGGTGTAGAGTGGTCTTCAATCTCTCTACATATAACAACATATATCTCACTCCACTCCCTCCCCCCCAAAAGCTGGTAGTAATAGTAATATTATTTATCCACTTATTGAGAAGATGCAAATGTTTTTGGTGACAAAAATTATTATTCAGTAACATTTTGGAGTGAATTTGTAATTTCATAACCATCTCCATACATTTGAAGTACAGAAGTAAATATATTGCAATTCATTTATTAGAAAATAAAAGGTTTTTCATACTGTATACTTGGTTAGATTTAAATAAAAACCAAATTGTAAGTATTTGATATACACATGGATTTGTAGATATCTTGGATGGAATTGAGGGACTATGGAAGCTCATCTAAATTTGTGAACACTGTACGTGGAAGCCAAAAAATGCCAGTGAATTGAAAATTATCTGCTTCAGAGGGCAACTTATTTCCATTCATTTTCCATTTTCTTGTCAGTTCTGCATCTTTTCTTAGCTTGAGTCCATAAAAACATGTTTTTAAGGAATTCATTACTTTCTAGAGAAGTCATCAGACAAATGGAGAAGCATTTTTGATAATTCCGTTATGCACAGGTCACCAAATCTTTGTGTCTCCACGCCTCACAAACATCAGAAGGATGAACATTAGACTTTTTATTTCCTTGTATCCTCCCCCAAAATATCTGCTTCCTTCCAAAATGGCATCATTGCAGACACTGAATAAGTAATAGTTGATTAGTTGATTTCTAATTTTATTTATTTACACCACTTCATTTTTATCTTTATTCTTATTTATCTAGCAATCTTTTGGGTAAATAGTACTACTACTACTATTACTACTCAAAATAACAATAATTGACATAGATAGTGCTTTATACTTTACAAAATATTTTACATATGTGTATCTCATTTGATTCTCACAACAACCCCATGATGTAGGTGCTATTTTTCATTTTTTTACAGATGGGGAAACTGAGGCTATGAGTGGTTAACTGATTTATTCTTCATCATACAGCTAGCAAGTGTCAAAGCTAGAATTTGAACTAAAGTCTTTCTGATTCCAGTTAATATATAGTCTTTAATATGCTCCTTAATTTAAGCAATATAAACTGAAAATATTAGGGCCAATAGAAAATTAGCTGTGAATATAGATTAAAGATTCTCAAAGGGGAAAACTTAGGCAGAACTGAGAACATGGGCCCCCAATTAGGGCCAGTGGTCTAAACCATGTAAGCAGATCATAGAATACATACATATAAGTAACTGATTTCAGATATGATACCATATTAGGATGTTGATTAATCAGGTAAAGTAAGAGAATCAGATAAAGCATAAATATATATATATATGCAAAAAAATGTATGCATTATAAATATATATATGTAAATGCATAAGTGATATTTTCAAAATTAAGATTTTGGACATTAAATGATCAATATCTTAAGCAAAGAATCTGAACAATAAATTGGTATAAGACATGAGCAGCATCTTAATAGTTTTTCCTCAACCTGAAATGTTTACTGTATCTTTTTTTAATGGCAAAAATAAGGCTACAAGTATAGCTACCCTATACCCTAACAAGGATTCATGCTTCAATTAAGAATTAAACTAGATGAACTTTTATAAGTTCCCTTACAAAATTTCCAAAAATCAGCAAATTTGAAAGCTTGGATAGAATAAAGTAAGGAGTGAGGAAACAGAGAAGAGGGCATCTTATTAAATTTCAACTGTAGATATTTGCTACTACGAATATAAAAGGAAATAAATCTCTACACTCCACAGTGGTTCATTTCTTAGCACATTCAGAAGCTCCATAAATACCATTTGATGGTATTTTTTCTTTGGAAAGATCCCCTCCAACCTTCCCACAATTTTGCAAAATCTAAAACTTGTTCTTATTCATGCTACTGCTTAGTTGCATTTTAATTTCTCTCTCAATTTAAGGGACTTTTTTGGGGGGTTAGTGTTGTGAAGTTTCATTAATTCTATAGCCTTGAGCCAGCTTTTAGTAGACCAGTGATTGAAAGACATAGTTGAATGGAAGGAAGGTGGAGGTTTTGAAGAACATATTTATATCATTCTTAGTCACTGTATCTCATATACCTAAAAGAAGGTTGAGAAAAGTTAACAAGATATGATTTCAAAATCAGATATAGTTTCTTAAGAACATTCTCACAAATCCAAATATTAAAAGCTAAACATGAGATAATTATATTCTTAGTGATTATTCAGATAAAAAAGAAAAGTGAGTGGTTAGATCTTTCTTGGGATCTAAAGTTATTGCTGAAAATGAATAAGTTAAGAAAAAAATGTTGCACTTTTTTACCCATAGTGTGATTTCTTTGGCTTCAGGGTCTTGAGTCAATATTTAAGTAAACCAGTGATTGAAAAACATTATTGAGAAGATATATGAAGAGGAGAGGAAGTAGGTGGATACATATCTTCTTTATACTTAGACCATAGAGCCTACAACTCAAAAAAGTGTGAACAAAGCTAATAAGACTCAATATACAGTTACAATTTTTCAAGACATTTGCTGAAAATCAAATAAAGTAAAAAAACTAAATGATTATATTCTTGTTGATCAGTTTGGTAACCTCAAAACAAAAATAATCAGTTGTATCAAAATAAATGTTTCTTAGATTCTAAACTTATCATTTATGTTACAACAAAAGAAATAATGTACTTTTAAACCATGATTACAAAATATCACCAGGGCCTTGATTCAATGTTTGAATAAACTCTATGTCTGTGATTGAAATAGACATCCTTAAATACTTGTCGAAGGTTCTGAACTCTTTCCCTTTTGTGTAGAGGTATCGTACTCTGTATACCTAAAAATAGTTAATAAGACATGAACAGAAAACCAGGTACAATTCCTTAGGATTTTCTTTCAAGGCCAAATACCAGAAACCAGGAACCAAATAATTACATCCTTAGTGATCTTCCTGCTGAAAGACTTTGTGCAGAATAAGATGTTTCTCAGAGGCTAAAGTTCTCCACATTTGTGTGGGAGACAGCTTCTCCCCTCCCTGAAGAGACCCAAGTAGGTTGAGGAGAGAATGTTCCAAAATGTCCACAGAAGGAAGGGCAGCTGGTCCCGGTAAAAGAAGCTTCTCTGCAGCCATTATGCTGTCATTAGCCTGACATTTGTTATCAATGAATTGCGGCTGAACTATTGTTCCAAGGCTGTCGCTGTAAAACCATAGTGCATTGTAGTTTGTTGGAGGTTAGTAGCACTTGTTAATTTGATCAAGGCTGAAGTTTACGGAGGATAAAGTAAACAATGCAAACTGCAGACACAATCAGTTTCCTCTGGGCAGTGAAGTGTAGTTTGTTCCATTTACACTTCACAACAACATCTGATGGGCTTTGTCAGTGCTGCACAGAGTAATTAAACCTGAAATCAATAGCAGGCATTTGTCATGTTTACAGCCGCTCTTTCTGCTGGGTTAAACTCATCAGTTTAGTGCCGTTCGGTTTTACTGCAGAGACACGCTCCATTATGTCTTCAGGTACAGTTGAGATATTCAGTTACATGCCCAATAGTTTGAATACGACAGTAAGATTAAAAGGGACAGGCAAATGGACAGTTTTTGTAATTTATTTGCTGATTTCCTTAAACGGTGCTGGTTTCCATTTTCTTCAACTCTTTTGTATGAAACCTTTTGTGGCCTAGGATAATGCATCTCCCTTTGCCCCTAAAATGGAATAAAGTCTTCAACTAAAATGCAACAGGAGTTGACATTGGCCATAACTTCACAGGGATAAATCTAGCACCTATGGGGATGTTTTCAAGTCAGGAGAAGGGAAAAGGACCAACATTCAAATTACCTTCTGGTCTGAGTAGAGAAGTCTTTGTCATTTTGGAGATGATTGGAGTAGGATAAAGAATACTTCAGAAGGTTTCCCCTCCATCCAAATGTTTTTAACTTCATCTTTGGATCTTCCTTTGGCTCCTCTTTCCATTCTTCCTCTTTTCCTTACTGTTTTATATGATGGGGTCAAAAGTGTTTGACAAATTTGCAGTTCATTAGTAATCTAGTTAGACTTCAGACTAGAAATTGGACAGATACTTGGAAAAGACTGAAAATTTTTGCCTTAGCTACTTAAGAGATCTTCACGATCTAATGTGAGGCCCTTATGACTCTGAATTTTATAAAGATTATGTTAAGACATCATTCTGTCAATCTAGGAAAACTTCCTTGATAATAGATATAAAACTATACTTAATTCTAAGGGATTATTAACAAAGATGAAAATAGTTGGTAACTTGAAATAGTTAAGAAATAATTTTCTGAGATTTTTAAAAATGCTTTTTACATTAATGACAATTTAGGACTTTACTATATTTCATTTTGCAAATATTTTCATTAATGTCCCATCAGGATAAAATATCACATTCTTCTTTTCTAGCTTTTAAACACAGAAAAGAAAAATTTCTTAATGAATTTGACCTCAAATTTGTGTGAACAAGCTAATGTTTAAGTAGGATTTGGTAGATTTTCATAATAGTATTCTAAGTTCTCAAACACAAAATTATTGCATAAAATGTTGTTCCACAACACCTCTAAGAAAATGTATCTCTTAAGAAAAACTATCATGAGTAAACATAGTAATTCAGCATGCAACTACTGAACAGAGAAGTAGCATGAAATTAAATGATTGTTATTTAAATCAATTTAATAGGCAGTAAGAAGTCTGATGTTTTATTAGCATTTCCGATTGGCTCCACACAGTAGCCTTTAAGAACTGAGCACTTTAGTAATCAGTTTAGGGGTGTCTGACTAGGGAGTAGGTGCTTAATAAATGCTTGTTGACTGATGGTAAGGGAGTAGTTAAATTGATGTCATGTGAGTCACATGTCACATGTCATATCTGTGAAACTTTGAAGTCTCACTTCAGGTAAATCTGCAACTTGAACCTATAAACAGATATTCTCTCATCAAATGTGAGCCTATTAAAGATTCTTCTAAAAATTATTTTAAATTTACTTTTACATTAATTGTATTTATTTAAATAATATTTTATTTTCAAAATATATGCAAAGATAGTTTTCAACATCTTGTTGCAAAACCTTGTGCTCCAAATTTTTCCCTCTTTCTTTCCCCTCCTTTCTCCCCTAGAAAGCAAATTATCCGATATATGTTAAACATTTACATTAATTAAAAAAATTTTTTTTAGTTTGAAATTTGAATTTCCCTCTTTTCTCTTCCCCACCTACTGAAAAGGCAAACAGTATAACATCAATTATATATGCTACATCAAGTTCTGATTCAGCTCTCTCCCAGAAGTATCCTGTTTCACACATAATGAAAATCATTCTGACTTTGTCCTATACAATGATACCATGATGATAAAAAATAAGCAAACATCATGTGGAGTTCTAAATTGTTTATTTCAATATTTCTAAATGATCTAACAAAGTAAAGGCTTCCATCTGTCCTTGAAGGTTCTGATATCAGAAAAGAGGCAGAGTTCATCCCAGTGGTGATAAATGAAATGAAAGGAATTCTTCCTAAATTGAATTCTGATTCTAAGATCAGATCACTTTTCTCTTCCAGTAAAAATTAATTTCTGAATGAGTGTGTCTTTGAAAGCAAAGACCAAAATCCTTATTTGAGCCTCAAGGTTAATAATAGAGATTGAGACTTAAACTCTAATTTCATTGGTATAAGGCACTCTCACATGAGGGAATGCTTTCTATCAAGACAAGTCTGTATCTTTGCAACTGAGAGCCTTAGGGAATTGTCTAGAGTTCTGAGATGAGAAATGACTTGCTTAGGATAATATATTAGATCCCAAAATATGTTTTAATGTAAGAATGTTGTCTACTTTTTCACCTAAAGTGTTTGTAGCAAAATTTATTATTATTTGAACTCAGATCTTAACAAAGTTATACCTTTAATTTTTTACTCTGTCTTGAGTCCTGTGTCCTCCATTATGTTTCAAGTTCACCTAAAATTGAAGTTGTTTTCACAGACCAGTCTCTGAGAAATTTAATTAAAAGTTTGATACACTTTTTGAAAGACTCTTTCCCAGGACATTGAGACTCACTTGAAAGAAATAATAAAGTCACCTGAAAATGACCTCAAAAATAATCAGATAATTAGGGTAGTTAAGAAATCAGTTAAATCTACTCACTCAGTATGGATCCACTCAAATTCTCTGGGTCAGATAATAGAGATGAGTTAAGCCTAGAAATAAAAGAGTTCTATCCTAACAATATTACTGCTCACTCATTGAATAGGGTTGTTTCTTTTAAAATTTATTAGCAAAATATAGTTCCCTTTGTTGTAAAATGCAGGTTTTAGATGCGTTTTACTTGCCTTTAAATCCCATCATGATAGAGTAAATGTGGTAGATTGTGTTGGGGAGGGAATGCCTGTATACTTGATAAGTTTTCTGCAGACATTACTGAAGACAAGACATTCATTATATACTTTTATCTTGTGGACAACACCCTTAAGAAATAGCCTACATGCAATTCCTTTTTTTATTAAGGATATTTTATATAAATGTAATCTTATTTGTTGAAATAGCATCTGGAAGGACCCATTAATTCAAAGGGCACATTTTACAGAATGAGAAACTGAGGTTCACCAATGCTATGAGACTTGACACACTCAAGTAATGACAGATCAGAAATAGAGACATGACCTTTTAACTCCTAGTCCTCTGTTACTTCTAATATTCTTTGTCTTCTTCCATTGAAATACTCAATTATTCTCTCATATCATTAATGAACTATTTTAGAAATATTGTGAATGGCTCTTCTTTTAAGCTGGACATGCTTTGTAGGGTAATAATTTAAACTTAGTAAATAAAGTAACATAAAACCTTTTTGTGAATAATGTTAAGTATGATTGAGAAATCATATGCCCTCATTGGTACTGGATAGTTCATCACCAAAAAAGTCAGTTTTTTACATCTTTCTATTCTCCTAGTCATGATATATGGCTCAGAAGTATGGAATATAACTACTTCAGAAGAATTAAAATTACTACTACTATTACTATTATGGCTAAATTATGGAGCATCACTACTTTCTACTGCTACCCCTACTACTACTACCACTGCAGCTATAACTCAGAGTTAAAGAACATCACTACTTCAGAAGAATTAAAATTACTTCTCTTCCTGCTCATCTTCCTTCTCCTCTACTACTATTGCTATTACTACTACTACTACTATTACTACTATCACCTCCTCCTCTTCTACTACTATATTACACCACCACCACCACCACTTGCCTTAATACAGTACTTTGTAACATGCGTTACACATGCTAATTCATTTGGTTCTCACAACAGTCCTATGAAATAGGTTATTATCCCCATTTTACAGATGAGGAAACTTTAAGTTTGACAAGTTAAGTGATTTGCAGTACAAGTCTCTTAGGCATCAGGAAGTTTATAGCATGTTATCAGTAACAACCGGTGTGTGAGAAGTGATATAAAAAGTGGTATTGGAACTCTATGTGATGCAAAAAAGAAGTGAATCAACAATAGAGTGAGAATGTATAACAACAAATGAAAAGCTTAGATTATGTTTTAGTGTTAGGATTATTACTAGGTGCTAAATCAGTAGTCTAGTACTTAACAATTCTCTAGTTCAGAGTTCACACCTTTAAAGGAATTCAAACCTTTAAAGGAGTTTATACCTTTAAAGGAGTTCACTCATTGGTTCTTTAAGGAGCTCCCACAGGCCCAAGGAGTACCCACAAGCCCATTCTCTGGGAGGATATTAGGAGCCAACATTGAGTGGGGAAGTCAGTCTGATCTGAGTCAAGGGGAGAATTTAGGGGAAGCTTGAGGAGATTCAGAGCTAGGATTCAGTGGATTTGTAAGTCTAGCAGATTCACAAGTCTAAAGGAAAAGCCTTCTCATAGACTTCTGGGAGATTCACATCTAGGATTGAATTCTGGGAAACTCACAATCCCACACCCTTGGAGGCAGGTCTGATTCATTCCCATGTCTACCTTCGTGCTGGCTGGAGGCTTTGGATTCAGAAGGAGGTGGAGAGAAGATTTTGAAAGAGACAGTAAAGGACTTTAACTCCTGGCTGCATTTTGGGGTTATTGAACTGGAACTAAAGCCAAGGCTGCCTCCCCAGAAGTTCCTCAAGAAATCCTGTCTCCAAGAGAAGGATTATGATTTAGAGAACAGAAGAACTTTACATTTTAGTACTCCCCCTAGGTTATAAGTGAATAAGGAAAAATACTTTTGTGCTTTGGCAGTTTCCTGGATCTGGGTTCTCAATGATGATCAAGACAATTAACCTCTCCTAGTTTCAGGGAGGCTCAAATGAGAATAAAATATTTTGTGAGCTTCACGCTGCATAATAGGTTGATCTTTGGCATCATTCATCACTGGAATTATGTAGTGGCAAGTATCTTTATCTTATTATTTCTACATTCAACACATCTCAGATATGACCGCTTCTTTCTAATCACACAGCTACCATTTGGGGGGAGAACATTTTTCATCTGTATTCTTTCAGTAACCTTCTAATTGGCAAGTATCTCCTTCTCTACTTCGTTGCCAAAGAGATTTTTTTTTCTTTGTTTAATCAGAGGTTTGACCATATCAGCCTTGACCATATCATTAAGCTTCCAATAGCTCCAATATTACCTCCAAAATTAAATTCGAATTCCTCTATTAGGCATTTAAGACTTTCCATAACCACCCCACCTTTTCATTCTTCTTACATATGCCCTACAATCCATGTACATATTTGTTTGCATGATGTCTCCCTCATTAGAATGTGAACATCTTGAAGGCAGAAACTATGTTTTTGCCTTTCCTTTATCTTTTAGGCATGTCACATAGTTGTCTATTAATATTACACATCTTTTTACTTGGTAAAACTTAATGTTTTCTAGCTGAGACAATTTCTGGCATTTTTTGACCTTCACTTTGTGATGACTGTTATATATCAATTAAAATAACTTCTCTGAGGAATAGGAATAACAAAAGTCATTTTTTTTTTTTTTTTAGAACCGAGTTGTTGATGTAATTACTATCTTCTTGTCTTGTCTCTTTTTAAAAATTTTGTTCATTTCCCCTTTTGCCCAATAGCTGAAGGTCAGATATAGTGGTTTCTGTAAACATTTCTCTTTCTATGTATTCTCACTTTAAAAAATTTAACATAGAACCTATTTTATTTTGTTTACAATGTTCATAGCAATTTTCAGTGCTCATTTTTTGAAAAGAAGATAGGAGGTTCTGAGTACACTATAATCCCTTAGACATTTTGATTCCTTAATACTGAATAATTAAAATTTTGGGGGGCAATTTTTCTTGTGTTCATTTTCATATTGAAGTCATAACATATCAAACTATGCATTGGTTAACTCAGTTTGAAGGCTCTTGTCAAGTCATTTAAGATTTTGTTTACTTTCTAATCCTTGGCAATAGATGTTGACACATACACTGAAATTATCTTTCTAGTGATCTTTTTCTTATCTTCACTTTGAGTCCTCTCTAAGCCAAGATGGCAAATTATCACATGAAATTATGTTTCTGGCTACCTTGATGAAACTAACTTTGCCAACTTTTATTCCCCTCTCCAAGGTCATTCTGTTTAATTTACATCTTTATATGTAATTGCAATCTGTATGCCTCCTGGTTTATCTACACAGAAAATATTAATATCAATATAGCTTAATAGCATATAAATGAGTTTGTCATTGGACAAAGATTTCACATTTCAGCCTCCAACAATTAAATTTTATTTTTATCAGATGGAGTGGTTCTATCACTTTATCCTCATTATTGTGGAGTCCTAAGATGCAATTTTCATTTTGCATTACTTTTTGTGTGTGTGTGTGTGTGTGTGTGTGTGTGTGTATCATGGTTTACCATGTACCCCATTGGCCAGTCTTTGATAAGCCTTTCTGGATTTATGTGTTCTGATCTACAAAAAAATAAGCACAGTCTGTATCTAGATGTTTTCCTGAAGCATATTCAGTTCGGCAAAAGCATGCTAGCGTTTCCTGTATAACCTTTGAGAACTTGTGATATGGTATCAGATGACTAGATTAACCAATTTTAAGTCTGAATGTCATTTGAAGGAAAATATTTTTTCAAAAAAATAAAAGCATTCCTATTCTCTTAAAGTAGACATCACAAACAAAATTGTACCAGAATTATAGATAAAATATTGTAACGGCCTAATAGGGCACTTTTGTGAGGGGAAAATATCAATTAACATTATACCAAAATGTATCCTTATTTTTTCTCATACTTTGTATCAGTGTTTTTATGCTTTTTTTTTTTTTAATCTGATGGTGGTATCCCAAAGTCTAAATCACAAATCCTAAGGAACCGTCTAAACATCTTAGAAGTTGTGTTCCTTATTCAACAATAGGCCCCTAGCTTGCTACTGGAAATTTACTCTTAAGATCATATTCTGAGGGATTCCTATGGGAGAAGATTGGTTCTACACTTCTGCAGGTGTTTGGAACCATTCTAGAAAGTAAAATATGGGGTTGACTTACATTATATAATATCCCAAGTGCTCTTAACTTGGAGTCCATGAACTTAGAAAAATTGATAACTTTATTTTAATATAATTGGTTTTCCTTGTTATTTTTATCATTTTACATAGTTAAAAAATATTCTGAGATGGAATTCCTTAACCAAGGAGTTCTATGACTCACAGAAAAGTTAAGAATATCTGTTCTTATTAGACTTCTTCCAGAGAAACTCAGTGAGCATCTTCTTTTCTCCACTTCTGCCATTCTATATCTTAGCAGAAAAATTAATTAATTTAACCTCCTAGAAGTTTTTGCAGATCATCTTAGTTTCCCTATGACATTCCCTATGTATCCCTGAGGATACATCAGGATGGCATAAATTGCTTTGCTCCACTCCCATCCTGATTCAGAGTCTTCAGAATCTCCCAGAAGCCTGTAATGTAGGCTTGACATTCAAAGCATGTGGACTGATGTATCCAGAAGATTTGATTTATTTTATAAGCCACTCTTCTTCTGGGAAGAATCTAAACTCATCACAAGTAAATCTAGATTCTAAAAAATTATGCAGGAAGAACACAAACTCTAGCAGACTTTTGCCTAACTGATTATGCTTCAAGTAAAGTTCCAGAGACAGTCTGTGTTTCTTTTCTGATGATCAGAATGAATAAATCCAGAAAGGTTTATCACTGACTAGCCAATAGGGGTAATCCATGATATAAATAAAAGTAATTCAAAATGAAAATTTTCTCCTGTGACTCTGCAGTAATGTTAGTATAGTGACAGAACTAAACAGCAAAACTTGGTTAAAAAAAAATTCCATTTTATAAAAATAACATTTAATTGTTGGAGACTTAAATGTGAAATCTTTGTCCAAAAACTGAATCAATGACTAATGCTTTTGGCTAAACAATATTTTTTTGGTGTTAATCATATTACTAATAGTTATTTTTTCTCATACTTTGCATCAGTGTTTTTATGCTTTTTTTTTAAATCTGATGGTGGTATCCCAAAGTCTAAATCACAAATCCTAAGGAACCTTCTAAACATCTTAGAAGTTGTGTTCCTAATTCCTAATAATTAATTAAATAATTATCTTCTTCATGACTTTTAATAAGTAGAACCAACATTCATCAGGCTTCTTTACTCTGTGTTTAGAGCTTTTCATATTTTGCCACATTGACTTTCTTATGACTCATTGTAAGCTATGAACTGATGTTATGAGAAAAAGAAATATATGAGGATGTATGATACGTGTATATGCGGATATATATGTATGTAAAAAAAAAATATATATATATATGTATGAGAAGAATAATATTTTATGTGTGTATTATATTGATTTATTCTTTTTTAGGCTTTACAACTCAAGCAGTATATGAATTTAGTAGATTAGACAATTATGATAATCAAAAGTTGAGGTTCAGGAATTATCAGGAATGATTAAAGACATCCATATTCTCTTCTATATAAAAGAAGTTTGAGGACGAAAATTTACAATATTGCATAAGTTTAATTAAATTAATAAAGCATTTATTTAGTAGCTAGAATGTGCAATGTAGTAGTATTCATCAAAAAACCAAATTTAAAGTTCACTCCCATAATCCTCTCCTCCCACAAGGATTGTTTAGTTCTGACATCTTGCTACTTAAAGTTCTACTTTATTCACCTGGACTTAATCCAAATTAGTTTCCAAAAATTATAAATTTCTGACACTTTCACTCCTAGAGATTGTTGAGTAACCACCAACATTAAGAATCTGGAGGAATGATTAGCCCTATCAGCAGAGAGCTATAAAGAAACAGTTCATATTTATGTATTCAGTTCAATTATAACAAACATTAAGTACTGATTGTATACAAAACATTATTTAAAATATTTTCAATATATTTTAGCAATTAAAAAAATTCTTACAGTGGGAGATAGTACATAAAGGGAATTTAGAAAAAGAGGTAGGTAGAGTGGTGATATGGTATAGAGATGACCAGGAAGTGATGTGGAAGTCTCAGTTTGGGTAAGATAACTATATATACATATATAGTTATAGTGTTATACAACTATGTATACATATCATTGTGTTAGAGGAGTCTCTCTCTCTTTCTTTCCCCCCCTTTCTTTCTCTATCTAGTTTAATTAAAAATATTTTAGGGGGTAATAGTATACTAATATACCAAAATAATAAGGTCCTTAATTTACTCCCCTACTTCCTCTTCTAGTTAAACATGACTGATAATAGTGTCTGTTAAGCCATTTAGGCTTTCTAAGAGAAAATTTTATATGATATGAAAAAGATGCTAGGCAGCCTATCATAGTACATAGAGAGATGACCTCGGGGTCCCAAAGACAAGAAGTTCAGTTTCTGTCTCAAACACATTCTGGCTACACAACTGGGCCAGTTCCTTGCTGTTCTAGATCTCTAAGACTAAAAGTTGCAAGAGGTAATAAATGTGTTGGCAGAGGGAGTTTTTTTTTTATTATTATGGGTTTTCTACAACACTGAGATGATTAATTTGGAGCAAAATAATAATAATAGATAATTATCTGCATACATGATAGATAAACATATATGGTTGCATATAAATTTATTCTTGTATATAGCCATTTAATAAAAAGCTTATAAAGGCAAGAATTAATTATGTCTTAGAACCCCAGCTTTATTAAAAGTTTTTCATTTTGGGGGCAGCTAGGTGGTGAAGTGGATAGAGCACCAGCCCTGAAGTCAGGAGGACCTGAGTTCAAATCTGGTGGTCTCAGACACTTTATACTTCCTAGCTGTGTGACCCTGGGCAAGTCACTTAACCCCAATTGCCTCAGCAAAAAACAAAAAGTTTTAATTTTATTCAGACAAGTAATTCTCAGAGATTCAAGGATTATATAACATTTGAGGAAGAGCAGAACAAAACAAAACAAAACAAATAAATCCAAAATCCAAACTCCTGAGACTTGAATAACCATAAGAAGCCAGATTAACTCCAAGTCCAAAGAATCTTAAGCTACCAGGCCAATCTGATACCAATTTAGGATATGAGGATATTTTAGAAGTAAACAAAACACTTTTGGTCTCAGGAAAAACTGAAGATGACGAGAATGGGAAAAATGATGATAGTGGTGATGGTAATTTCTGACATTGACAATGCTGTAAAATTTGCAAAGTATACAAAAACTTTTAAATTTAATGTAACTTAAATGATCTTACTTAACTTTGTTCTCTATTTCTTATTTATTCATAAATTATTAACCTATCCATAGTCTGATAAATAATATGTTCCATGGTCTTCTAATTTTCTTGTATTATATCTCTCTTAATATCTTGGTTATGTTTTTTTTCATTTTGACCTCACTTTGGCAAATGGTTTAAGATATTGATCTATGCCTGATTTCTGCCATACTGCTTTCTATTTTTCCCAACAATTCTTACCAAATGAATTCTTATCCTCAAAACTTAAGTTTTTACACTTGTCAAATATAAGATTACTAAATTTATATGTTGTTGTAAATTCTATGTCTATTCTGTTCCATTGGTCTGCCTTTCTATTTCTTAGCCAGTACTATATAGTTTTGATAATTACTGACTTACGGTTATCCCTTTTAAATTGTGACTTTCCCCAGAACAATGTCAATATATCACAGAGTTGGCAGAAAAAATCAAATGAGAATTTTAAGGGAATTTTGTGGAAGCCACAAGTGACCCATGAAAGCCAACAGAAAACACAAAAAGTTTAGAAACTCAGAAATGCATTAAATTCAGATATAGTTTTGTATAGTATAGTATAGTTAGTATAATATAGTATCAACCTAAATTTTACATTTAACATCACATAAAAGAAAAAGAAAAAAACAACAGATATATTCGCTGGTATAAAGGGAGGATCAAAAATTTTATGCAGATTTTCTAAATCTTTGGCATCTCATGTTCCTTACCTCCATGTTTTAGTTTAAGATCTGGTGTGCCTACATTATTTTATATTAAATAGACATTTAGTGAATTACTATCTCACTTTCAACATTATGTTCGTTTATTTCTCCTGTTTTACCAAGCCTGATGCCCAGAGCTTTCATGATGCCCTCTGGCATCACTCCCTAACCATCACTCTTTTATCTATATCTTTTTAAATTTTCTCTTTATTATTCACCCAAAATCCAAGATTGGAATGGTTTTTTCCAAAGCTTTTGTTTTGAGGATAGACACTCTTTCAAGCTAAGGTAAAATTAAATTGCTCTCAATGGGGAAGGAAAGGAGAATACTTGGTGAAATACCATTTGCCTTGTGCATCTTCTTCCCTGTTAGATTACCTTGGTATTTCAGGATCCATGAGTAATAAATAATTACTTTGTCTTTAGAAACTGCTTGTATACTGTCAGATATTATGCTGATTTCTATATTGTAGGAAATGACCTGAGCCCACATATTTGACATCTTATGAATTTATTATGTTCTATATAACCTCCATGTTTACCACTAGAAGTTAGAATTAGAATAGATGGGATTTCTCAGAATAAAGGATTTAACACTTTTTCCCCAATACCTTGAAACTTTTAGTGTTACCTTTATTAAAACACATTAGTAGTTTTCATAGTAGAACCAACCAGGGCCCCATGTTGTCCAATATTCTTTCTGACAGTGACCAGTGCCAGATGTTTCAGAGGGATTAAAACATATAATGCACCTAATTTTGCAGTGGTACACAATAGGTAGAAATTTATTTCTCACCCCAGCTGGTGATCAGCTCATGCCCTGAAGCTTAAAGATTGATAGCCCTTGTAATTTTATCCTAAACAGTGTAATTGCAGATGCTATTCTATTGCTATTGCTATTATTTTAATCAGTGATAAAGACTTTGTCCAGATGTTGAATTTGAAGGTGAATGAAACTGAAGTCAGAATCTTCTGTTTATTTGGAGGAAGAGCAGATCAAACTTGGCCATACTACTTTTATTTGTCAGAAGTATTTTATTTATTTAGGATTTCTATCCAAGATATTTCCAAAAAAGAGTTGGAATAATGACACACAAATTTTACAGGCCTCTTTCCTTCCCCCATTTATAATAGGAACTAGAAAAAGCAACATATTTTATGTATTTATATTTATTATTTGAATATTGTAATATATTTATTTTGTTCTCTGTAACAAAGAATTTCTTCCCATTCCCTATTAGTCTTATTTAAGAGTTCTTGCTTTTGTTAACAAGCAACGTTAACATTGCTATAGAAAACAGACACATCAAACAAATTTTCTTTAATGTGCTGGTCACTAGACAAATGAATAATTGGATTCCAAGTATTTGACCTATAGAAATAGAATATAGAAATAGATCATTTTTATATAGAATATAGAAATAGGTCATTTTTTGGGAAAATATACATGTATTTTAGTTGTTAGTTATCATAGAGAGATACTAAAACACATTTTTGAAATGATAATCTGGGTAGAGTTAGTTTTTGGAGTTTTTCTTAAAAGAAAATTTATTTATTTCTTATCATAAATTGACATTCATAGGTCACAAAGCCATTACGTTATAAAATTTGAACCCAGGTCTTCTAAAACAAGCACTCCACTAAAGTCAAGCTGCTTCTCAACAAAGCTTGTGTAGGAGAGACTTCTTGGTTTGGAGAATAAAAGCTGTAGGAGCTTGTCATAGTCAACTTAGGCCTGTGGTTTAGACTCATTTCACTAATAGGTGTGCTTTTTTAATTAGCATG
Organism: Sminthopsis crassicaudata; assembly: GCF_048593235.1. Lineage (NCBI taxonomy): Eukaryota > Metazoa > Chordata > Mammalia > Dasyuromorphia > Dasyuridae > Sminthopsis > Sminthopsis crassicaudata. Next base: position 248,447,462 of record NC_133617.1, on the reverse strand, counting down.
GTTTTTCTTTGATTTTCATGTTTTCTCTCTGTGAAAATTGCAGAAATTCCCTACCAACTTCTGTTTGTCCTGGCCATAAGTAAGCATGCTAGGGTATAGAATAATCACCAAAGCAAATGGAGCGATAATAATAGGGAAGATGTTTGGAGCCCAAGTGCTGATCTTGTTCCCCCAATTCATATGATGAACCTGACATTAAACCTAACAGGCTATGAAAACTAACAAAGTGAAACTTGCAAGTAGATATTCAATGTGAAGCTGCTTTTGTACACTATTCTACTGCTGAGCTGATCACTTTATCTTCTGGGAAAATACAAAGTTCCTTTAGAATCCCATGAGTACCTATACAAGTTTTTAGGTGTTGTTGTTGTTGTTGTTATTTTGTTTTGTTAAAGCAATCTATTCAGATAACTGAAAAAAGGCAAAAAAGAAATTTATCTAAAACTTTATTTTCAAATTAAAGCAAAGTGACTTTTTGGACACCCCTAAATCCTACTTGTCTACTTGTCTTAGACAAGGTTATCCAAGTTAAGTTCTTATTTTCCTGATCAAAATAATAGTTTCAACTCTAAAAGGCATATAAAAGGCAAATCTAAAAAAGCAACCTAATCTTTAGAGGGGAAAACAAATCTTCAAAAGAAATCATTAACTTTCAATTCCATGTTTTAATAGTCATTAGCAGAAAAGCAAATAATTATGCCTTGCAAAGGGGTGGCATACTGGGGCACAAAGTCAGGAAGATATCTGCCTGAGTTTAAATTTGACCTTAGACACTTTCTAACTATGGCAAGTCATTTAATCCTATTTGCCTTGGTTCATCATCTGCAAAATAAGATGAAGAAGAAAATGACAAATCACTCCAATATCTTTGCCAGGAAAACCCTACAAAGAATCCTGAAGAGTCTGACATAACAGAAACAATTGAACAACATGCCTTATAATGGGCCAACACAATATAGACTAAAAATTGGTAAAAGTGACTGAGCATTGAAGAGTGCACATACATCTTTGACGATCATAGGACAAATGATCACCTACATTGAAGCAGTCTGACATAATGGAAAGAACTCCAGATTTAGACTTAGAACACCTAGCCTAAAATTTCACCTTAAGAGTTTTTTACTGCTGTGACTTTGACTAAAACTTAAATCCAATGGGCCTCAATTGCTTCATCTTTAAGATAAGAAGTTCTGTCTTCAGCATCAGATATCATGATCCAGATGATACCCTAAGGATGTGGATACTTCATCTGATATTCGATAACCACCAGTCCATGCCTTCTCATACTATAAAGTTCATTTCCATGCCCGTCCATACGTTTCCTCCTTCCCTTCCTTCCTTCCTTCCTTCCTTCCTTCCTTCCTTCCTTCCTTCCTTCCTTCCTTCCTTCCTTCCTTCTTGCTTCCTTCCTTCTTTGCTTCCTTCCTTCCTTTCTCTCTCTCTCTCTCTCTCTCTCTTTTTCTTTCTCTCTCTCTCTTTTTTCTTTCTTTCTTTCTTTCTTTCTTTCTTTCTTTCTTTCTTTCTTTCTTTCTTTCTTTCTTTCTTTCTTCCTTTCTTTCTTTCTTCCTTCCTTCCTTCCTTCCTTCCTTCCTTCCTTCCTTCCTTCCTTCCTTCCTTCCTTCCTTCCTTCCTTCCTTCCTTCCTTCCTTCCTTCCTTCCTTCCTTCCTTCTTTCTTCCTTCCTTCCTTCCTTCCTTCCTTCCTTCTTTCCTTCCTTCTTTCTTTCTTTCTTTCTTTCTTTCTTTCTTTCTTTCTTTCTTTCTTTCTTTCTTTCTTTCTTTCTTTCTTTCTTTCTTTCTTTCTTTCTTTCTTTCTTTCTTTCTTTCTTTCTTTCTTTCTTTCTTTCTTTCTTTCTTTCTTTCTTTCTTTCTTTCTTTCTTTCTTTCTTTCTTTCTTGATGAGGCAATTGGGGTTAAGTGACTTGTCTAGAGTCACAGAGCTAGAAAATGTTAAGTGTCTGAGGCCAGAATTAAACTTAGGCTCTCCTGACTTCAGGGTTAGTGTTTTACCAACTAGCTGCCCCCCCTCCTATATATATATATATTATATATATATATATATACATATATGTATATATATATACAATAAAGGATCTGTGTAGCAGAATAGTTTTCTTCAGTGTTACATTCAACTGTCCATCTGCTATCCTTTGGTATTTTGCTACCACCCACAAATTGTGCTGCATCTATTGAAATGTTTCATGAATTTCAACCTTATAGTATCACTGGGAGAATACTATTATTGAAAAAATGGGTGATCATTAAAAAATGCTTTATCAATTCTCAGATGTAATACATCCATGTTTCACTAGCCATTTAGGTTATACAAATTAAAGATATAGGTGAGGAAGCCTGCTCCAAGACTGATTCAGGTTTCTAGGATTTGAGTAGAGTAACCCAACCCTAATCAGTGTTTTCAATAACTTTGATAGCATTTTCTAAAGAATGGGTTATTGTCAACTTGGCTCTGAACTCCAATTGGTGACCTTTTAACTTATCTAGTACTAGCCTCAGGCCTAGTACACCACTCTATGCCAAATACTATTGAGAAAATTCTTTAATTTATAGCCTTGGAATAAAATTAGTCTGGCATGAACTTTTCCTGATGAAGTCATAGTAACTCTTTGTAATAATTATTTCCTTTTCTAGGTGTTTGTAATATAGTTATTTTTATAATCAAATATTTCAGAATGTTTCCCTTCTCAATAAAACAAAATATTTTTACCATAAATTCTATCTTACATAAAAAGTTTGATCAGCTATTCTTTATATTACCCAAAATTTATCAGCATTAAAAATGTTTCTTTTTTATTAGAGAAAAACCTAGTTTCATTAAAAAGAACTTTTGCAAAAGAAATTGTTTACTTTCTTCTTCTTGATTACTTATGGGGCCAATTGCTAGTTCATTTATAGGGTTTACTCAAACTAGATGCACTAATAAATGAGCTCTATAATCTGCTCAACTACATATGATAGTCATTTTCTCTGATTGATATTCATTATTATGTGATTATTTACTATATGTAAATTAAACTAGTAATTCAATGAAGAATTTGACAAGATTTTCCAAAAATTCATCAGCACACCTTGATAATTGGCTGTTTTAATTGAAAGATGGGGACAGAAATAATACATTAAGTATTGAAGTGAATTCAGACATCATGTGACCTAAATACCACATTGTACAAGAGAATTGAAGCTAAAGATATTTCATGACTTTTCCAAGATCCTAGTTCATACAGGAAATAAATGAGTAAACTTTGATTTGAACCTGAGCCCTCTACCCTTAAATCCAGTACATTTTCCACTATACTTTTTGGTCTCTAGGGGATAGGTAAGATGAGGCAATGCAAACCAGATGGTAAGATAGCCTAAAGGGAATACTTGAGGGCAGAATATGATATGAATCATGGTTTAAAGCCTGGGGCTAGTCAGTAGATACAATAAGCTAAGAGGTCTAGTTTGTACTCAGCAATCCTGTAAGTTGGGTCCTAGAGCAAGGGCCCCAGGGTTAAATGAATTAACTTCCTTGAGGACTAAAGACTTGGATTTTAGAAATCTATGTCCCTGGTTGAGAATAATGGTTCTGCGAGATCATAAATAAATTAGAGGAACATAGGATAGTTTACCTCTCAGACTTGTGGAGGAGGAAGGAATTTGTGACCAAAGGAGAACTAGAGATCATTATTGATCACAAAATAGAAAATTTTGATTACATCAAATTAAAAAGCTTTTGTACAAACAAAACTAATGCAAACAAGATTAGAAGGGAAGTAACAAATTGGAAAAACATTTTTACAGTAAAATGTTCTGATAAAGGCCTCATCTCCAAAATATACAGAGAATTCTCTCTAATTTATAAGAAATCAAGCCATTCTCCAGTTGATAAATAGTCAAAGGATATGAACAGACAATTTTCAGATGATGATATTGAAACTATTTCTGCTCATATGAAAGAGTGTTCCAAATCACTATTGATCAGAGAAATGCAAATTAAGACAACTCTGAGATACCACTACACACCTGTCAGATTGGCTAAGATGACAGGAACAAATAATGATGAATGTTGGAGGGGATGTGGGGAAACTGGGACACTGATGCATTGTTGGTGGAGTTGTGAAAGAATCCAGCCATTCTGGAGAGCAATCTGGAATTGTGCCCAAAAAGTTATCAAACTGTGCATACCCTTTGATCCAGCAGTGCTACTACTGGGCTTATATCCCAAGGAAATAACTAAAGATGGGAAAGGGACCTGTATGTGCCAAAATGTTTGTGGCAGCCCTTTTTGTAGTGGCTAGCAACTGGAAAATGAATGGATGTCCATCAATTGGAGAATGGTTGGGTAAATTATGGTATATAAATGTTATGGAATATTATTGCTCTGTAAGAAATGACCAGCAGGATGAATACAGAGAGGCTTGGAGAGACTTATATCAACTGATGCTGAGTGAAATGAGCAGAACTAGGAGATCATTATATACTTCAACAACAATACTATATGAGGATATATCTGATGGAAGTGGATATCTTCAACATAGAGAAGAGCTAACCCAATTCCAATTGATCAATGATGGACAGAATCAGCTATACCCAGAGAAGGAACACTGGGAAATGAGTGTAAACTGTTATCATTTTTTTGTTTTTCTACGTAGGTTATTTTTACCTTCCGAATCCAATTATTCCTTTGCAACAACAACAACAACAAAATTCGGTTCTGCACATATATATTGTATCTAGGTTATATTATAACATATTTAATATATATGGGAAAGCCTGCCATCTAGGGGAGGGGGTGAAGGAAAGGAGGGGAAAATTCAAAATAGAAGGGAGTACAAGGAATAATGTTGTAAAAAATTACCTATGCATATGTCAAAAAATGATATAATTATAAAATTAATAAAAAAATTAAAAATCATTAGAAAAAAAAAGAGAATAATGGTTCTAGTAGAGAAAAAGTATAGTAGTCATGGAAAGCTAGGATGGATGGCTATACCATAGAATATGGTAAGGTAATTTTTGTAGTTGACTTTATGACTGTGTAGCTAGATGTAAATGAAAGTGAACCAATGAGCTAGTATTTAGGATTAGCCAATTGTAACTAGCAAATTTTGTTTTAACCCAATAGAATCATGACAGCAATAGCATTTTAGGTCAGTCATGACCTAAAATTTTCCAGCAAGAAAAAGAAACAATCTTTGTCTGAAAGTTATCATTGTTCTCAGGCTTCTTGTCCAGGAAGAGATATATGTGGGACTTTAAGTAGAATGAAGAGTTGGCTACAACAACATATTATAATAAAAGAGTGAAATCATTCTGAAACAGGAAGCCTTTATGAGATGATTAAAATGGAAAGAAGAATGCTAGATAAGGCTTTAAATAAAATAGATGGTTAGTTTATCAAGTATTATACACATTTCACACTAATTCTATGCAGCATCTGGGTAGCTGATGTTCATCAGCAGGACTATCCCTGATTCATGGTGCTTTGTAGGTCCTCAGACTCTCAAAACCAAAACTTCTAAAGCCTATCAAAGTATTTAACTTTCTTAGGCAGAGAAGAGAAGTCTAATAGAATATAGATTGAGTGTCTTTTACCATCCTGCTTGTTTTCCTACTGATAAACTCCAGATCATCAATTCTTAAACAGAAATCCACTATGTAAACAAAAATTCCTTGTCCTAGTTTCTCAGCTCTCCTTTGGATAGTGTAGGACCACTGCTGATGTCTCCTTCCCTTGACTGGACCATCTTCATCCCATTAGAGACTTGGATTCTACCCTTGGCTCTTAGTTCTGACAGGAGAGGTTCTTGCCTTACTTTCTGGAAACCAAGATCCTCAGTATTACCACTGCTTGCAGTCTCTTTACCATGCTCCACTTTCCTTTGTCTCTCTATGTACTGTTTTCTTCCATTAGGATGCAAACTTCTTATATTAGGGACTGTCTTGTTTCCATTATTTGTATCCTCAGAGCTTAGCACACTAGTTGATACATAGTAAGAATTTAAAAGTTTTATCTAATTGATGTAATCCAATCAGCATTCATTAAGTACCCAGTATGTGTTTGCCACTATGCTAAGTTGTGGGGGTATAATTAATAATAATGATGATGATAAATACAGTCTCTGCCTTTAAGGAGCTTATAATCTAAAGAGGGAGAAAACACACAAAAGAAGGCAGGAAAGCAGGTGGGGATATACAGGGGCACCTGGTTAGGAGTATCTTATTTTGTGGAATTGAAACCATGCAGATTAATAGATGCTCTTTCTCCTTCTCTCTGTTTCTCTCTCTGTGTGTCTCTCTCTGTGTCCCTCTGTCTCTTTCTTTACCTAGATAACTTGTATCCTTAAATTCATTATATTTTCCATACTGATTCTTTGGTTTCCATTATCTGGGTCTCTATTAGATGCCACTCTCTAATTTAGGATTAATAACTGTGTAGTTTCCTATTTAATGTTCAATACCTAAACAAAATTTAGTCATCAGTCTTATAAAGGACTGTAAAGTTTAAGATTCCCCAGTTACTTAATTCCACATTTTTCTTTTCTTCTATGTAAAAGTATAAGAAGGGAAAAGGTGTTTGAAGAAACCTAAAGCTGGAAATAAGGTTGATATTCTTCTTCTGCCTAATCACATTTCTGTCTTTGTATATAGATGCATACATATGGACATGGGCATATCCATATATATGTACATATATATATGTATATATATGTATATGCATACACATATATGTAGTTGTCAATGCCTCTTTAGACTTTTGAATTCACTCTTACAATAAAATATACTTTCAAAGTTGAACTTAGGATAATTAGTTTTCAACTTGATATAGTTGAGCAATATTTATAACACCAGCATATTTTAGAAAACATTTTTGACTCAGATCCTGTAAAAAATAGAATATGTGAACTTATGAATTACTTTTAGACTTTAAGAATCAGGCTGGATGTTTTGACATATTTACTAGGAAATGGGAAAATCACAGGTTTGTCATTACTAGTAAAATCCTATTTGAAATCTTGAATCACTTCACTACTTTCAGTTATTGTATCTACAAAAGGACAATAATAAATATTCTACATACCTTACAGGATTATGATGGAGATTAAATGAAGTTGCAAAATAAATGAAAAAACATTCATTAAGTACTTTACTCTGGGTCAGAAATTGTCTTAAACACTGAAAATATAAATACAAGAAAGGAAGAAATTTCTTCCCCTCAAGAGCCTTTCTTCTAATGGGAAAAGAGTATACACACAGGGATCTAGCAAGAAGTAGAGGTGGGTTACAGATGAAGCAACAGGCTTTGAGAAATGTTTGGGAAATGAAATGGATAGCGAGTGACTAATAAAAACACTTTGCAAAACTTTAAGATATTATGTACATTTGAACTCTTTTTAATTTTTATAACATCTCTAATATTATGAATGCTTTTTTTTTCATGTTCAAGAAAGCATCATTTAGTGAAAAAAGTGTTTGTTGGCTTTTGAATGTGGAGAGTTCATATCCAACATCTGACATTTATTAGTTGGGTAAACATGGCATATGCCACTTAAAATATTAAATTTTCCTCATATTTATCATTTTATTTAATGATACATTTATCATTACTTCCCTTGCAGAACTCTAGGAATCAAATGAGATAAGCTATGTAAAACACTATGTCAGCTATTATTATCTTAAAATCATTATTTTACTTCTCATTCATTTGTAATTTGTGATTATTTGAATAGTACTTATAAAATTACTGAGACAATGTTCAGTGTTAGAAAAAGACAGATAACAATAGAAAGATTCTCATGAGAGCTTTGATAAGTAGATAGGAATTGTTTGTAATTATTGGATATTTTATAATCAAACTGATGTTTGCCTTCATAGGATGAAAGAGTAGAGGAAGTATTTATTACCTTAACTGAGTAGTGTAAATAAAATTGTAATAATTTAGTTTAATATTTAGTCTAAGAATCAAGACAAAGAAACTGTTTCCAGATAGCTTTTTCCCTTGCTATTTTTGAATATGCAGCTGCTTGCCTGCTGTACTAGCCAGTTTTGAAGCAGCTCCTTGTATGTAAACAATTAGGATCTTAATTGCAAATGCTTCTTATTTATTCTTTGTAGGAGGAAATTAAGGCAAGTATTAAGGGTACCTCCTCCAGACACTTGAAAATAATAAAACTGCTTTTTTTTTTTTCTAAAAATATGTCTTAATTCAGACTTTTCACCAATTCCAGCAAAATTTCCCTCCCTTTGTTTAAATGAGTGTTTGTACTGTTACATAGGTTTAGAAAATAACATGTTGTCATTTATTTGATGATTTTAAATATCAGGTAAAAAGACCTGGAAATTAAAAGAAAAAAAGAATAATCACCCATTTATTTCCAAGCTTGTCAAAAACAGGAATGTGGATGTTGTATCAATGACCCTAACTTGAAACTTAGTTGTAGTAACTACATCTGACATGAAAAGAGGAAACAGGCTGGACCAGGCTGCCATTTTAATGAAGAACAAGCACAATTACTGTACCATTACCACACCAACTGACAGCTGTGAAATGAATGAGCAGAAATAGACCTTAGAGCAGCTTTAAGAAGCTCAAAAACAGGACTTTGATAGTGGGTGAGAGGATGCCTCTAACAGAATTAGGTATTTTTCATTCCACCACAGAAGGCTCATTGATTCATGCAAGATTCTGTATAAGTACTATTACAATATCATTTGGGAAATGAGATATATAATTAGCAGAAAAGCTAATCATTTAATAGTTATTAAATAATAGAACTCTTTTTTTTGTTGATTTTTCCCCTTCAACAGTGTTGAGGATACAAAAGGTGCTCCTAGAATTTTGAGTTTATATTCGATTGTGGAGAAACATATATAACTGAAAGAATAATACACAATTATGACATGATATTGATTGCTTCCTTTTTCTTGTAACAGCTCATATTCAATTTAATTTAACTAATATAAGTCTATCCCTTTCTCCAAATACATCAGTATGGACTTCTTTCTCTTCATTGGTGAAAATCAACTTGCTACTCTGCAGGGCAAAGTTGGGGATAGACAAGAGAGTTTCAGCCTTTACCAGTCCTTCTTGAGATTCTGCAAGTGCTAATTCCCTTCAGAATTGTTGAAGTTTAGAGTTCTTTGGGGAGCTTTAAGGAAGAAGGTGGAAGAGCCCAAATGCACTTCAGGTTGCTGAAGAGAAAGACTCTAGGAAAAACATGAGAGTAGCTGGAGCTGGAGCTGGAGGTTCCCTTTATTTCACCATATGCAGCTTGCTACTTGAGAGACATTGGGGATTTTCCCTTTGGGTGAGATCAAGGAATTTTTATTTGAACTGAGTTATCTCACTGCCTTTGCATAGTCTGATATATATATACTCTAATTTATGCCTTCTCTGATTTCTGTTTTGCTACAATTTAGATAAATGTTTCTTTTGTTTATTAGGAAACTGGTGGAATATGGGTCAACCATGGATATGGAGTGTGAGGTCCCCTTCCCCTTAAAAAGTGAGAAAATGATGATATATTAGATTAAGTCTGATCATGTTCCCCAAACAATATCTGATGGTGCAGATAGGTATGCTCCATAATTCCTCTCTCTGAGGAGGCCACAATGACTTCCAGTCTGAACTTCTTTTCCTGTCAGAAATTAAAATCTCTCTTAAAGAAGAATAGGAGAAGCTAGAAATGGCTATTCTGCCTCCCTTTAAGGCACACAATGATGGGTTTCACTACACATAAGCCTTTTACTTGTAGAGCCCTCAGTACACATGTAGGACCCTTACTCTTACAATAATACTGATCATATCTGTGATCTGTGCAATACACTGAGGATGCAGAGAGATCTCAAAGAGTTTGAAGTATAATAAGCTCAAGGACTACACTATATGTCAGAATGTGACTAATGTTAAGGAAATATATTGAGAATTAATATGGGAAATAGAGGAAGGAGAGATTACTTTTAACTACTAAATTAGGAAATTTTCGAAAAGAATGAAGCATCTGATTTGGGCCTTGAAGTTAGACATATATGAACAGATGGAAGTGGGAGAGTATAAACAGAATTCATACCAAGCATAACCAAAAAGACAGTGACAATAGAGAGGGGTCCTTTCCCTGGGATCTTCCTTTAAATTGCAAATACTCCTGGAAGTATTGAATCATGAAATACTAACACCTTTGTGTAAATTAATTTCTATTAGACCATTTTCTTTTTTAAAAGGAGAGATAAGAGAGGAGGCACTTAAAAAACGGGGGATAGAGAGGCATGTATTTGGGCATAAGGGTGTCAGTAGGAGCTGGAAGTGTTAAGAAAACAAGAAAGATTTTTCTCATTTTCTTGCTTTTGTCTGTGGTCTGATCCTAACCAGTATTACAGTAAATTTTTAATCTTAGTATGAAGTAATAAAGTTGTAATTAAGAACCAATATTATAATAGGTAAAATTGTATAACAGTAGGTTTCTATATTCATATAAAGTTTGAAGCAACTTAGATAATTGATCATTTATTTATTTTAATTTTTATGCCATATGTTTTCTAAAAATCCCAGGTAATATATATTATATCTATTCATTATAAAACTCCAGCCACAGTTTAACCTGTAATGCTAGGTTTTCAATATAGAACAAATATTTTCCAATTTGCTCCCATATTTGTATTTTTTTTTTTATCATAAACTACCCTATTTATAAAGGAACCCTTTTTCCAACTGTAGTTGTCAAACTTCGCACTTGACAGTAGAAGTTAGATAGCCAACATTAAAAAAAAATGGCTTAGGAGTAGATCAAAATTTTATCTTAGAGATTGAATGATGTGATTGAGCTTTATCAGTCCAGTGACCATGAACCTCAAGGGTTTTTTAAGGCTCCCATTTTACAGCTCAAGTATACCAGTACAATGCTGCAAAGCTAGAGTCCAGGAATTATTTTCTCAAAGAAACTATCCTGACACTTTGTTCTGCCATATAAATAGGCATATTACAAAAACCCCCATAAATATGCCCAAACTTATTCTATCAGTAATAATGAATGTTATTTATAGAGTACCTGCTATTCATAGAGTATTATATTTGAGAATGAAAGAACTTTATAAAAGTTAGAAAGGAGTTCTTTTATATGTATATATTTGTATATATACATACTTCTCCAAATGTGGATAGGTACAACTGGTTATTCAGAGGAGACTGCTCTGTTAGGACCAGGCTAAGTAAATGAAGAAAGTCTCATTATCAGAAAATCTATCATTAAGTGATGGGGTTTTTTGGGGGGCAGGGGATGACATCAGCAAATTATGAAAGAGCTTAACAAAAATACAATTCAGAACTCATTCTTATTCGGATTCTGTTCTTTTTTTTTTAATGATTGGGTCAGAATGTCAAAATAGAACAAGACAAGTATAAGGCTCAAAAAATATTTAAGACTATATTTGCTGAAACAGATGCATGCTTGCAAATAAGTTTCATGAATTATTGCTATGTAATCAGACAAATGAAAAGGCAAAATAGTAAAATGTGTACAAGAGTCTTAGGAGAAGGAAAGGTGAAACTGAGGCCCTGGTTTGATTAAAACATATATTATCTATGAATTAATATTTGAAATGATGAATTAGAGCCAGAAACAATCTCCCACCATAACCTCCTGCCATGTAGGTTTGCCGAACTCACATGGGGACCATAAGCCAAAGTGTAGAGAATAATTTTGATTGAAAAAGAAATTTCAACATTTTAAATTATCAAATTGTAGAACAAGTAAATTATATGTATTCTTGTGTATATATGTGTATACATATATATATCTATGTTGTTCAGTCATTTTCAGTCATATCCAAATTTTCCTGACCCCATTTGGAGTTTTCTTGCAAAGATCCTGAAGTGGTTTTCCATTTTCTTTTCCAGCTCATCTTACAGATGAGGCAACTGAGGTAAACAGGGTGAAATGACTTACCCAGGTTCACACAGCTAGTAAGTGTGGAAGCCAAATTTGAATTCAGATCTTTCTGACTCCAGGCCCTGACTCCACAGCACCATTCAGTTATCTTTCCTCTACATACTTACACATACACACATATGTATTCTATGTAAACCTAGAAACATAACAAGCATTTTTATAATTATTATATATTGGGGTATATTTATATAGACATTTACATAAATATTTGAACATAAACATGCATGATATAGATATAACTAAATGTTATTTCTCTACTTTGACATTCCAGGTTAATTTAAAATTTTTTGGTTTTGTTTGTTTTTGCATTTTTGTTAAGCTATTCAGCAAGACACTTATTATTTCCTCCCTTATTTACTATTTTTCAATTGTGTTAAATTGTTTGTATTAGTCTGAAACCTTGTCATCTACAGTAATTTTTTTAAAAATGCACTGTGGCTAGGTCATGTGAAACTGTCTTACTCTTTTTTTTATTTTAATCTCCTGAGTTGTGGGAACATAGCTTAGCAAAGTGTATAAAAGCAGCAAAGCAGGCATTTTAGATTTCTGTTAGTCTTCCAAGGAAAAACTGCGAGTAAACTGGAATACAACACAGAGAGATTATACAGTAAAGTGCCTTTGCAAACTAGGACTTAAAGAACTGGAAATTTTATTATTATTTTTCACAGTGAAAATGTAAATGGACAACTTCCTATGTTTTCTTGTTATAAAAATGAATTGTTAGATTTTTCTCTGCAGGTAAGGCCACAGGGTGACAGCTATACATATTTCCATAAGTCGACTCTTCTAGCTCTATTAACAGAGGAAAGTATGCAGTTTTCTTAAAGTCAAAAATTTTAAATGTCATTTTCTTCTCAGACACATTTTTTGCATTTCTCTCTTCTATAAATCTTTTATGTTGACAAATAAACCTATTTATTTTATGTGTGATCTACAGTGGTTTCTCAAAAATGGAAATTTTAAGTATATAGGATTATTTGTAAAAAGAAAGGATTTACCTATGTGTTCCACAAGATCACCATCAGTTCTAAAGTTCAGTTATAACACAGAATTTTTACATCTATATGCAAATAAAATATTATAATGCTTTGATATAAAACTAAATTATTAAACTTTCCAGTGTCATTGTTTTTGACATTTTCAATGTAAACATACACACACAACTTGTAATTTTCTATTATTCTTTTTTATAATTTTTGGTAAATGATCCAGAATTATAAATGGATATTTTCATTGGTTGTCATATCTCTTTATTTGGTTAGTAAATTATGTATTTTTTGAGCAAAGCATTTTGGCCTTCTCATTGTGAACTTGTTAACCTTCTCCAGGATAGTAAAAAATTTATATTTCCCATATTTTTGAAGTTAATAGTTTATTTATATTAAGTGGGTCAAGATGGAGTCAGTTTCATATAACAATTTATCTTTATTATCTTTTCTTCTAATTTTGACCATTATTTTAACCAGTCAATAATATAATTGCACAGATAGCTGATCCTAAAATGCTTTCGGTCAATATCCTTTATTATCTTCCCTTCTTCCCTTTTTCTGTCTGTCTTTCTTTGTAACACATACACGATGGAGTTTTTTGTGATATTATTTATCTTATTTGACATGATATCTGCAGTATCTTCCAACTCTTTTCTTAAAGTATTAATAATACCTGGACATGATATTTTAAAGTAATCTAAAAGTTTTTAATCACTCTAATTTTTAGCCCTTAATTCTATCTTACAACATATTGTTCACCAACCTCTCCTGTTCTTTTCACATTAAAGTTACCCAAGGGAAAGGCATAAGTAATGCTGAATTTGGAAAATTATGTCACTTGCCTTTTTAAATTTCTCAGTCAACAGCTGAAATAGGGGAAACATTCTCTTGGAGAGAGTATGATCACTGGAAGTATTCACACTATCATAAGAATGAGTCCTGCAAAACCTAGATTCCTGTTAGATGATAAATTTCTCTAGATGTTCCTATTTGTATATGAAATTATATAGATAGCCTCGAGTCCCAAAACATGTTTCATGAGTATTCATATAGGTTATCCTATCCGTCCACAGAGGAAAAAAAACAATATTGATGTGGAATGAATATGTCTAATTCATTAAGTTACTCCATCAGAAGTTATATCTTAGACTGGCACAGCTGATGAATAATGAATTGGATCCACTATATTCTGAGCTGCTTTGATTAAACCTATTGATAAGAATGATTTACTAAGTCTGCAAAGTTTTTTGTATTTCTCATGACTACTATAATGACATGACTACATGTCATTATATGACAATTTAACTCAACAGACTGTAATTTTCAGAAGAAATATCACAACTTTGACTCATATTTTTTCCATTAAAAATACTGTCCTGTTGGTTCCTTATGTTTCCAACTTATTTTGAGAGTACTTGAGTTTGGTTAGTCCAATTGCATAGGATATGTGGAAAAATTTCATTTAAGGACTTACCAGTTCAGAGGGAAGGGGGAGGAGAAGGAAGGGGCAGGAAGGGGGAAAGGGAGAGGGGAAGGTAGAGTAGGGAAGGGGAGAGAGAAAGGGGAGGAGGGGAGGAGGGGAGGAGGGGAAGAGGAAACAACAAGAGGGAGAGGGGGAGAGAGAAGGAGAGCGAAGCCTTTGAAAAATTGTAATGTAAAATCTCATTGAGTTAGCATGAGAGAACATTAATCCTTAAAATGCATGTTTAATATCCCTCCACTTCCTCCATGCTTGTGAAAGGTACATAAAGATTGACTGACTGATTCATGGGCTTATACCTGTGGTCCATATTGAGTTCCCTCTTACAAAGTCTGCCTATGTATCCTATACTTTCTATTCTCCCTCTCAACAATCTCTACATCTAAACTCTATTTAACTCTACTACAGAAATAAAAAATCAAAAGAACCCTAAACAAATAAGTTTAGCTGTTCCATGCCTGAATGAAAGGACATAATAGCCCAATTTGGGTCAGTCCTATAACTTTCCAAAGTCTGTTCAGGTCCCTGACCCAGGCTAGTGAACCTTAAATTTCCTATCATGGGAAGAGGTTGAGACAACTTTACAACTCCACAACAGAAGGAACAAGAATCAGAAACTGTCTGACAGAGAATTATAAGGGGAAATACTGAAACATTACAGATTTCTAGAGGAAGACAAATGTCAGAGAATAAGCAGACTAACAGAGAAGATCCTAAAATTTGCAATCTTCAAAGTTTGCAAAGATTACAAATATTTCTTAACAAATATTATGAGAAAAAAGAAAATGAACCAATGCTTGATGATAAACTGGATATCATGAAATACCAAGAGAGCTCTAACAAAACAAACAGAAATTTTCAGATGTATCCAAAAGAGATAGGTGGGCTGTAAGAGAACAAATTGAAGAGAGTGAAAATCTGTCAGAATGTAATTAAATTAATAGATTAAATTGAAATGCAAAGTGGGGTTTCTTTAAAGAAGCAAAAGATGAACACATTTGGAATACTAAAGTAGAAGAAAATCTTGCATAAGAGTAGCAAAAAACCCCAACAGAATAAAAAAAATGATTTTTTTATTACAAGATAAAGCTATTGGAATTATAAACAAGATGTGCAGAGACAAATTATAAATCATTGGTCTCCCAGAAGAATGTGACAAATAAAAAGAAAACATTTTCATGCAGGAAATAGTATAAATAATATAAAGTATCTACCCTGGCCCATAGTATATGAAGGTCAATTATGTTGGATATCATCACTTTCCCAGGGTTCTTCATTACCTTTAAGGGAAGCTGAAGAGGGGAGAGTGCCTAGTTTCTGTCATCCACTGATTATTTCCTCAATTTTGTGTGTCCTCTCTAGCTCAATTCCTTTTAAATAGTCAACATTTTGATTAGTTTTTGTACAAAGAAATGTTCATTTCATTGTTTGGGTTTTGCTATCTCCAAGTAAATGTAAATAGCAATTATTTCTCTTCTGGCTAGAAACTCTGGAGAATGATTCTTTTGTGAAGGCAAATCAGGCTATCTGTTGCCTCAGTTCTTACCTAATTTTTAAAGTACTAAATGAGCATTGCCTTAAACAAATTGAGACATGGGAAAGACATTAGTCTAAAAAGACCAAATCTTATTTCCCACTACATCCAGGGCCATCATCAGTCATTTTGACTCATATTTCCACTAGATGCTGATGACTCTGGAGGAGAGAGGAAAGACAATAACTGCATAATTCTGCTTCACTTAAATACAGTGCACTTGCAATCAAGACATTATCCTGTTGATGTCATTGGTCATCTGAGGGAAGGGCAAACAATAACTTTTCAAAGATACAGCAATTTTCCCACCCACTACAGTGTCCAGACCCAATTATAATCCTATGGGGTTAAAAAAACAACAACAACAAGAAACAAAGAATAATCATTAGAAGACTAAAAAAAAAAAAAAAACCCAAAAACAAAACAAAGCAAAGGATAAATACATAAGTAGGATTTTAATAAGAAAAGAGAAGGCGAGACAATAGAAGTGAAGTATCAATTGTGGTCCAAAATTGCACAGTGAGAGGATTAATAAATAACATGGAAGATAGAGAAATATGAATTATGTGTCCTTTTCAAGTCTATGAATGGATAATGCAGATATAACTGCTATAGTATCTATATCAAGAGGACACAGTAAAATGAGAAAGGCAGCAGAAAAGAGGGATCAAAATTAGGGAAATAAAAGGAAGGCTTCCCAATCCAACAAGGAGATTGGAGGTTTCACTGAAGAGCACTCTTTTGGAGAGGTAAATGCCTATGGATCATGGCCTCATCTCCCTGATATCATGACTGTTTTTGAAAATGAAGGACAAACAACAATCTCTGTGAGTAAAAGCTGTTCCACTGAGGATTGGGCAACTTTTCCTTCCTTCCTTCCTTCCTTCCTTCCTTCCTTCCTTCCTTCCTTCCTTCCTTCCTTCCTTCCTTCCTTCCTTCCTTCCTTCCTTCCTTCCTTCCTTCCTTCCTTCCTTTCTTCCTTCTTTCTTTCTTTCCTAGAAAAAACACTCTACCAAGATAGTCATCCTCTCAAGGAGCTTTTAATCTGAAAGAGAAGACAACAAAGATAAATGGTGAACAGAGAGGGCCACATTAATTCAGAAAGATGCATGGATGGTGAGTGATGGCACATGGCAACAAATTGGTATATCCCATCCAGAAAGATCAAAATTGATTTTATTACAGTTAATAGTTACTAAACAAAAGAGGAGGATGAAAGAGGAAATGGTATGCATCCATATCTATACAAAGTTTCTAGAGAGATTTTGGAAGAGATGGAATGAAGTAAAGAATGGCAAAGAGGAGAAAAAAAATCCCTATTTTTGTCATGAGTTTTACTTGAAAAATCTTATGGAATCTGCAAAGAAATTACCTGAAACAATTAATAGCTTCAGTATAATTGCCAGGTCAAAAATGAAACTTTAAAAAAATTAATAGTATTTCTGTATAGCAACAACAAAATTCAGGAAACAAAACTAAAAAAAGCAAAATAACTACAAAACATAAAATATCTGAGAGTCAGTCTACCTAGCCTCACTTACTGTCTCTTTAGATATAATTACAAAACATTCCTTAAGAAAAAAAGCACAACTTAAATAACTGAAGAGATTCTCAGGGCTCAAGGCTGGGGCAAATCAATAAAATAAAAATTATAATGCTGCTGAAATTAATTTATAGATTCAATGTAATAATTTTTTTAAAATCAAACTATTAAAGGGATATTTTACAGAGCTAGATAAAATAACAATATTTACTTGAAGGAACAAGAGAGAGAGTGTCAAGAGAAATAATGTGATGAAAATATATAGGAATGAAAATATATAGGAATGAAGGGAGAAAATTTGATAAAGACAGATCTTTGGGGTGAAATGAAGTATTCCAAAGAAAATTAACATAAGAAGGAAAACAATAAACAGAGTGATTATAAATATAAATGGGAAATATAGAAAACAACATAGTGATTAGAATTGAATGTTATGAAAATATGATAATCCTTGATTTCTTATTCCTATCCTGCTCCCATCCCAGTACTCTTACTTCTCTATTGAGATGGAAAGCTGTGGAATTGGAATACTGCAAATATTATCTGAATTTTTCAATATGGTGTTAGTTTTGCTGATTTTTTTTTTCATTTTTTCTTTCTCAATTCTTTCTCAAAAGGATTCTTCTTTGAGAGGGATGGCTGGAGGGATATAGTGGGAAATGCAAATGATGTAAACATAAGATGATTATCAACAATGTATTTTTAAAGAAGTTATCATCAAAGGTGTGCAAACAAGAATGGCATCCAGGAACCAGGAATTTACCCACTTTCATTCTATTTTATTGTTTAAATTGGAACAAATTATGTGACCAACCAGGGCCCCACATCACCTTCCCCCCTCCCTCCTTCCCTCCCTTCCTTCTTCCCTCTTTCCCTCCCTTCTTCCCTCTTTCCCTCCCTTCTTCCCTTCCTCCCTTCCTCCCTCCCTCCTTCCCTTCCTCTCTCCCTCCTTTTCTTCCTTCCTTCCTTCCTTCCTTCCTTCCTTCCTTCCTTCCTTCCTTCCTTCCTTCCTTCCTTCCTTCCTTCCTTCCTTCCTTCCTTCCTTCCTTCTTTCCTTTTTTTTCCTTCCTTCCTTCTTTCCTTCCTTCCTTCTTGATTGCAATGTCAACAAAAATAATGGATTCCAAAGACTTTCCTCATATCTAGAAACATTTCACAAATGCAGGAAAGAAAACCTCTAAATTTTTGTGCATTGAATAGAATGTATGTTTTGTAATATATTTTAATTTTGAAAGTGCTTGAGTTTACTTAATTTATGTGACAATAGTAGCCCTCAACCCCCCCTTTTATTCATTTACTCTCAGCTCTCCTTAATCTTGTAATAAACTTTATGGGTCCTATTTTGTAGTTTCTGCATTTATGTGCTACATTATTACTTTATGATGAACTTAGTTGATAATTCCTTAACTCTTTTTACTGATGACCTTTTACAGCTGTATAATTAGAATAAGTTGTGGTTATTGTATTGGAATTTGTATCCCATGGGCCAACAAGGCAGCACATTAATTCTCTGCATCACCCACTCTATGTGCAATGCCATCAGTGCAAAGATATTATTCTTTGTAATTACATAAAGAAAGGGCCTATTTAGTGTTAACTGACCTTTCTGTGACTGATCAGCCTTTTCCACCAGTGAAGTAGAAATGTATATCATTAAAATGTGAGTAAATAGGAAACCTTTCTAAATCTTCAACTACTCAAATCAGAGGAGTCCATGGAGAAGAAATTGTTGTCAAGCTTTCCCAGGATGCCACTAAAAGAAAAGCAGTGATCTTGTTCAAACTCTTTTGAAATATTGACAGGTATATATAACCAAATTGTGATGATGTATGGGAAAATTTAATGAGGCAATAATAAGCAAATAAGCTTGTGCTTAACAGTCCAAAACTGTGCTGGGAAGGAAGTGTTGCTGAAGTCATAAGCAAATTTGCGTTCTTTGTTTTAAAGACTTCGTTCCTTTGGGAAGTTTGCTTTTCCCTGGGGCATAGATTAGCTGACCCTTATTTTTGTTCTCTTTATGATGCTGTGATGTTACTCCTTGCTATCATTTCTATTTTGGATTTTGGAATTACAGTGCTTCTTAAGAACTGTGAGGAAACTGTTGAGGAAATATATGGCATTTCCATGGAACCTTAAAATTGCATAATCATAATGAAAAATTAGAATCACCAAAAATTTCCACTTTTAAACACACTTACCAGGCTGCTGGTATCTTTTTTAAAACGTTGTTCCAATATCAACAGTCTTTGATTTACTTTGGAACATTCATCTGACATATTTCTGACAACCTTCTAGAATCTCATAAAAAGTTTTAGAGACTTCTCACCTTTACTACTTGCCTCATTATCAACATCTAAAAAAGTTTGGATTGTAAATAGTGTCATAGTTTAAAATATTTCCTTACTGTTAAAAAGATGCTAATGGAGACTATGGAATTGAAGCCAAACTTGAGTGACATTTGAAAATTTAGTTGAAATGATGGATTCTCCCAGAGTGATGAGAAATCCCAACACAGGAATAAAATATCGGCAAAACGACTTCATTCTTCAATGAAGCATAAAGTTGGTCATTCAGCCTTCATTTTTGAAGAGGACCATGGCATTATGGGTGATTTTTTTACATACCTATGAAGCAGAGTTATACAAAGTCCTACATAAAAATTGTGCACAAAGAGGTGACTCTTCCAGAGTCAATATTTGAGAAATGCAAAGAAATGAAGCTGAAATCTAAAAAATGAAACATAAAGTTTAGGCTGATGTGGAACAAAGGAAAGAAAACTTATAGAAACTTATAGAACTTATAAATTAGAATATGAAACATGCTATTAAATGTAATTCAGGTGGGGATTCACACTCTAATTGGGGAATTAGGTGTTCCAGATAGGCTGTAACCTTTCTAGTATCCAGTCAGTGAAAAATTAGGAGAAAGACAGGATATAAAAAAATCATGCTATAAGTATGTTAAACTATGTGGTTACTTCTGGGCACTCGGTCTTTCAATATTGTGAATAAAAATCTTTTTTTGGCTTCCTTAGCAAGTCTGCAGATATCTTGGTAAGACATCTGTCATAGGGGAAGGGAGGTCTCTTTACATGATTAAGGTAGACATCCCCCTAACTCACTGACTGATAAAGACTTTTGAAAGGACATATCAAACTAGGTAGAAAGGATCAGGTTAGAAAAGTTTAATCAAAAATTATCATTGTACAAATGAATATTTTGGGGGTAGAGTGACGAGAAAGAGTGGGGAGGGAAATGAATAGAATGCAGAAAATATTGGAGGTAGAGTTGACAGAGTCAAAAATCTTATGTCACAGAAATTTAGTCATTACATTTATGTGTGAGAAGTTAATGATGGTTGGAAGATCAAGTAGAAGAATAATTGAATTTGCATTTGAATATTATGATGAAAGTGGCACTTTTTCACAAAATGGAAGTTTGATTAGAATAGTCAGATGATAGAAAGTTATATAAGTGGTATTCTTTACTAGATTTAAGATAGAGACAAATGTAAGCCCCTTTGAGACAAGGACTGCTATGTTTTTGCTTTTATATTATCAGAGCCATGTACTTTATAGAAAACTAAGAAAAGATGATTGAATTAAACTAGATGAGATTTCATTAAATTGATTCGAATTGGTATAATCCTTTGAATTTGGTGAAAAACTATTTATTCATCACTAAAATCATGACCTGGGTATACTAAGTTTCAGTAAGTATACTTAGAATCTGACTTTAGTACTACTTAATGAATTCACTAACTGCAGTTGTTTTTGTCCCTAAAACATTAGCCCTATATATAGGGGAATCCAGAAAAATGCACCCCTTAAAAAGTTAGGCAGATAGGAGACTCAGTGGATGAAATGTTTGATTTGGACTGAGGAAAAACTTAATTTCAAATCTTGCTTCAGATACTTATTAGCTCTATAACCCTGGGTAAGTTATTCTTAAACACTCTTACATTTAATTTCTTCATCTGCAAAATGGGGATAATAATAACAATATAGCCTTATTATCATCACACATTTGTTGTGAACAAATGAGTTAACATAAACATATATATATATATATATATATATAATTTATTAAATGAATGGATAGAATAGATGCATAAGTGAATAAATCAATGAGAAAAGTATTCTAGTAAAATATGCAGTCTACAGGAACTTTTTTGATTTGACTTTGTTGTATCCCTCAGGCTTTGCATAGTACTTCACACATTGTAGACCCCAAATTAATATTAACTGAATTGAATTGAACTGAGTTGTAAGAAAATTAGTTATGTTTTTAAATATATATGTGTATATCTATGTAATATATACATACAAGCTATCATTGCCAGAGAATGAAAGCAGGTACTTTTAAAGCAATATAGTAATTATAAATTTATTTTCAACTTTATTTTCAATTGCTGGTATCTGAACTGTACATTCGAAGAATGATGGGGACATACTTTCTGTACTTTGACAAAGGTACTAGAATGTACCAGGATGCTAATTACATGGTGCAATAATAGCATGAGCAGAGGTTAGCATCACTTTTTTATTTTACCACATAGTGTTTGTAATGAAGTTTACATGTCAATAAAATGTTGTTAGATGGCAACAAGCCATTCTACATTAATTCAAAGCACTAGGGTATTTCTATATTGACTAAAGATATGTGTGTGTATATATATTTCTCCACCCCCCCCCCATGCTGGGGTTAAGTGACTTGCCCAGGGTCACACAGCTAGTAAGTGTTAAGTGTTTGAGACCAGATTTGAACTCAGGTCCTCCTGAATTCAAGGCTGGTGTTCTATCCTCTGCGCCACCTAGCTTCCCCTAAAGATGTATATATTAAAGTGCTTTACTAACAGTAACGATATAACCACCCAAAAAAGACAACAGAACATTTAGCAGGTGCTATGAAAATGCAAAGGGCACAATTGTGAGTCTAAATTCATATGATGGGTCAAATACTGTACATAAAGATGCCTGTGGCTGCATATTAACTTATAAAAGCACATATTATTTTTGCTTGCATTTTTATTTTCCTTTCTCAGGTTTTTTTCTTTCTTTCTAGACCCTATGTTTCTTGTGGAGCAAATTAGCTGTATATATATATATATATATATATATATATATATATATATATATATATATATTGGATTTAACATATACTTTAACATATTTAACATGTATTGATCTACCTGCCATCTAGGGGAGGGGGTGGGGGAAAGGAGGGGAAAATTTGGAACAGAAGATTTTGCAAGGATCAATGCTGAAAAATTACCCATGCATATGTGTTAGGCATAAGATATACAAATACTGTACATAAAGATGCCTGTGGCTGCATATTAACTTATAAAAGGACATATTACTATTCTGTGTTATTTTTTAAATTTTATTTTGTTAGATTTCTCCCAATTACATTTTTTGTTATTATTATAGATTTTTATTTACAAAACATATGCATAGTTCTGAATTGCTCTCCAGAATGGTTGAATCCGTTCACAACTCCACCAACAATGCATCAGTGTCCCAGTTCCCCCCCCCATCTCCTCCAACATTTGTTATTATCTTTTTCTGTCATCTTAGCCAATCTGTAGTGTTATCTCAGAATTGTCTTAATTTGCATTTCTCTGATCAATAATGACTTGGAGCATCTTTTCATATGACTAGAAATAGTTTCAATTTCTTCATCTGAAAATTGTTCATATCTTTGTCCATTTAACAATTGGAGAATGGCTAGATTATTTATAAATTAGATTCAATTCTTTATATATTTTGGAAATGAGGCCTTTATCAGAATCTTTGAATGTAAAAAATATTTTCCCAGTTTATTGCTTCCCTTTTAATCTTGTCTGAACTAGTTTTGTTTGTACAAAAACTTTTAAACTTAATATAATCAAGATTATCTATTTTGTGATCAATAATGATCTCTAGTTCTTCTTTGGTCACAAATTCCTTCCTCTTCAACAGGTCTGAGAGGTAAACTATCCTATGTTCTTCTAATTTATTAATAATATTATTTATGTCTAGATCACAAACCTATTTTGACCTTATCTTGGTATATAGTATTATGTGTGGGTCAATGACTAGTTTCTGCCATCCTAGTTTCCAATTTTCCCAACAATTTTGTCAAATAGTGAATTCTTGTCCCAAAAGCTGTAGTCTTTGGGTTTGTCAAACACTAGATTACTATAGTTACTGACTATTGTGTCCTGTGAACCTAACTTGTTCCACTGATCAACTAGTCCATTTCTTAGCCAGTATCAAATAGTTTTGATGACTTCTACTTTATAATATAGTGTTAGATCTGGTACAGCTAGGCCACTTTCATTTGATTTTTTATTTTCATTAGTTCCCTTGAAATTCTTGACCTTTTGTTCTTCCAGATGAATTTTGTTGTTATTTTTTCTAAGTCATTAAAATAATTTCTTGGATTTGATTGGTACAGCAATTCATAAATAGATTAGTTTGGGTAGTATTGTCATCTTTATTATATTTGCTCGCCCTATCCAAGAACACTTGATATTTTTCCAGTTGTTTACATCTGACTTTATTTGTGTGGAAAGTATTTTGTAGTTTTGCTCATATAGTTCCTGACTTTCCCTTGGCAGATAGATTCCCAAATATTTTATACTATCGACAGTTATTTTAAATTAAATTTCTCTTTGTATCTCTAGATGTTGGATTTTTTTAGTGATGTATAAAAATGCTGAGAATTTATGTGGATTTATTTTGTATTTTGTAACTTTGCTAAAGTTGTAGATTACTTCTAGTAGCTTTTTAGTTGATTCTCTGGGGTTCTCTAAGTATACCATCAAATCATCTGTTGAGAGTGATAATTTGGTTTCCTCATTACCAACCCTAATTCCTTTTGTCTCTTTTTTTATCTCTTATTGCCAAATCTAGCATTTCTAATACAATATTGAATAGTAATGGTGATAATGGATAACCTTATTTCACTCACTTCTGATTTTATTGAAAATGGTTTCAGTTTATCCCTATTACATATGATGATTACTGATGATTTTAAATAGAGGCTACTGACTATTTTAAGGAAGAGTCCACTTATTCCTAAACTCTGTTTTTAATAGAAATAGTATTAGATTTTATCAAATGCTTTTTCTGCATTTATTGAGATAATCATATGGTTGTTGTTAATTGGGTTATTAATATAGTAAATTATGCTAATAGTTTTCCTAATATTGAACCAGCCCTGCATTCCTGGTATAAGTCCTACTTGGTCATGGTGTATTATCCTAGGGATATTTTTTGTAATCTTTTTACTAATATTTTATTTAAGATTTTTGCATCAATGTTCATTAGGGAGATTGGTCTATAATTTTATTTGTTTTTCTCCTACCTGGTATAGGTATCAGTACCATGTCTGTGTCATAAAAGGAATTTGGTAGGAGTTCTTCATTCCCTATTTTTTCAAATAATTTATATAGTATAGGAGTTAATTGTTCTTTAAATGTTTGGTAGAATTCACATGTAAATTCATCTGGTCATGGGGATTTTTTCTTAGAGAGTTGATTCATACCTTTTTCTATTTCTTTTTCTAAAATGGACTGTTTAAGCAATTTACTTCCTCCTCTGTTAATCTAGGTAACCCATATTTTTGTAGGTATTCCTCCATTTCACTTAGGTTATCAAATTTATTGGCATAAAGTTGGGCAAAGTAATTACTAATTCTTACTCTAATTTCCTCTTCATTTTGGAAAGTTATCCCTTTTCATTTTTAAGGCTAACTATTCTCTTTCCTTTTTCTAATCAAATTTCTAATCAAAGGTTTATCTATTTTGTTGTTTTTTTCAAAAAACAAACTTTTATTTATTAATCAATAGTTTTTTTAAAATTTACTTTCAATTTTATTAATCTCTCCTTTTATTTTTAGAATTTCTAGTTTAGTATTTGATTGGGGGTGTTTTAATTTGTTCTTTTTCTAGCTTTTTTAGTTGCAAGCCCCATTCTTTGATCTTCCATGCAGGTATATCTCTAGAGATATAAAGTTTCCTCTTATTACAGGTTTAGCTGCATCCTACAAATTTTGGTATGTTATCTCATTATTATCATTCTCTTGGATGAAATTATTAATTGTGTTTATGATTTGCTGTTTCATCCATTCATTCTTTAGGATGAGATTATTTAGTTTGCAATTACTTTTTGGTCTATTTTCCCCTGGCTTTTTCAAAAATGTAATTTTTATTGCATTTTGATCTGGAAAAAAATGCATTTACTATTTCTGCTTTTCTGCATTTGATTTTGAGGTCTTTATGTCCTAATATATGGTCAATTTTTGTATAGGTTCCATGAACTGCCGAGAAGAACATGTAGTCCTTTCTGTCTCCATTCAGTTTTCTCCAAAACTCTTAGGTATCTCTCATACCTAATTTTTCTAATGTTCTATTTACCTTTTTAATTTTTTTCTTATTTGTTTTGTGGTTTGATTTATCTAATTCTGAGAGTGCAAGGTTAAGATCTCCCACTATTATAGTTTTGCTGTCTATTTCTTCTTGCAGCTCTCTTAACTTCTCCTTTAGGAATTTCCATGCTATACCACTTGGTGCATATATATTTAGGATTGATATTGCTTCATTATCTATGGTACCTATTAAGAAGATATAGTTTCCTTATCTCTTTTAATTATATCAATTTTTGGCTTTTGTTTGATTTGAGATCAGAATGGCTATCCTGCTTTATTTTACTTCACCTAAACTATAATAGATTCTTCTCCAGCCTTTAACCTTTACTCTGTATGTATCACTCTTCTTTAAATGTCTTTCTTGTAAACAACATATTGCAGGATTCTGGCTTTTAATCTAGTCTGTTTATCCACTTCTGCTTTATGGAAGAGTTCACTCCATTCACATTTATGTGAGTTTCTGTATTTCCTTCCATCTTATTATCCCCAGATTACATACACTTTTCTCTTTCCTTTTCCCCTTACCCCCCTCCCCAGTATTTAACTTATGGGCTCCACTTGCCTCAAGCAGCCATCCTCATTTAGAATCCCTCCCCCTTTAGAGTCCCTCCTGCTTTCTCATACCTTTCCCCTATAATTTCTGTATTCCCTCCTATTTAGCTCACCTTTTCCCTATTCACTTTTCCCCTCCCACTTTTCAATAAAGTGAAAGAAGTTTCTCTGTAAAGCAAACATGTCTATTACCTTCTCTTTGAGCCAAATCTGATGAGAATAAAATTCACATAATGTTCATCCCCCTCCTTGTTTTCCTCAAATATAATATGTTTCCTTTGCCTCTTTGTGAGATGTAATTTCACTCCTTTTACCTCCACTTTTCCTTTTTTCTGGTACAAGCCCCTTTCCACCTTTAGTTCCTTTTTTATATTACAGTAATATCAAATTATACATGCACTCTCTATATATGCCCATAATAGAAATACAGTTCTCAAGAGTTCTTTTTACTTTCTTATGCTTCTCTTGAGTCCTATATTTGGAGATCAAATTTTTTGTTTAGCTCTGATCTTCTCATCAGAAATAAATGGAATTCATCCATTTCATTGACTGTCCATCTTCTTCCCTGGAAGAAAATGCTCAGTTTATCAGGGTAGTTTATTTTTGGCTGCATTCCAAGTTCCTTAGCCTTTCAGAATATGAGATTCCAGGCCCTTTGATCCTTTAGGGTAGAAGCTCCTAGATCCTGAATATTATTATGGCTCCTTGGTATTTGAATTATTTTTTTCTGGATGCTTGTAATATTTTTTCTTTGGTGATGTAATTCAGCCACACTATTCCTTGGAGTTTTAATTTTGGGACAGTTTTCTTTAATGATTTCCTAAAAATTATTTCCTAGGCTTTTTTTTTTTCCATCATGGTTTTCAGGGAGTCCAGTAATCCTTACATTATATCTCCTCGATCTATTTTCCAGGTCACTTGTTTTCCCAAGTAGGCATTTTATATTTTTTTTCTAGTTTTTTTTTTGTTTGTTTTTGCTTGACTGATTCTTGATGTCTCATCGAGTCATTTATTTCCACTTGTTCAGTTCTGATTTTTAGTGAATTATTTTCTTCATTTACTATTTTTTAGTTCTTTTTGTATTTGTCCAATTGAGTTTTTAAATGAGTTGTTTTGTTATATGAATTTTTTTTTCCATTTCACAATTTTTTAAGGAGTTTCTTTTCCTTTTTCCATTTCACATATTCTGTTTTTCAGGGAGTCATTTTCTTTTTCCATTCTATATTTTAATGAGGTATATCCTTTATTTAGACACTTTTGCCAAGCTTCCGTTTTCTTTCTCCATTTTTCTTCTAGCTCTCTTTTAAGATCCTTTTTAATTTCTTTTAGGAGAGCCTTGTGTGATGGGGAGCAGGTTATATCACTATTTGGGTTTCATCTGGAGACAATCTGCTTTTAGTCTCCTCAGGTTTGAAGTCTGCTCTCTTTCAGTATAGAAGCTATCTATAGTTAAGAGTTCACTTTGCTTTTTTACTCATTTTTTTAAAAAAGTTGGGACCTGCTTTTAGGGCAGTGAAGGTTTTCCAAGCTTCCTCCACAGACCAGGAAGTGGAAACGGTGCTGAGTTACTCCCAGTGCTAGATGGGCATGGCCAGGTCCCATTCTGGCATTTTGAGGTTCACTCTTTACCTTTTGTGTTTGTATTGGATGTTTTATAACTTCTCTGTTGACCTACTGGCTTGCAAGCAGGTCAGAGTAGCCCTGCTGTAGATTCATCCTGGTAGATTCTCTGCATCAGGGAATCTGTATCGCCCCATGGAGACCACACGCAGCCAGCCCCTAGTCTGCTCAGTGTGTGCTGGCCTCCATGTTCTGCCTCTCTGTCTGTGTTGGCCTCCTCCAGCACCCGACCAAAGTAGATCTTTTACTGGCAATCTTTGAGCTTATCTTCTGCTGGTAATTTGCTGCACTCCCAATATTCATGCATTCTGCCAGTCCAGCACTATTTCAGAGGCTGAATTTCCTAATTAGTGTGAGGGTGGTCAGAGAGCTCAGAAAGAAGTGTGTTTCCTCTCTCCCATCTTGGCTCTCCCTCTCCCCTCCAAATTCATTTTAATCTTGTATAAGTGAATATTTTATGTCTCTGGTGAAAGTGAAGAGGCTCTATATAGCATTTTAATCAATCAACAGAAAAGATTAGATTTTCAACAGGTTTAAACAAGATTGTTTACAACCTGTGATCCCTTTGTCAGGTGTGAATTATTCTTTAATTGGGTCAAGAAGAGAACAACTGATTGACTTCAAGTTAATTTCATTTTGAGACATTAAAATATTTGGATGATTTTCAGCATTTATTTAGTCAAGCATGGACTAGTCAGAATGTGGTTTATTTCAGTTTTTAGGGTCCCAATTAGGTCCCTGCAAAACATTCATGGGAGTCTGTGGATATGAGTAAAAGGAGCTTTTCTTTCTCTTCTATTCCTGTTGATCATGATATTGGAGAGACTAAACTAGTAGCAGACATACCAAGGAAAAATCTGGACAAAAACTGTTTTTAAAAAATTCTCTTAAAGAAGAAAAACATTCCAAGAAGCACAGCTCCTTGTATCAGAGAAGAATAATTTCATCTGTAGTCTAAAAAAGGACTTCCTGTACTAGGAATTGTAAGTTTACTCTTTGTACAAGTGTATTTTCTACATGTGTACCTCATTACCATAATACTGTAAATCCACATTCCCCTTAGATTTTAAAAGTATTTGTGGGAAAGTGTATTCCAAGTTTTGGGAAAATATTTTATACTTATTCTTCTTATTATACTATCTTAGTGAATAACTTTGCTAAACAATAAAATTAAGTTAATTCAGGATACTGCCTGATTATGAATGGGAAGCATGCTGATAGAGGCTGCTGAAGGACAGTATTAGTGAGTAACAGTATTAAAAACCCAGGTCAACAGGGTTATACTTAGAATCTAAAGAATAAGGAAGGTTCCTTTGAGGACCTGGCTCATCAATCAAACTGGGAGTTAAAGAATTAACCCTAAAGATAATGATAAATTAGAAAGGCCTAGAAATATCTGAAGCACTGGAATTCAGGGTCCTTGATAGCAGGAACTATGTATTAATATACATCTCCTCTATTCTCTAATATAATGCCTTTCCTTAGTAAGTGCTTAATAGATGTTTATTGAGTTGAATTTAAATTAAGTTAGTATTAAAATTAAAATTGGATTGACTTGCATTTTAGAAATTAGTGATTATATCAAGACAAAAGAGTATATCCTCTTAATAATGCTTTAGGGATAAACATACAATGTATTTCCACATTATAAATTTTTATTCATTCATTCAAAATTCAGCAAATACTGCCTATTACAGGGAGAGCACTGTATTCTTGTGCTAAGGAAGATTCAAAATATAAATAAGACATGACCCATTCCCTCGTGGACTTTACCTTTCAATCCTGTAGGTGTAAGATGCAGAATACAGATACTTACATAATACAAAATTTCATAATAGATTAATTGGGAATTGCCAAACAAAGTGCCTTGTGTGGTCTAAGGTGGGAAAAGTTATTAATGAGCAGGAGAAAAGAGAAGATTCTAATGATGTGAGGGTATTTTAGCTGGTCTTTACAGCATGGCTAGAGATTCAACAGGGGGAAAGAGGGATTGGGAGGACATTCCAGGTTTAACGAATTGCACAGACTTTAAAACATGCAATTGAATTGTACGCTGTTAATTGACAGGATGATCAACTATGACAGTACTTCTCAGAAATACAATGATCCAATACAATTCCAAAAGACTCATTATGGAAAACACTATCCAGATTCAGAAAAAACAAAACAAAACAAAACAAAACAATGGAGTCTAAATGTAAATTGAAATATACTATTTTCATTTTTAAAAAAATTTTGTGATTTTCCTTTTTGTTATATTTACCAATGTGGAAATATGTTTAACATGATTGCACATATAACCTACATCAGATTATTTGCTTCTTGGGGATGGGAAGAAAGGAGGAAAATTGGAATTCAAAATCTCATTTAAAAAAGAATGTTGAAAATTATCTTTACTAGTAATTAGAAAGTTGTCAAGGAATGAGCTTTGAGGGAGCAGTTTCAGTGCTATGATAGCAGAAAAGGCTACCTTGCAATGAGTGGATGGAGAGGAAGTGGAGATAATGGATGAAGATGAGGTTTATTAGTAAAATGGCAAAAAGAAATGGAGCAATGTCTGGATGGAGTAGAAAAATAAGGTTAAAGACTTATCTTTAAAATTTTAGAGCCCTTAGCAGGTTTGTAAGCAGAAGGAAGAATGCTTATGGCATACTATTGGGTAGAGTTTAGACAAGAAATACAATCCTATATGGAAACATATTGCCAGTAGGGAGGGAAAAATTGAAGATCTATTGGATATCAGAGATACTACTACAGCTGGTTTCTGAAGAAGGCAGGAGGTAATGAAACAAGGGTGCAGTCTGAAGGATTAACTTTAATAGGAAGATTTTATAAAACCAGAGAGAAAAAAAGAGGAAAGTGAAAATGATTTTTCCTGAAAATATTAATGAATAGAGGCTGCAATTGAAGGGCTAATTCATTTTTTGTTGTAACTATGAGGAATGGAGACAGTTGGAGACAAGAGAAAAGGAAAAAAAAAATTTGGTGTGGAGAATAAGATAGAGTTAATAAAGTTTGAGTAGAAAGATTTTTGAATAAAAGGAATCTTTTTATTAAAGTATTAAAATTATTATGAACAGAGTTGTTTGCCCATAGTGAATCTGATTGACAGATTATTTTCACAGGAGCAACTAAATGATACGGTGAACTTCCAGATTGCTGAATCAAGAAAGTCATCCTTGTAAATTTGATATTGCTATATTCTATACTTTTATCATTGTCAAATGCTACATAGGGGTTTATTCTAAAATAATTGCTTATGTAGAGATACAATGACAGAAAGCATGTGTTTTAAACATATATTATTATCATTATTGATTATCAGAATGACATATAGTCACTATTTGAGCCAAAATGTAATGAGAGAAACTGATTCCCCATTGAACAAGTTTCTCCATTGCAGAAAAGGGTCTAGGTGTCCCAGTGGATAGAGTGACAAGCCTAGAGTAAGGAAAATTCATCTTCCTGAGTGCAAATCTGGTCTCAGACACTTACTATCTGTGTGACTCTGGGCAAGTCACTTAACCCTAATGGTCTTACTTTCCTCATCTGTAAAATGAGCTGGAGAAGGAAATGGTAAACCATTTTGGTATCTTTACCAAGAGTATCCTAAATAGGATCAAGAAGAGTCAAATACAATATAATAAATAACATATAATGTTAATAATACATATAATAAAATAACAATACAATAAGTAATACATATTATTATTACATATGTTAATAATACATATAATAAAATAACAATATAATAAAAACAAAATAAATTGTAGAAGTTTTTCAATGAGTACTTATTTTCTCACTTAAAATTCATCAAAACTATCTTGGCTATTGTCATTTTACAAATCTGAATATTCATGGTAGAATAATGGAAAACCCTTTATAAAATATAAGCCAAGTCAGATATTTTATTCCTTTCCTTGCTAAATACTACATTAAACAAAGAAGGAAAGTGAGCTAATCATATAATATATCTAAATCTCAGGAAAAGTGTTTAATATAATTATTCACTATCATTATTAATAATGAGTTTTGAATAAAGAACAATGAATCAAGTCAGGCAGGAGAAGGTGTTCTGTTCATTTAGGCTCATTGATTGTATTTATTAACTACAGAGGAACAATAATCTCATAATTCTATATCATGGACAAAGTGCTATAATAGGGAATTATTATAATAGAGTAGAAAGAACATTGGATTTTTGTGCAGAAAAATATGCATTGAATATGACCTTTTCTGTTCTTATTATCTGTGTAGTCTAGTTATTCTTCCTTAAGCCTTAGTTTCTTCATCTATAAAATGAAAAGGTTTTCCTAGGCCATCTCCAACATGCCTTCTCCCTTTAATTCTATAATTTAATTAATAATGTTGGAAGGCTATTTGCAATGTAATAATTTCAATATAGAAAAATTTAAAATCAGTGTGTTTCAAATTCAGGTTCAGAGTTTACATAGTAGTAAATGGAAGCACCTGAGATCATCTTTGACAAATTCAAGTTTAATGAGTACTCAAAGAGGAGGAAACATCCTTTTTTTGTTGATTATGATTCCACTGTATTTGGATAAAACATCCCCCAAAGTCATCTTACTTTCCCTGTTCTTTCTCTCTAATTTTTTCCCTTCCTTTTTTACTCTCCACTTAAAAATCCTTCCCCTTGCTATTATTTTATGAGCAGTTCCACTTAAAATGGTGGTGGCGTGATTTCCTCAGACATAGCTCAACCAATTGTCATCCTCCCCCTTTGGTTCATTTACATCCTGTTATACCATTGGCTAAAATTAAACAAGTCAGAGTCGTGAGGTGGAACCACAGTTAGACATAAAAACATTTTCAATGCCTGCAGAATACCATTATTTAAAATTAAAAAACTTAAACTTCATTGCACATCTGAAGGTCACTGACTTTCCAGAATTTGTGGTGAATTGGGAAAGCCTTCTATACATTCATTACTGGGAAATGATAATGTAAAATATTATGACTGATGTACCAATATTTTGAAGATTCATTGGCATGATTACACAATTTGATATCTTGGCACCTTTCCGAATTATGCAGCATGGGAGCAGAAAGAACTGTTGTCACCCAGAAATGGAAAATATGTACATTTGGGAAGGACACAGTGCATTGCACTGTGGGCATAACATAATTTCCAAAATGAGTGCAGCTACGAGGTTCCATAATGTTTAGTGAATGTCCCACAAGTCAAATGTTATGCTTTCTCATTTTAGCATCCTTTTCTGTCCTTGTAACTCTTTATAATGTAGAGGATGATTTTGAGAAAGCATAGGTTTTCAATGGCCCTTCTTTTTTTATGGCAAATTCTCATCCAGATTGGAATGTAATTAATTACAATGGAAAACTTGTAAAGTTAGAGTCTGAAGAATTTTCTAAATATGATGACTAGTGTCTAAAGATAATTGACAATTTCCCCCCAAAATTGTAATTTGAAGCAATCAATTAACTAATTTATTAAGTATTTACTACAAAGATAAGCATTATAGTATTATAGGTATAAACAAAAGGGAGAGCATATATAAATAACTAAAAGCCTAAAAGATCGTGAAAGTAGCATAAAAGTAGATAGGAATTAATCTCAGAGCTGAAGCTATTTGAATATGAGGAGAAACAGAAAGGCTTGCTGTTTAGTTCAATTCTTAAGGAAGTTAGGGAAACCAAGGCAAATTTAAAGGGTCATCATATAGGTAGGATGTTTATTGGTTATTATGGTGTTGGAATTTTGAAGAAAGAAATTTAATATGATTATCTTATATTAGAATTGTCAATATTTTAGGAACCATAGTGAGATTGTATTCATCAGCAGTACTAAGGGATAAGGGGAAATCTTGTCAACTTAAAAAGAAAAAGGAAGCCTAAAGGGTTTCACTTATCTTATTAATAAAATTGTGTGAGGTATGAACTTAATTGTGTGTGTGTGTGTGTGTGTGTGTGTGTGTGTGTGTGTGTGTACATTGGTGGGGGCAGGAACTGGGGGGATGTTGGAATAAATAACTATTAAGCTTGATTCTATTTCTAAAATAACCTTTGTAAAATTTAGTCAAAACCTATTTCAGGAGGCACAATAAAAATCAGGGGATAAATATTTTAAAAGAAATACACATTTCTGTTCAAAATTTATTTAGCACACTGGACTTATATCCCAAAGAGATCATAAAGGAGAAAAAGGGTCCCACATGTGCAAAAATGTTTGTGGCAGCCCTTTTTGTAATGGCAAGAAACAGAAAACTGAATGGATGTCCATTAGTTGGAGAATGACTGAATAAGTTATGGTATATGAATGTTATGGAATATTATTATTCTGTAAGAAATGGCCAGCAAAATGATTTCAGAAAGGCTTGAAGAAAAAAACTTACATGAACTGATGCTAAGTGAAGTGAGCAGAACCAAGAGATCATTGTACACGACAACAAGAAGATTATAAGAAGATCATTTCTAACAGATGTGGCTCTTTTCAACATCGAGATAGATAGATGATTGAAGCTAGTTCCAATGATCTTGTGATGAAGAGAGCCATCTACCCAGAGAAAAGACTGTGGAAACTGAGTTGGATAGCAACTTAGCATTTTCACTCTTTTTTGTTATTTGCTTGAATTTTGTTTTCTTTGTTATTCTTTTTCTTTTTTGATTTGATTTTTCTTGTGCAGTATGATAATTATATAAGTATGTATACATATATTATAGTTAACATATTTTTAACATGTTTAACATATTGAATTATTTACCATCTAGGGGAGGAAGTATACAGAAGGGAGGAAAAAATTTTTGAACACAAGGTTTTGCAATGTCGAAAAATTGTCCATGCATATGTTTTGAAAGTGAAAAGCTGTAATAAAAAATATTTTTTATAAAAGAATTCTAAAAATAGTTTGGATCCTCTCCATATATTATTCTTCAAACATCGATTATAACTTTTCATCCTTAAAGAATACTTGTAACCTCTTGTCTGTTAATATCTTTTTGTATCAATAACATAGATAGGGTATGATTGACCCATTATTAACAATCTTTAATATCTTTAAGAATATACACTTGATAAATAACTTTCAAATATCAGCAGGAATGATAATCAACCATTGTTATTATTTGAAATGTAAGAGTGAATGTATAAAAAGATATAATGATATGGCTGGTTTTAAAATGTAGGCGATTTCCAACTTGATATACCCAAAATTATTTATGGGTCACTTGGAGAATTTGTAATGTATTTTTCCAAGGAATTAATATTATTACTAATGATAACTCACCTCCAAAATCTATTTAACCTACAAAGCAATGTTTTAAGAGTGGTACATAATGAAATGTTTATTCTATTCAACTTGACTAGTTTTAGAAATTCTGACTAGCTATGTGACTCTGGACAAGTCATGTAACCCTTTTTGTCTCAATTTCTCATCTATAATATGAATTGTAGAAGGAAATGGCGAACCACTCCAGTGTCTTTGCAAAGCAGATCTCAAATGGGGTCACAAAAATATGGACATAATTGAAAAAATATTCAAAAATATTAGAGGCCCTTAAGACTCAAGTCCTATTAATCCAATCTGCCTTCTTAATCTTTTGATAACAATTTGTATCCTGAATTCTGAAACTTATTTCAACTCCCTAATATTCCTGACGCCTATGCTGTGAATTCCTTGATCTCAAATTCCTCTAATTTGTAAAAGGATTAGAAAAACCTGAATAGTAAACCAGAAATTCTGGATGCTAGGGAGGTGAAAAGAAATTTTTGTTGTTCTTGTTTTGAATGGTAAACAATTCAAATAGAGGGACTGTCATTTGGATAAGTGGCTCTGGTAGAAGTTTCTTCAATTTTAGAAAGTAGTGTTCATCCAAAAAGAAAACATCCAAGAAGGCTTTAAGGATAAATAAGGCAAGTCCTATTATGTAAAGATCATAAGTCACATTTGTAAATAAACTGTTACATTTGAAACAATTATTTCCTTACTGTGAACTATTGTGCTTAGAATATTTCCCCTAGTAATATTATTTCTTAATTCTGTTTCATACCTATCTTTTATTGATTTCATTGAGTATATTTACAGTAGGCAAAGAAAATTTACAATATTCAAGGACATACCAAAATTTAAATAAATTATGCCTTAGTGGTTAGTGATTTTGGTGAATTTCTTTTTAATTTTCTAGATTAAATACCACATTTCCCTGGAAGAAAACTTGCGCTTGGCTCAAGAATATCAGCGAGCTTTGAAAAATTTCTTACAAGTGAAGGACTGGTATTTGGATGAATTCCATAAAAAGATGTCAGCTGAAGCTGCTGTTAGAGATGGGCAACAGGTACTAACTTTATTGTACTTAAAAAAGGTATTTTGTTTAATATGTACATTTTTTAAAAGTAGAAATTAAATCATGAATTCTTAATGTAATGGTAGTTTTATGTTACCACACACACATTGTGTGTGTGTGTATATGTGTGTTGTGTGTGTGTTTCAAATTTTCAACAACCTGTTCAGATTAGATTTTGGGAATAACAGAACCATAATAATTAATTATCATTGCATTCTAAAAATCTTACATAATTTATACTTATTAAATGTAATTTCTTGAAAAATGATTAACATACAATACCATCTAGAGATCCTGTTCTTGAGGTAGACATCTGTGGTGGTGGTGGTGGTGGTGTGTGTGTGTGTGTGTGTGTGTATGAGAGACAGAAAGAGAGAGAGAGAGAGACAGAGAGAGAGAGAGAGACAGAGAGAGACAGAGAGAGAGAGAGAGAGACAGAGAGACAGAGAGACAGAGACAGAGAGACAGACACAGATATAGAGAGACAGAGACAGAGACAGAAAGACAGAGAGACTAGGACAGAGACAGAGAGAGAGACAGAAAGAGACAGAGACAGAGACAGAAAGATAGACAGAGAGACTAGACAGAGAGACTGAGAGAGACAGAAAGAGACAGGGAGAGACAAAGAGATAAAGACAGAGAGAGGCATATGTAGGGGGAATAAAAAGAGACATACAAAGAGAGAGCAAACCTGAGACAGGGTAGGCAGAGGGAGAAAGTCACAGAGAGATTTGGTGAAAGAGAGTAAGAGAGACATACAGACAAATAAAGACAGACAGAAACTATGGAATGTTGGAAGAAAAAAAGAGAAGACAGAGATGATTGTTTAGAAAACTGAAGAATTATTTTGTCTTCCCTCTGTAAGTCCTGGCAATATTAAACTAATAAATTAAAAATAAAATGATCATACACTGGAGCATTTTCAAGCTTCTCTGTGTGACTTTTAGATAGATAGAATAAAACACAAGACTTGGAATCAAGAAAACCTGAATTCAAAATTCCTCATACCGTTATTTTCTGTGTGGTCATCTCCTTATTTGTAAAATGGAGATAATTATAGCATTTGCTTCGCATGTAAAGATTCTCAATGGAATGGACTAATTTTTTACAATCGCCATAAAGGTGGCTATGCAGGTACTATTTTTATATGGAGAGCACTGTGTTAGAGAAAAGGGCAAGAAAAAAACATTGGTGTCTTTGAAAATTAACAATTATCTGGCAAATTGTTGTGGTTCTCAAACAATTCAACAGGTTTTTGAAGAGACACATCACTCTGCCAGTGTGGAGCATTAGTCTACTTCACTCCAGGCATTTGTCATTGTTATTGTGGTTGAACATATCCTGTTTGTTACTGATAATTGGGGGAAATAAAAGAAACAGTGGTCATATAGTATTTTCTTTTTACATCCAAAGAGAATAAAAAAATCACATGCATTTAGGCTAGGGATTATTTTATGCAAAAACATCCTAGCTAAAAAAGAAAGATTACCCTTATCTGAACAGCAGATTTTGCTCTTTTCAGGGTAAATGTTTATGATCTTGTTTTTTTCACTAGCTATGAGATCAAAATGACTTTGCTTTCTTCTTTTTTTGTCAAGTTAAAAGGAAATGTGGTACAAAAAATGATTTGGCAGATCATTTACAACCTTACATATACCACATGTGAGTGTGTTCTAAAATGGACAGCTTCCAAAATGAGTTTGGGTTTTACATTTGGGATCCTTCAAACAAGTCATTTTTGCCATACCTGTTTTAGAGAAATGTTCAAAGATTTATTTGTACTTCTCCTCATTTTTCATTTACATCCTTCAGTTATGGAGGTCATTAAGTGCAACCTGCCCTTGTCAGTGTCATGTTGGATCAATTTGCAGCAATGGACAGAGAGGCCTTATTGATGCCATTAAATCTGTCAGTGAGGAATCATATGTCATTAGTTTCTAATGCACTACTTACAGGATAGAATCTGACCATTAAAAATGAGAAAAATCTTTAGATTTTTAGTCCTCCTTCTTAGTAATTCTCCCATAAGAAGGGATTCTAATCTTTTATTTAACTTAGTTTTAAATGTTAGAGTATATTATATCTCCCTAATTCCCTTGTCACATTATTCTATAGCCTAATAGATCTCCCTATCAAATCTTTTTTTTTCTCTATTTATCCTACATTTGTTCATTCTTCACTTGATTTCATTGCTTCTAGATATGCATACTTTAATTATATGAAATTATTCTTTCTTTTTAAAAAAATATACTTCTTAGACATAATTTTGTCTTTTCACAATCTTCTTTGCTAAGCCAATTTGCAAATATTTAGCCTTTCTTCACATTTTAGGGGAATAAACCAGTGGAAAATATGAGTTTTCTATTCCCCTGTTGTCAGTATTTTCAGTGATCATCCATATTGACACTTTCAAATTCCATATATGTCTCATTCATCTCCTCCCATTAATCCTCTGTAAAGGGATTCACTCTTTATGGGTATCCTGATGTGGCATAGATGCCAACAGAGTCCAGGGATTGTCCATTGTTTATCCTTTGCTCTCTTACTTATTGATTTAACCAAACCAGTCCCACACATACATATCTGTGATATTGTTTAGTGTATCAATTCTCTCAAATAATACTATTGGCAATATGTTACATCTTACTAACATCCATGATCAGCTTTGATAGATCAGCTCTGTAAATTCCCCTTTCAATTACATATTATCATCTGGAAAATGTATCCTTTTTCCACTTGTTTTCTACTGTGTGTATAGTTAAGCTGAACCATTTTGAAGGACTGTGTTCTAAGGCTAGATATAGAAGTAGCATCTCATTCTCAAAAAAGGTTCCTCTGGAGAACCTCACATCTGTATAAACTTCTTCCTTTCAGAGTCTGTCCTGAATGTTCTTTAAAACAGTGGCAGATATCTTTGATGA
This sequence comes from Sminthopsis crassicaudata, assembly GCF_048593235.1. Taxonomy (NCBI): domain Eukaryota; kingdom Metazoa; phylum Chordata; class Mammalia; order Dasyuromorphia; family Dasyuridae; genus Sminthopsis; species Sminthopsis crassicaudata. The sequence continues at coordinate 248,408,147 of NC_133617.1, read as the reverse complement.
GTCTACCTCTTCCAGTTGTATGCTTTGCTTGATGTTAGAAATCCAGAGCATCATTATATAAAATTATCTGCTGTCAAATCCTTTTTTTTTTGTCATATCTTCCAAGAAATTCATGGTAGAGGCCTCCATCAGTACCATATTACATTAAATATCAAAATAAATGAATGCTTAATTCATTATTAATTAATGATCAATTTTAATTAGCAATTATGCAAAAATTAATAATAAATGAAAGAAGGTTTATAAAGCTCCAACAGAACAACATATAGCAAGCTACCCATATTTCCATCTCCCTATGAAAACTTATCAACTCACAGGGCAAGATATGGTAGTCTCAGATACTGACCAAGTCTAAGGTGTAAGTGTGACTTTTCATGCCCATAGATGACCAGAAAGTTGAGTTGAGAATCTAATCAGATTCTGGGCATAGCTTTGTCTCCTTTATGGGAAATTGTATTCCTATAGATGTAGAAAAGGGATCTTGATAGATATTAATCTGATTATAATATTGGAAATATCTTGACAGAGGAGAACTTTTAAAGCAACATTTTTTTTCTTAATGAATCCAATTTTTTTAAAGCCAATAAAGAATGCATACAGAGGAATAGTGTATTCTCTATGTTTCAGAGTCAATTGTTTTACTTTAGAAAGATGCAAGTTTAAGAATAATTTGTAAAACTTTACTGTTTCCTTTTCATATTGTCATCAAAAATGCTCTCTGGAAATACTAATTATTCTCTTATATATTTAGTGGAATTCGAAAAGTCTTGGTAGATATATTTTCCCAAGTGTTTGTAATGTTCTACTCTTTGAAATCCTAAAAATCTATCCTTCAATACCCTTAAAATAATGTTGCTTCCACCACAAATCTTCCCTGTGTTCTGCGCCATTTTTATCTCTTTATATAACACACATATTATGAGCTTGAGTTAAATATGGACTAGTTCCACTAATTTGATGGACAAATTTTTTTCATAAAAATTGTTTATCTTTTTTTTCCATTTTTATCACCTTTTGTTGTCTTCCTACAATTTCACACAGAAATATTCTCAGAATGATCAGATTTTTCTCACCAAACTTGTTATAAATTTATTTTTTTGTTTTTTTGTTTTGTTTTGTTTTGTTTTACTTTTACAACTTTAAATGTTATGAGGTGTTGTTATTTATAACTTTCTCAGCTCTTTGGTAAGACTTTTATAAATAAGTTTATATTCTATATCGATCTGGTTGCCACTTATTAGAAAGATAAAATGTTTTTTTTTTTTTTTGGCTAAGGAAATTTCTAGTTTCTTTTGGTCTCTTTATTATGGTGATTGACTTAGTTTGGTTTAAATATCTTAGGAAAAAGTGATAATTTGTGTTTTATTTTCAATTTCTCAATGTGAAGAAATTGTTACATAGATCACCTTGCAAATATTTTAATTATATGTCCTATTTTCTCATATTTTCTTTCTTTTGTTTTGGTATTGGTTTTTATGTATTTTCTATCTAATTAACAGTTTGACTACACACAGACAATTGGTTCATAAATGACTCCCAGATCAATAACAATTTTTGTCTTGTTTCTTGAAATATAAGGAATTTATTTGAATAGTAAGATTTGTTACTTGCCATATTAAATATTTTCTGGCTCTGTTCAAAGAATGTATTCAAAATGAATACTCACAAAGCTTTTATGTCATCTTCGAGCTTGTGACCTTTCTTTTTGTTACTCTTGAACCATGATTTCTAATGTGTTTTTCACTGTCAACAGTCAATAAATACTTAAGTATCTACTACATTCAAAATACTGTGCTGTGCTATTTTCCCTATGCCCACCTTTTACATTTAAGCCACCGATGTTGAAGTATAAGTTGATTTGATTTAGAGGCAAGTTCTGCCAGATCTTTTTTTATACCTCTAACTTCTTCATCTTCTACAAAAAATGTTGGAGCAAGACTAGAATTATTTCCATTATTAAACACTGGTCACTTTTTATGAGCATGACACCTTTTCACTTTCCTCCTTTTTGCCTTTAGGTTTCATTTATAGTGAAAATGGCAAAATTTATGCTTTAGAAATCAAACAACTTAGATTTGATTCTTAGATCTTCTGTTTATTAATATGATAAAAAACATGGGCAGTTTTCATAACATGCATGTACCTCAATTCTCTTTTTTTAAGTTTTATGTTCACTTCCAAATTTTTTCCCTCTCTCTGCTCTTTCCCACACATTGATAGGTAAGAAATATTATACTCCTTCCTCAAATCATGTAAAACATGTTTCCTCTCCCCAAAAACAAAAGAGCAAGAAAAAGAGGAAAATATAATTAAATCTGCACTTTTTCCATTAATTTTTTATCTAGAATTTGATAGTATTTTTATTATAAATATTTTGGAATTGTGGATGACTGTATTGATCAGATTTGCTGTCTTTTATAGTTGATTATCATTACAATATTGCTATTTTTGTATAAACTGTTCTCATTTTCTTCATTCTATTTTATATTAATTCATAAAAGTCTTCAAAATTATTCTAAAACTATCCTTTTTAACTTTGTTTTTATAACATTCATTCCTTTTTTTCCCACCCTCCCAATTCATTTGGGGTCAAGGAACTTGCCCAGGATCACACAACTAGCAAATATTAATTTTTTGAGGCTGGATTTGAACTCAAGTCTCTGACTTCAAGCCCAATGCTCTCTCCATTGAGTCATTTAGATGCCCCCAATGCTATTTCTTATAATACAATAGTATTCCATCACAGACATATACCAAATTCCCCACTTTATAAGCATCCCCTCAGTTTCCAGTATTTCAGTGCCACCAAAAAAAAAAATATGTCATAAATATTTTTGTACATATGGGTTTTTTCTTTGACTTCTTTGGAAATACAGATATAGTGGCTGGATCAAAAGACATTTACAATTTTACAGCCCTTTATGCATAATTTCAAATTGTTCTCCAATAATGATTGGACTAATTCACAGCTTCACCAATGGTGCATTACTATGTTTTTGTTTTTATTTTCAAATTCCCTCCAGTATTTGTTTTCTATTGATGAGCATGTGATGATTTCTCAGAGATGTTTTAGTTTGCATTGATAAAATTAATGACAAACTTGATTTCTTCTTTTGAAAACTGCCTGTTTGTATCTTTTTATGTTTTATCAATTGAGAACAGCTCATATTTTCATAAATTTAGCTTAGCTAATACATTTGATAAATGAGATTTTTATCAGAGAAAATTGCTATGAACATTTCCCTCAGTTTCCTGCTTTCCTTTTAATTTTGGCTATATTGATTTGTTTGTGCAAACATCTTTTTAATTACATGTATTCAAAATTATTTATTTTAACCACTGTGATTCTATCATCTGTCTCTTGTTTGGTCAGTAAGTTTTGCCCTTAAGTCTGACATATAGTTTTTTTTTTTTTTTTTTTAATACTCCCCTAATTTGCTTATGTTAGCAACTTTTAAGCCTAAATCATGTACAGATTTTGAACTTAACTTGGTATGTGATGTGAGATACTTGTCTATGCCTATTTTCTGCCAGACTGTTTTCTGATTTTCCTAGCAAATTATGACAAATAGTAAATTCTTATCCCAATAGGTGGAATTATTTGGTTTGTTAAATATAAGTTACAATGTTCTTATACTTTTGCGTAGAGGATATACAATTCTGGACAAGTATTCTTGAAATAAGTTGTTAACTCAGTGGAATTGATGAGATGATGGTTTTCTAATATGCATATACTTAATACTTAGCATGGTGATATAATGGTTCTCTAGTTCACACATATTCAGTCTACTGTAATGATGTAATTGTAATAAAGTATTTAAACTGGGGACAAAGTCATATTCAGGCATAGACTGGTTGAAACTGGCAGACTGGCAAACTGCCGGAGGAGACTGGGTCAGCTGAGACTGAGACTGGGTCAGACTATGACAGAAACAAACTGTAAAGGAGACAATAAAGACTTTGGACTCTATTCTTGTCTATCTTCTTGGGACTATCCTGCTGAGACCAAGGCTCTTCTGAAGGACCTCCAGAAAACTAGCCGGAACATTACACTTTTGTATATTATATGCATAGTCTATTCCAATGATCAGTTACATTACTTTTTACCCAGTGCTATTTTATTTGGATGATTACTATTTTATAGTATAATTTGATATTTGGCACTGCTAGACCTTCTTTCTTTTCTTTTCTTTTCTTTTTTTCATTGATTCCTTTATTCTTGACTTTTTGTTCCTGTAGATGATATTTCTTTATTTTCTAGTTCCGTAACATAATTCTTGCAAGCTGGTTGGCATGATACTGAATTAATAAATTAATTTAGGCAGTATTGCAATTTTCATTTTATTGGTTCAGCCTATCCATGAGCAATTAATATTTCTCTAGTTATTTAGATTTGTATTTAGATTTTGTATTTTTTTAAAGTATGTTATTGGGTTCACATAATTCCTCTGTCTTAAATCATGACAAGTAGACTTCCCAAGTATTTTATACTGCCTACAGTTATTATGAATGGAATTCTCTATCTTTTTCTGCTGGGTTTTGATGATTACATATAAAAATACTGATGATATACACAGGTTTATTTTATATCCTGTAACTTATGAAAGTTGCCTTTTTAACTAGTGTTTTATTTGATTTTCTAGAGTCCTATAAGTATACCATCATTTCATTTACAAAGAGTAATAGTTTTGTTTTCCTTGTTCCTTTTCTTATTTCTTCAATTTTTTATCTTATTGCTATAGTTATCAATTTTAATATAATATTGAATACTAATAATAAGAATATGCATCTCTGCTTTGCCCCTGAACTTATTGAAAAGGTTTCTAGTTTACTCCCATTACAGATGATGCGTGTTCAAAATTTAGATATATTTTAAGAAAAATTCCATCTCTTTATTATACATTCCAGTGTTTTTAATAGGAATCAATGTTGAATTTTGTCAAAAGTTATTTTTTTCTGAACCTCTTGATATAATCATTTGACTTTATTGATTTTGTAATAGATAGGGTTAGTTGTGCTTATAGTTTTCCTAATATTGAACCAATCCTGCATTCCTCATATAAATTCAACCTAGTGTTGTATATACTCTTTGCTAGTATTTTATTTTAAAATATTTATTTACTATAGAGAGAATTAACTCAAATTTATAAGAATTTTAGCCATTCTCCAAATGATAAATGGTCAAAGGATATGAACAGACAGTTTTCAGGTGAAGAAATTAAAACCATTTCTAGTCATATGAAAAAATGTTCTAAGTCATTATTGATCAGAGAAATGCAAATTAAGAACAACTCTGAGGAACCACTACACATCTCTCAGATTGGTTAAGATGACAGAAAGGTCATCCCTCCCCTCTTATTTCTCTGTGGATTTTGGGGAGGGTCTCATACCCTTTATGGTTTTTATGTATTGTTGCCTATTTAACTCACTCCTGATGTAATTAGTTTTTTAGAATTATGAGTCTACCTCTCCCCTCTAATGCCTCTGTGCCTATTCTTCCTTTGCACCTCATTTGTATGACACTATTTTTACCTTAAGTCTGTCCCAATCTTTCTTTTGTGCTATTTTATTGTTGATGTCAATATGAAACATATATTATATATTTCCCATGTAAAAAAATTAAAACTGTGTCCAGGTTGAATTCCTATAATTGATCTTTGATAGTGGGTCATCTATATTAAATTTTCTATTGAGTTCAGGTTTGGTTGATAGAAAGTATTGAAAATCTGCATGTTTGCTAAATGTTCATTTTTTTCTCATTTCAATATTATAATTTTGCTAGATATAATATTTTTGACCACAGATCTAGTTCTTTTGATTGTCAGTAGATATGATCATAGGACCTGTGTTCTTTTATGGTGGTTGCTGATGAATCCTATATAATTCTAATTAAAGCTCCAGTGTATTTGGATTGTTTTTTTTTTCTTATTTTCATACAAAATTTTCTCTTTGATCTGGGAATTTCAAAATTTTGGCAATAATATTCCTATGTGTTTTCCACAAGAGATCTCATTGAGGTGGTGATTGATCTATTTTTTCTATTTCTAGTTTCCCTGGAAAGTAAGGTGTTCTATCACTCCAGAAAAATTTTTCTTGTATTATTTCTTGCATTATTGTATCAAGGTTCTTTATTTTTCAGTCACAACTTTTAGACAGCCCAATAACCGTTCTACTTTCTCTTTTTGATCTGTTCTCCAGATTTGATTAGAACCTGTTTTATTATTTCTTGGTCTCTCATAGCTTCACTGACTTCCCCATGACCAATTCTAATTTTCAGAGTTATTTTTATGGTTGAGACTGTGTCTCCTTTTCTAGTTGGCTAACTTATTTTCATAATCTTCTTGTTTTTTATTGGGTGGTTTTTATTATGTTTTTAGTTTTTCTTCAATATCCTTCAATGATCCTATTCTCTTTATAATTCTTCTTCCACCCTGTTCCCTCTTGAAAAATCTGATTTGCTTCTGACCACTAACTCTCTTGATCTACTCCTCCTCTTATCATTACCCTTTTTCATTTATCATATTCTCTTCCTACTAAGATATATGTTTAGACTTATCTGTATGTGCATATATCCTTTTCTGGTATGCATTGATTGGGGTAGGATGATTTGTTCAGACTTGAGCTTTTAGGAAAATCACTTTTTCATCTGAGTAGTGGATGGAATGGAATGAGGAGAGAGTTGGGACAGGGAGACTAGCTGTCCAATTTGTCTGATCATTACTTCTCTGTCTCCTTTGAGATTATGTTATCTATACCCTACTTCCTATATATATAAATATACCCTAGGCCTTTATCCTTATTCAATTTTGCCTTTTTTTCTCCTACAGTGTTTCACATTCTTCCCCTTCATTTTTCTCCATTTCCCCTCCCCTTTCCTTTCCTTTCTCTCAACTCCCACACTTTCAACTATCATCTCTATTAAGATGACTCCCAAATCTAAAGTTCCTATCTTCATCTCTCTCTCTTAAACATTCCTTCTTGCTTGACATATCAACCTAGATGTTTCACAGCCCTCTAAAACTCAGCAAGTTTAGATAAAAATGCATTGCCTCTCTCTTAAGCCTCTTCCTCCTCCTCCTCCTCCTATTTCTTTATTTCAGTGGAGAATAGCTACACTTGCAGTTTTAATGGGGGTCTGGTATATTCAAAGACCTTATCAGTTTGCTCAGTTGATTCAGTTGCTCTATGTGGAGGACACTAGGGAGTTTGGTTCCAAGAGAGTGGTGATGAAGTATAAGGGCGATGCCTTGAAGAACTATGGAGCATGCATGGACATTCTGTACTGATTCCGGTTGGCTAACCATGTGTTTGAATTACCAGCATAAAAAAGCTGCAAGTAAATTGGCACCACACATTTAGCAGCAAGAGACAAAGCTTTTAATTTTTAAATACATGCAAGGAAAATAGAGGTATAGCCACTAAAGGAGGGAGGACATTGCTGATGAGGGTAGAGATTGTCAATGTGAGTATGTGGATAGGAAATAGTCTCTGACCCAGGGGTTTCACAGGAAAATCAGGGTCCAAAGACTTGAGATTGATAATGGAAATGAGAGTGTAGCTTGGGAATCCATGGTAAAGAAGGGAAGAAATGAACATTTGTTAGGTACCTACCATGCACCAGATACAAATATTATCTCATTTGATCCTTGCAATAACTTTAAGAAATGGATGCCATTTCTTAATTTTAGTTAAGGAATTTCAGTTAAGGAAATTGAAGCAGAGGATAAGTGACTTGTCCAGGATTGCACACCTATTAAATGACTGAGGCTGTATTTGGCCCCAAAACTTCCTGACTTTAGGTCCAGTGGGTAGATTAGTAGTAGATTATTGAATATCCAAGGTTTATCCTATCACTCCTTTCCTCTGTTCCCATATGATTTCCTCCAAAGAGAACATTGGGAGAATGAGTTTTCACCACAAAAGAGGTACAAGAGATATTTAAATAGTAACCCAATGAGAGAATACAGTAATGGCTAAATATATACGACAATAGAATCAAAGCAAAGACCCTCTCCACAGCAGAGTTGTAGTGTTTGAGGACCACTCAGAAGACTAATTTTGGTTAATACAGTTAAATAAATTAGATGCTTCCAGAAGAGGACACCCGTTATTTCTTTTTAATTAGCTAGTTTAGATTACATATCTGATCCATAAAAATTATTTTCCCTTGTAGCCTCTTGAATCATAGAAATTTGTTTAATTGGGGTCTATAAGAAAGTAAAGTTCCTAAAGGAAACAGATTTGTTAAATTGGACCTATACATCTCTTCCCCATGGTCTGTAATTCCATGCTGGATACAGCATGAGGTTGGTGATAGATTCTACCTTTGGTGGAAACTTACCTGAATGATGTCAAGCTTTAGCCATGGATTTCACCTTCCCTTATTCCCCTTCACCATATAGCCATACAAGTACTGGCAGATCAATTGGTGAAATTTAAACAGATTAGCACAGTGTGATTACTGTAACACTAGGTGGAGCAGTGGATAGAGTACTGGGTCTGGAGTTGGGAAAATGAGAATTCAAACATGACCCCAGAAATGTACCAATTGTGTGATCTTGGGCAAGTCGGTTAACTTCCGTGTGCCTCAATTATAAAATGGCAACAATAATGGAAATTACTTCCTGTGTCTGTAAAAATCATATTAAAATATTTATAAAGTGCTTATCACAGAGCCTGGCATATTTGGATGCCAGCTATTTATTATTATTATTATTATCATTATTATTACAGTAGTAGCCAAGGTAAATATATATTTTGCAGGAGGAGGCATGTAATAATGGAGGACAGTGATTCTTACTCCAAGAATTTTCTTTGGGTATAGCTCCTGAAATACAGGATTGATTAGAAAATAATCTATTACCAGTGTGTGTGTGTGTGTGTGTGTGTGTGTGTGTGTGTGTGTGTGTGTATGTGTGTATGCGATTCTAAAAGTAAACTGTGAAATTCAGCATGGGAAAATTAGGACCCTTCAATCCAAACCTAAGGTATTCCCTTTTTTCAGGACAGAAGAGAATGCAGGTTCCTACTAGCTAAGCTGTAATATATCAGGAGACTAAGAGGCCCTTTATGATACCCCTGTTTCCATAGAGAATTTTAATTGGCAGAGCATCAGGAAAAGGGGCATCATAAATTGTTTGGATTCACTATTATGCTGGTTAATTTGACATTCTCTATATGGATTATCATATAGGACTAAATGGAAACCCTTGGAGTTGTCTGAGCCAGTATATTTAACACCAAGAAATACTGAATTCTTAGGAGGGGGACTTACAGTTTGTAGACCTTACATCCCTTAAATGAGCTTTGGAGTTTCCATGAAAGTATGAGAGAGGACAGCTATTAGACTGACTACCAAACTAAAGGTCTACAGAGCCATTGTGCTAACCTTATTGTTGTAGAACTGGGAAATCTGGACAGTATAGCAGTGCCATTCCAGGAAACTTAATTTTTTCCATTTGATGCTGAATCTCAGGAAATTTCTGAAGATCACTTGATACCAGACACTGAGATCTTTTTTTTTTGAATTAAACTGCCAAGCATTCAAACTCTATGGCAGAAAGCACAGCTCCATTGGGCTGGCTATATTGCTCAAATGCCAAATGTATGTTTGCCAAAAAGATCATTTTGTGGAGAACTCATACAGGGCAAGCTCTCACAAGATGATCAGTACAAGCAATAATCAAGATTTCTTTTAAGAACATTAGAATTGTTTTTATGACATGGGAGACACTGACATAAGACCAACCAGCATGACATGTCTTCATCAGAGAAGATGTTGTGTTGTGAGAGTAAAACAAAATTGAAGTAGTTCAGAAGAATATGAAATGTGTAAAATTAAAAGACCCAACCCATATGTTCATAGGGACTTTTTATGCCCACCTTGTGGCAAAGCATTCAGAGCTGATATTAGTCTTTATCAGTCACAGTTAGACAAACTGAAACTCGACTCTGACATAGTGATGTCAGTTTGGTCCTCACAATAACCAACCAACCAGTCAACCAGCTAATTGCCATGTTTATCATCTAATGGGAAGAAATAACACACAAAAGGAGGCAGCCAAGTAGAGGGTGGGAAGAAAACCAGAGTACATCTGTTGCAGAGGCTTCTTGTTCTATGGTGTTGAAACCATACAGAGTGAAGTGAGTCAAAAGTCCAGGTTCTGCACCCTATAATGGAAGGCATTGGGAGAAGGTTGGTATTCTATCCTCCAGCCCTGCATGCTATTCTATGCACATATTTCTTTTATATCACAAACTTTATTAGGAACTTCCTGTCAGACGTCCCAGCAATCGGTTCTTCTGTTAGTAGCAATCAGATCTGGATATGAAATCCCCATTATTGTTTCTCCATCTTTGAAAGATGAAGTTAATAGTAAAACAAATAAAAAAGTTATTACTATTACTTTTGGCAGGAAGAATATGCTAATAGAAGTGAAAATTATTGAATTCTCCCATCATTATAATATCATACTTCTGTGCCATGCTTATTATAACTTTTCTCAACTCCTAAAAATGTCTGCTATTTCCTATTTCTAAGTCACTCACTAAGGACGACTTAAATGCCTTCCATCATGCCATTTACATTCTAAACAAAAATGAAATTTTATATTTGATCCTGGAAGTAATAAGGAACCACTGGAGTTTCAGTAGAAGGATGACATGGCCAAACTTAAGCTTACGGAAAACCATCTTCATGGTTGAGAGAAGGATGGATTAGAATGAGTAAAGATTTGAGAAATGGAGATCATTTAGAAGGTTATTGTGATAGTCCAGGGGTCCCATGGGAGAGATTATGGAAGTAGAAATGACAAAACTTGCCAATAGATTGAATACATGAGAGGAATTGGTGACATTGAAGATATGAACCTGAGTAACTGAAAGAATAGTGGTTCCCTCAATAGTAATAAGTAAATTTGGGTAATGGGAGTATTATTTGGGGAAAAATAATCAGTTCTGTTTTGTCCATGTTAAGGTTGACATAGCCAATTAATATCCAGTTCATGATAATGAAGAGAGAAATGGTGATTTGAAACCAGAACTCAGCATAGAATTTAGTACTAAATATAAAAATCTCAGAATTAACTGCATAAAGATGATAGTTGAACCAATGGAAGCTAGTGAGACTACCAAGGGTAGAGAGTAGAAGAAAAGAGGATGTAGACATGGGGGATACTATGATTAATAGGTATGATTTTGATGAAGACTGAGGAAAGAAGTCAAACAGATAAGAGGAGAAGGAAGAGAGAGTCCTTTTATAAAAACCTAGAGAGAAGAGAATACATGGAAGATAAATCAAATGGTTTGGTCATTAAGAGATCATTGCTGATCTGGGGGGAAATAGTTTCAATTGAAGTACGAGTTTGGAAGATGGACTAAAGAGCATTAAATGAAGGAGGCGAAAAGTCAATTAATATAGATGCCTTTCTCAAGTTTAGCTGAGAAGAGGGAGAGAGGTAAAGTATGAGAGCTGGCAGGAATTGTAGGATCAAGTGATATTTTTTAGTTTGTTTTTAAGTTGAGACATAGGACTATTTGTAGACAATAGGAAAACAGCCAAGAGATATGAAGAAATTGAAAATTAAAGACAATGAAACTGATAGAAAGGCTAACCTATTGGAGAGATTAAGATCTAGGGATGCCTGGAAAGGTATTTTCCCTTGGAAAGAAGTCTTTGCCCCTTCATGAGAGATGGGGAGGAAGGTTATCGTAGAAGAAGACCTTTGAGTGGTGTGAGATGAAGAGAATGGAGTAAGAGGGATCTCTCTTTAAGTGGCATCAATTTTTGCTTTTTTTTTTTTTTTTTTTTTTAAAGAGAAGTATGAGCTTGAGAAGGGATGAAAAGGTTGGAATAGCCACTGTGGTAAGTGGGAGAGCCAGCAGGGATGTAAACATATTACCTTGCTGCAGTGAGTGTCTAGCTGAGATTATGTTATGAGTTATGTCTGTAAACATATCTTTGGCCAAGAATATGTTATCACTATATTTTAAGCTTTATAATTCCAAACAACCTCAAATATCACCCCTTTATTTAGTTATTCACTTCTTACATTGTTTGCTTCATTTTCTTTCAATGACTATCACTGTGAGTTTTATTCTAGTTCTCAAGATATCCTAATTATTGGTAATACTTTTAAGTTCCTTATGGAAATGTCATTTTTGCCCATACAAATTACAGAAATTAATAGCAGTCATTCAGGTTCTCTGAATGAATGAAGCATTCATTAAGTATTATTTTTGCATAAAACATTGGAGATACAAATAGGAAAGTAAAACAATCCCTGCTTTCAAGGAACTCACATTCTTTTTTTGTTAAAAATAGAATTCTATTTTCCTTCATTACAAGGCAGTGAAACATGAAAAAAAAAGTTTAAAAAGTGTGCTTCAATTTGTATTTAGGGCCCATCAATTCTTTTTCTGGATATGGATTGTAATGTTCTGTTTCTCTAGGTTGTAATTATTCTCTGGGAGCAGGTTCTTGGAGAGCTTCTGGAAGCAGTGTTAATTTCAATTCAGTTCAATAATCCCAAAATGCAGCCAGGAGTTAAAATCCTTTACTGTCTCTTTCCAAATCTTATCTCCAGATCCTTTATTTTCTCCTTCAAGTCTTGTCTCCTTCACTTGGGGCTCCAGTAGTTTTTTTAGAGGCCCCCCTCTCTCTCTCTCTCTCTCTCTCTCTCTCTTTGGTTCCCGAGAGCTCTTGTCAGAATGTTTCCAACCAGCTTCAGCTTCTCATCCTCCCAAAGTCTCCAGCCAGCACGAAGGTAGACATGGGAATGAAATCTTGACTCCTCTTCTCAGACTGTGGGCTTTTATATGCTCTCTAAAGATGTGACTCTAATGTGTGGACCAATGATCGAACTCCTTTAAAAGTGTAAACTCCTTTAAAGGTTTGAATTCCTTTAAAGGTGTGAACCAAGTACATAAGTACCTTGAAAGAATCCTAACAATGGATAGCATTTTTCTTTCTGAGTCCTATGTACTTCTCTTGGTACATTGTGTTGCTGAAAAGAACTGAGTAATTCATGTTTACTCTTCATACAGTATTGCTTATACTGTATACAATGTTCCCCTAGTTCTGCTCATTTCATTTTTGCATCAGTTCGTATAGGTCTTCTTAGTATTTTTTAAATCTGTCTGTTGATCTTTTCTTATTCCACAATAGTATGCCATTGCATACATGCATCATAGATTGTTTAGCCATTCCCCAACTGATGGGCATCCTCTCAATTTTCAATATTTTGCCATCAGGAAAAAGACTGTTGTAAATATTTTTGTCCTTTTCAATGATCTCTTTGGGATTCACAATTAGTAGTGGTATTTCTGGATCAAGTTGCCCTTTGGATATAATTCCAAATTGCTTTTCAGAATGGTTGGATTAGTTCACAACTTCATCTACAATGCATTACTACCTCAATTTTCCCAATCTTACCCAACATTTATTATTTTTCTTTTTTGTCATATTAGCTAATCTGATAGGAATGAGGTAGTACTTAAAAGTTGTTTTAATTTACATTTTTCTAATCAAAAGTGATTGAGAGCACTTTTTCATATGCCTATGATAGCTTTGATTTCTTCTTCTGAAAATTTCCTGTTTATATCATTTGACCATTTATCAATTGGGGAATGGCTTGTATATAAATTTGGCTCAGTTCTCTATGTATTTGAGAAATTAAGTGTTTATCAGAGATACTTGCTATAAAGATTGTTTCCCAGCTTTTTACTTTCTTTCTGATTATGCTTACATTGGTTTTATTGTGCATACCTTTTAATTTAACATAATCAAATTATCAAATCAAATTATCTATGTTTTATTTCATAATGTTTTCTATCTCTTGTTTGATTATGAATCTGCAGCTCACCTAAATTGTCCTTTAGTAATTTGGATGCTATACCACTTGATGCATATATGTTTAGTATTGATTTTACTTCATTGTCTATGGTACTTTTTAGCAGGGTGTACTTTCCTTATCTCTTTTGATTAGGTCTATTTTACTTTTGCTTTGTCTGAGATTGATTACTATCTGTGCTGTTTTTGCTTCAGTGGGAACATAATAGATTCTGTTCCAAATCTTTACTTTTACTCTTAGTATATCTCTCTGCTTGAAGTGTGTTTCTTTTAAACAATATATTGTAGACGTTTGATTTTTGATCCACTATGCTATCTGCTTCCATTTTTTTTGGGGAAAGATCATGTCATTCATATAATGACTATTGGTTTCCCACCATACTATTATTCCTCCTGTTTGTCCTCTCTCTTCCTTCACTTTTCCCTCCTCATGATTTTTTTTTGTCCTGTCTACTTATTGCCTCCTTTCTCTATTAAATTGATCATGTATTTTATTCCCTTTTTGAGTTAATTCTAATGAGTGTAACATTCAAGCAATGCCTTCCATTATTCCCTGCAGTGTAATAGGTTTTTCATGCTTCTTCATGTGAAATAATTTACCACATTCTACCTCTCCCTTCCTTCTGCACCCAGTGAACTCCTCTTTTTCATCCCTTAATTATTTTTACATCATTTCCTCAAATTCACCTTAAAATAGTCCCCTGGGGCTATATTCCTTCTAGCTGTACTGTTACTGATATAAATTTTAAGAATCAAGTATCATCTTCTCATGGAAGGATGTAAACAGTTCAGCTACAATGAATCCCTTATATTTTTTTCTTGGTCTTGATAATGGATATTGGAGATAAAATTTTTGTTCAATTCTGGTCTTCTTATGAAAACTTGAAATCTTTCTATTTCCTTGAATGACCATCTCCCTTGAAGTATTATTCTTAATTTTGTTAGATAGATGATTCTTGGTTGTAGTCCTAGCTCCTTTGCCTTCTAGAATATTATTTGACTTCTGAGTCTTTAATGTTGCAGCTTCTAAGTCCTGTGTTATCCTGACTATGATTTCTTGATATTTTAATTGTTTTTTTTCTAGAATTTGAAGTATTTTTCCTTGGCCTGATAGTTTTGTAATTTAATCATAATATGTCATTAGCTTCCACTTGCCCAGTTATAACTTTTAAGAGGTTATTTTCCTATCTTTTGTACTTCCTTTTCCATTTGGCCAATTGCACTATTTAAGGAATTGTTTTCTTATTTTTGTACCTCCTTTTCCATTTAGCTACTTCTTTTTAAGCAGTTGTTTTCTTTTTTTCAAGCTGTTGACTCTTTTTCATATTTTAACTTGCATCATTGTCATTTTTTCCTAATTTTTCTTCTACCCCTCTTGTTTCTTTTTTGAGCTATTTCATGAGTTTTTTCTAGGCCTGAGAGCTCTTTCTATTTTTCTTTGGGGTTTTGACCATAGATGTTTTGATATTGTGTTCTCTTTTGGTTTTATGTCTTGATATTCCCTGTCACTATCCTAATTTTCTGTGTTCAAATTCTTTTTTGTTGTTCTTTTGCTCATCTTTTTAAAAATCTTTTCCCTTTCTTTTAAATTTGATTTCTGCTCCCATGATGGAAAGAGCAGTGTCTCAGGTATCTTGTGCTGAGAACTGCAAGTCCTGGCTATTTACCTGGTGCTGCACTGATGCTGGCCTGAAGCCCTCAGGGAACCCTTGTATCTGTTGATGTGCTGTGGGGTGGAGTGGAGTATGAATGATGCTGCAGGGTATTGGGCCCTGTCAGCTTGTTGCTGAGCAAGCATCCTAGTGGTGGTATCCGACATGTTCTTCTGTCTTTGATTTCTTTCTGTTTGTCTGGGCCAACACTGAAGCATATGGAGGTCTGACTGCTAGAGACTATCTGTTTCCCAGGGCTATACTGAAGCTTGGGGCAGAGGCTTGTGCTGCTGCCTGCCTGTTTGTTTGGGTACCAGTAGCTTTGGTGGCTACCTGTTTTCCTGGGGCTGTGCTGAAGCATGTGAGGAACATGGTCCTGGTGCCTGCTCTAACACACTGGAATTCAGGATCTCCTGTGGGACTTGGATGGCTTCCTGTCCTGGACTGTAGTCCCTTTTTATCCAAGAGAGATCTTTTTCACTAATTTTCCACATTTCTTGTGCTAAAACAAGTGTTTCAACTTGATTTTTTTTTTTTGCTGGTTCTGCTATTGCAGAATTTGTTTGGGGTGTTATTTTATAGTTGTTTGAAGTGAATGTGGAAGAGTTATGGTAGTTTACTACATCATCTTGGTTCTCTGAAGAAGAGCTTACATTCTAATGGAGAAAAGAGTATGGAAGGTTTTAGCTACAAATCACATGGAGAGATCCATGATCCTTAGGGCATAGCAGCTAAGCTGAAATGCCTCTTCTTTAATATCATTTCCCCTAATAAGAGCATATCATTTTCTGATATTGAATCAACAATATACTGCCTTAAAATATGTCCTTAGAAACAACAAATAACTTCCTTAATCCCTATGAGCAGGAAATTATCATCTACTATCTCTCTTAGAACTCCCTTATATCTTATTACCTAAACTTAAAATTACCCCAGTTGTTCATTGGATTCAAGGATTCATTGGAACCTATCTATGGTTGTTGATCCTGACAGTTTTTAGGGCATAAGCTAAATATACTTAAAGCCAGAAATGAGCTGGGATATATGTTGGGTCTTGAGATTTGACATGTACTTCCATTATATTCTAAGTGCTCATTGATCTCTATTGATGTGGCATTCCCTTATCATCCAAAAGAGGGCAGAGAACTAAGGATAAACCGAGCTCTGTTCATACTTTCATCTCTTCTACATGGGTTTATTGCAGTACCATTTATGTCCAAAATATTTTAAATTTTGTGTCACCTGTAGATTTCATTAATTTGCTGCCAATTCCCTCTTTGATGAATTGATGAACTTACATGAGAAGTACAATATTAGGTAAAAGTAAACAAAATTTAGTAGTATTTGATTGAACATACTGCACTTCCATTCAAAACAGTGCTGTTTGTCACAGAAAAACATAGCGGGCAAACGCCAAAACAGGTTAGCTGTTTGGCCCCTCAATTTGCATATTTTCTGAATATTTGAAGAAGCCCTGATTTAATAATATTACTTAGGAGAATGACAATCTCAATGTAAGGTTTTCCAAGCATGAGGTTTAGCTTGATGTGATACCTGCATTTTACAGATACACTCATTATTTTGGAATCTAGTTTTCATACTTATTGCTTCCAAAGCTGTTGCTCAGAGAGAGCCCTTTTTATAGCATACATGTAATAACCATGTTGTGGTATTATATTTATATGTTTGTTATACTATTATATTACATTTCTCTAAGGAGCTCATTAATCTTTATACCATCTCTGTGACATAAATAGGCAGCAGGTGGTGTATCTCTTTATCATAATGTGTATTTCTCCCACTGGGCTCAAAATTTCCACTTGAAACCCAAGGGGTAGAGATAACATCTGAAAAAAAAGGATTTAGTTGTTGTCTGCTTCTTAAGGCAGGAAAATTGAGAATTAAATTGAGCAAGATATTAGAGTTTCAGTCTAGAGCCATGGAATTCTGAATTACTATTTGGTGAAAGCAATACCTACCTTACCTACATGATGAATTGTAGGCTTTTCCTTCTCTACTTCTTTTCTGCCCAAATTTTTCTATCCCATTTCCACTTTCATTTCCTACTTCTGTCTCTTCTTTTTCATCCTTCCCTGCTTCCTCTTTTCCTTACTTTCTCATCTTTTCTCCTCCCCTCTTTTCTCCACCTTCTAGTATTCACTTTCTTTCTCCCCTTTCCCTTCTTTCTGTGCTCCTAACTTCTATCTCTCCTTCTATATTGTTCATTTGATGTCATGAAAATATCATGGGAGATGACAGAATATGGTTGTGGTCCAGACCAAATATTAGAAATACTTTCAAATGCTGAAGAAGTTTTAATTAAAAAAAATTATTACTATTAAAGCCCTATAAAAAGGGGCTGGAGAATTGGAGAACACCAAAAAGATATGTCTCCAAAGGAATTGAGTGCTAATTGTGTCATCTAAAAGGTTCTTTAACTAATAAAAACTTTAATGGTTACAGTCCAAATAAATAATATTTGAGCACAATAATCCTATTACCATAACAAACATTTTAAAAACATTTTTCCAAAAATAGTAAAAAAAAATTTCTGCATACACAGATGCTCACATATTTTCTTCCTTAGTTTGAATGAAAAATAACTTATAGCTACAGATGAAAATCCATTCGAGGAGAGTGGGTCTGTAAAGATTTTTTCATATCTCAGTGACATAAATAGTTGATAATATTTCATATTATAATTGTCTTTCAAATGTCACAAACATTAGTTAAAATGAATATGAAATTAGAAGAAATACAGATTTACATGAATAGGATTTTTTTTATTTACTTGTAGATTACATTTATTCTTCTCTCCCCATTTCTTCTTCCCAAACCCAGAACCCCTTAAATAATTAAAAGTGTCATTATTGCCTAAATTATATACCAAGCAGTATAGGTCACTTCTGAAATCTAGGTAAAAAGTAATTGTGAGTTACTTGTGTATCTCATTGCTAACTGTTTAGGAAAGGATGATTTGGAAGATTATAATTTCTTCTGATGAATAGTTGTCTTTATTCTTGAGATATATTTACTAATATATTTTCATAAGAAAAACCATCATAGTAAGGAACTATTTCCTGTCGTGGGAAAATAGGATAATAGATATAGAAATGGAAGAAGACTGCAAAGCCTTAATTTTATAGAACCAAGAAAGATTAAGTGACTTGTTAACACAAGTCATTCCCTTTCCTTCCTTCCCTCCCTCCCTTTCTTCCTTCCTTCCCTCCCTCCCTTTCTGCCTTCCTTCCCTCCCTCCCTTTCTGCCTTCCTTCCCTCCCTTCCTTCTCTGCCTCCCTTCCTTCCTTCCCTCCCTCCCTTTCTGCATTCTTCCCTCCCTCCCTTTCTGCCTTCCTTCCCTCCCTTCCTTCTCTGCCTCCCTTCCTTCCTTCTCTGCCTCCCTTCCTTCCTTCTCTGCCTCTCTTCCTTCCTTCCTTCCTTCTTTCCTTCAGGTTTTCCACTTTTTATCTCCTTATCTCCAAGGTAAAGTCATTTTTGTTTGTTTGGTTTTTATCTAGACATGTGATTTCTTCTATGATGTGCACTATAGGTGTAGAAATTCCTTAAACTGATATCTTTGAGAATTGTGGGGTTTTTTTTTGGGGGGGGGGCAGGGCACTGAGAAGTTAAGACATGTATCCATGGTCACAAAATTTGGATGAGATATATATTTCTACATGTGGCTTATAGGCTGCATGGATAAAAAGGATAAGAGGTCTGGTCATTCTTTCTACAGGGGAGGAGGTCTAAGGGCTATGCTTATACATCTATATACTATTTGGGGATAAGGGCAGGCAGGCCCCAAATGCACCTTTGAGACTGGATACTCTTTTTCCAGTTTCCAAGAGGGGCAATGGGTTAGTATTATTTCTATCTATTCTATTCAAGTATTTATGGTCTAGGGGTATAAGTAGGGGTTCAGAAGAAAAGTCACTTCTCGGTTGCCTCTTTGGGGTATCATAATTTATTCTCATCAGCTTAACTCCTCATCAAACAGTGCTTAACAAAAGACCATTATATGATACAGCCAATTTTTTTTTTTTTACTTTTTAAGCAGAATTGGAGCAGTTGTCAAGAATAAGCTCCTTACAAAAGGCAATAAAAAGGAGCTAAGAAGGAAATAGTTGTTTTATTTTGAAGAAAGATTGATATGATGTCAAGGTACTGGTCTCAAGGAATGAAAATGCTTCTGATAGTCATGTTTTTGAAGTGAACCTTGCTGATTTGTAGAATAATTAGGTTGCTTTTCATAAATTCAAGGTGAGCATTGAAAAGGTTGAAGGTTTAAAAAAATGACTAAATTCCATAAAATGAATCTTACCTAGGACAAAGTATTATTCATGATCAAAAAATGACAGACCTTAACAATTGAAACCCATGTTGTTTCAGAACTTTGATTACTAAATATCCTACCTCTGTAGAGTTGGTTTTATGAAGAGGTACCACAACCAGATTTGTAAGACCCAGACCCAACAGATCTGTCAAATTTGGAAGAAATTGATGGAAATTATAATATGGGAAAATGAAACAGGCACAAAAGCAGAAAGAGCTAATTCAGATGAGCTCTGAGTCCAAGAATATGTCTAAAATAATAAATGTTAATGTTTGAAAAATAAAAATTCTTATAAAGGACAAATATTGGCTTAAAGCCATTTATACATAGGGAGAATATAAATCAGAGAAATTTATACAGATTAGAAAATTTCCAAAAGCAAATGACCTCTTTAACTAGAAGCAAGATAGTAGCTCTTCTTAAGCCAAGGGAGGAAAAAAAATTCTCATAGATGAGATCTATTCTAGCATTTTCTAAATTTTAAGCATTTCCATAGACATTATGTGGCCAGTTTCCCATGCATGTCTGCTCTTTTCAAATTTTTTTCCTTAGAGTGGTACAAAAACCAAGAGTTTTTGTAATCACTTTCCTTAGTCCTTTAAACAGGTATATTGCACTGAGTAAAGCATTCTCTTTGCCATTTAAAAGTCAAATCTCCCTCTGATGATTCAATAATACGGGGTTTCTTAAACTTTTTCCATTCATTACCCCTTTTTGCCCAAGAAATATGCAAATCAAACATTTTCTGATAAAAAGTCATATTTTTGTTACCCCATCATTTAAGTTCAAGAAGTTTTTCAGTAATATAAAAAAGCACTCTTAGGGACAGGAATCCATTATTTGTCAGAAGTGGGAGTACAATAAAGCCAAAGCAACTGGAGTATCCCTAAAAAACTTAGAAAGTATACTTTGTGTTAAAGGGACATTATGAATCCAGGAGAAACTGAAGCCCTATAATATGACTGTGAACAACATTCAGTGTAAGAGTATACAGCTATATTATATTCTGCCTTATGATAGTAATTTGATCATTATTTACTAACTATAGTTAGTATTTAGTAGCTGTACAGAATTGAAAAAAATGATTCTGAAATTATCCATCCAGCTCTCCAGCAGTGACATAGAAGTTTATTCTAATAATAAAGTTAGTCTTCTGGTAGCATCATGATTTCTATGAGACAACTCCAAGGAGAATAGATGGGATTATAAGCAGGCAGACCCACAGAAAAGTTTGAATGAATCACTGAAATTATGGATTTTAGGGGAACCACAGTGGCAAATAAAGCTGCTTGTTTTTATCAAATAAAATGTGATAAAATATCTTTTGGGGCAAAGAAAACTACATTGAATGTTAGAAACAGAAATATAAAGATAGCGAAAAAATTTCTATACAAGAAATATCAGTACCTTTAAAAATGAAAAAACAAACAAACAAACAAAAACTCCAAAACCCACTAAATTTAGTTTCCTAAGCACCCACCTCAAATGCTACTTGTGAGGAGCAAATGAGATATTTATAAGATACTCGTCACAGCTTATTATGTGTATATATATATACACACACACACAGTATTATATAAATGTGTATTCCCTTCCTTTCCTCCTAATTATGGATATTATTATGAAAGCTCTGTAATATTCTTAAATTTGATATAATCAATACAATATTAATAACCAATTTTTAGAAAATTTCATCATTTATGAGGAAAATAACTCATTTGGACCTTCTAGAAAGCACACTCAGTGCTATGAAGTAGAAATGGGGGGGGTCATTAGACTGTATTTAAAGATCCCTATCAGTCTATACTGACTTAAAAAGCCACATACTAATGTAATCTATATTTTATTGTATGATTCAGGTAGCATTTGGATGTGTGGCCCATGTATTTTAACACTTTTGCTCTATGACACTGTTGAATTATATCAGTGAACTTAAGGCTTCCTGTTTGCTTGATAATGTGTTTGATTTTATCAAGGAATATTGTCTGATTTTAATATATTTACCAGGAACACCTTGTTGAAGGAGAGGCTTTTAAGACTATTTTGCTGTACTGAGTTAATTTTTTTTTTTATAATGAACCAATAAGATTCCAGGCAGTGAATTTTTATTTTATTTTATTGAGCTATTTGATTGTAAAGATCTAGTTTGTCATACAGAACTACTGGCAAAAGCCTATTGCTTTCACATATTTTCATCAAGGATATTCTTGTTATGTATGTAGAATTTTTGTTGTTGTTTTTATTGCTTTTAACTGTATAATTAGACAATAATGCTCATTGTTTTCTGTCATCTTTGATAGTATTTTTAGATATGAGTTTGTATTCTAAAACATTGTCTTTGATTATTGTGTCTCTTTTCTTGGCAAGAAGTTCAACTGACTGCTGTCTAACATAGTTACTGTGATATTTTGACCTCCTCATTATGGAAACTAAACTGTTTTGCATTGGCTAAGCTTGTAGAAGAAATGGTAATCAAGTTTAATATCTTGACCTTTTTCAGCATTATCGTGTTCTTTTAAAAGCTCAGGTTGAAGTTGTTGCAATTACAGCGTGTTCTTTTCATTATTTTCCTTCTAATTTAATGTTGATTTTTACTTTTGCTCTAATTAGCCAATGGTCTGATTGCATAGGCTGCTGATTCTGATTTGATTCCCCATCAGCATCCAGAATATAAAGAGGTATAACAGACATTTCTACGGGCACACAAAGAAGACTCACAATAAGCTATTGCTAGTTCTTTGGCAGAGAAGAATACTTAGTGCTATCTTCACATATGATCATCTTACTTACAATTGGTTTATAAAGCATAATAACATGTTAGCTTTTCTGCTCTCATTGCAAACAATATCATAGGAAAGAATTGGCCATTCTGTTTTCTTGATGTGAAATACACCTTGTGAAATTCAAATAAATAAATACCATTTAGGCACATTACCATTTACTGATAGCCACCAATTATCTTATTGAATTCAGAACACCTCATCTAAAACAAACAGATAATTATCTTTAATAATAAAAGCATAAGTCAATGAATTTGCCTATTGCTTTTCTTTGCTGTAAACAGGAGGCAGCATTTCATCATGAATTAAGTTAGTGTGTCTCTATGCACATGCCACTTTTAAAAATCCTCAAAAAAATCTGAACTAAAAAATAGAGATGTCAACTATGACATCACTTGTGCCTCAAATGGATTCTTTATAAAGTATTTTAGTTCTTTTAAACAAGTGTTTCACTAAGATATTTAAAATCTGATTAATTTCATCAACATGTGGTCAGTTTTTCATAGCATATCTCCTTTCCATAAAGTCAATGTACTTATCATTATCCCTATTGAGGATATGTGCTCCTGATTACTGGTGAGGATGAGGTTAATTGGCTATTTGTGGAGATGCATTAACTCTTTCCTTGGTTCTGCTCCATATGTCACCTCTTTGAATCATACTGCTACGAATAGAACTTGAGCTAATTCATCTTTAAAAAATGATCCAAATGTGATCCTTAATATGTTTGCTAGTAGTATGTGACTTTGGCAAAGTAAATATGGACAGATAACTATACAATAATATTATTCTCTTTGTGTCAGCTGGGGAATCCTCCAGCATCTCTTATGAAAAGAAAGAGTAAAAAAAAGGTGCTCCATCTTAAATTTTATTCTGTCCCACTCCATTTAATCTCTACATAAATTTATAAACATATATACCTACCCATCATCTACCCTATATACATATGACAAATCAAATGATTGGAGAAAGCAGGGTTAAATTATCAAAATGAATCATAAAATAAAACAAGGGGACTGAATGCTCTGTGGCCAACTCTAATATTAGATAATTTATAACTGAATGGTATTTGGTCCTGATTACCATACACATGTGTATGTTTATGTCTGTCTGTATAGAAATATGTATGTATATGTATGTTTGTGTGTGTATGTTATACAATATATACATGGATATTTTTTCCAGAAAAATTTCCCTTTTAAAAAGGAGATAAGTTATGTACTGCAGAGAAAGGTATATAAAACAAAGATGCAGAATGAAGTACATAGAAAAGAGAAGAAAAAAAAATGTGTTATCTGTGAAAGCAGAAAGAACTTGACTTGCATGACTTTTTGTATCAAGCATGCTACGGCAGTCTTTTGATTCTAATATGAAACTATAGTAAGGATCATTGCACTAATGCATGAGGATTTGTGATAATGTTGCAGAAATTTTACTGTCAAAACTGAACTGCAGTGTAATGACTTTTGTTATCATGGTTTCTAATAACTATTCAGCATGAATTGACCCTACATATGTTTTACTGCAATAATATGTCAGTAACTCAAAAAGCTAAAGAGGAAATAGAAAACAGCCAACATCAGAAGCCGTGTGTGACTTCCTGATAACCTTATATCAGTCTTTGGAGAGATACCGCCACTGGATCCTAACTCGCTTCCAACAGAGTAGGCAGTGAATGGATGGTGTGATCATTAAGGATGAAGGCATGTAGATTGGATGGGGCAGGGCTGTCCAAAAGATAGCCAGGGAGTTTGCCCAGCCCAGGATTCAGGATAGAATATGCACTGTTTATATTTCTTGTTTCTGAATCCCTTGCTCTGCGTCTCTTCCCCTGATGCAGCCAGTGCCTCTTTGTTTCTCCCTGCCGTATTTTCTCTCATTGTTTCTTTCTCCCCACTGTGACATGTCTCCTCCACAATGTGGTAGGTAAGCCTGTATCTTCATCCTGGTCAGGGTACTTTTTTCTGTTTCTGCTGCAGTGGGGGACTCTCTCTTTCCTTTCTGTTTCTATTTTCTTCACTGCAGTGTCAGTGGTGGCTCTGGCTAGTTGATTTTCACTATTATAATTAAAAAAATATATATTTTCTTCTTCCCTCCCAAAGCAATTCATCATTGCCCTATATAAGATGTAATGATAATTTCTTTCAGGATATTTCATGACCTTTAAGGAGCATTAATAGCAATTAATTTAATTGCTATTATATTTATTAATTGAAATATAAGCAAAAAATTGCTATATATATATATTTTCCATATCTTAAGATAATGTATTTTAAGAAACATCTTCCTTTTGGGGATATTTTATGCATATGCATATACAGAAACACACACACACATATATATACAGACAGATACATAAATACATATACATATGTGTATTGAAACCTTAACATAAAGCCTAATAAATAATGAATAGGAAAAATAGGAATCCTTTAGGAAAATAAGTGGGAAATGAGGACATAGACCTTAAATTAAACTATTAATATTTTGTGTGTTCTCAAAACATATTAAAACATGATCACTGCTGGATATGAACATATTTTCTCTACAAATAGTCAGAAAAACAGTTTTAATATTCTTAGCTTGAAGCCACGCTGTTTTTAAATATTTTTTCTTCTTATTTAGTTGACAATAAACTTCTCTCTATCCTGACTTTCATGATCTTTTCCTTTTACATTTATTTTTTTTATTGTTAAATCCAATATATTTAAACAGTTACACAATAATTTTGCTGAATAAGAAAAATCAGATAAAAATGAAAGAAAATGAGTAAAAAAACAAAGCAAGCAAGCAACAACGAAAAGAGTGAGAATGCTATGTTGTGATCCACACTCTGTTTCTTTCTCTTTTTTTGTATTTTTTTATTATAGCTTTTTATTTACAAGACATATGCATGGGTAATTTTTCAGCACTGACCCTTGCAAAACCTTCTGTTCCAACTTTTCCTCTCCTTCCCCCCATCCCCTCCCCTAGATGGCAGGTAGACCAATACATATTAATATGTTAAAAATATATTACATTTATTTCTAATTAATTCTTACAAAAATCTACTCTTTTCCTAAATGCTTAGGTCCCATTTCAATCTTAATATATAAATCATCTCTTGACTACAGTTTGCCATTTTAAAAGTAGAATCTTGAGCAATAAGCACCTTCTCATACATATATATATCTATATCTATATATATCTATCTATATATATATATATCTTAACTAAATAATTAACCTCATTGTTATAGTATCTTTGTCTTTTCCTACTACTGTTATAGTTGTATATGCTGATTTTTCAAAGATTTATAATTTTAGTTATGATGGTACACATACTATCCAAACCAATTCTGTGATTTTTTTGGTAATATAGAAATTCTTGTAGTTGCTCTATGTAACTTTAAAATTAGACCCAATGAGTTTGTAACCACCTAAATAAGAAGCCTCTTAGAATTTCTCTAGGCTTGTGTCTGGACAATAGTTTGTCAATCAATAAACATTTTTAGGCACCTATTATGGCCCTAAGCTAAGTGGATGCAAAGATAAAAATGAAAATTCACTCAAGGAGTTCACATTTTGCTAATGATGACACCTATACTATAAATTGTGACATGAAAATTTGATACAAGATAATTTCATACAAACTGAGTAAATGTACAACCCATATTTGGACCAATAAGGCTATTTAGTATAATTTGATACATTTGATCCCTTTATAAATGTTCTCATGGTCTGGAAGAGAATCGGATTCTTGATCTATTAGCATATGAAGATCTCTAGCAGGTGTTATCAAATTAAAGTTTCTAAAATTTTTTCTCTTAGACTAGTTTACTTTATAAAGATTTCCAAAGGCAGAGAAGTTCATTCCTAAAAGATTAGCCATTGGTGGATTTCTTTTAAGTAAAACACATCCAGAAGACCATTCTCAAGGACAGAGAGGGGTTGTAATCTATGTGAATTCAGGGAATATCCATAGCAATTTGAATCACCAATTTTTAGAGTATCTAATTCAGTTCAATAATTTATTATTAAATACTTGCATATTTAAAAGCTATATTTGAAATGTAGTTTTGTGCCTTTAGCAAATTAAAAAGATATTGTGTAGATGGGCCTTTGGAACAATTGTAAAAAAAGAATTGTTTGATACACATTGATCTATTTAAAAATTAACTGATGATCTGATAAACTCAGTCACTGAATTGATGAGAATCTTTAAATGAGACACTCATCTATTAAATGATAGCATAGCCCCTGTCAGTAAAGGTCTGATGTTATCAACAAAAATGTTAAATGTATACAAGTGAAAGTCCAGATTGAAATCAATATAAAATATTTCTGCTATTTCTACCTTCTATATATACCCTGGCTTTTCTATCAAAGAATAAACTATTGTTTTAGCTATGCCAAAAGTCATGTTTATTTCTTCATAGTGTCCATAGTCAACCTAGAAGACTGGAAATAATCTGAATGTTTTAATATTTTCCCAGATACCAGCATAATGCTGACTTTATTTTTTTTTAATGGCCATCATATTTCCTTTTAATCGGCCCTTTATGAATTTTTCCAAAAATAATGTGCTTTCATGGCACATGTCCTAAAATTGAAATGATATAGTAAAGATTTGGATGGCTTTAGCACAAGGATGATACACAAATTAATAAGCAAAATAATGACTAATAGCTTGGCCTTCAGTATCATAGGATGTCTATTATCTCATGTTTATTTGAATACCTCTAATTTCTCTGGATACCATTGAACTTTAGCTTTCCTTTATTATTTAGGTTTTCTAAACTTCCTTCATGGTCATGACTTGCTCCAATCAACTATTTATAGCTTTTTTTTTTTTTTCCTGAAAAGACAAAAGTAAAGAAGACATAAAAAACCTCAGCCTATTTCTACTGCCTTCTGTTAATTACTTTGCAATTCAACAAGTCAATTCCATTCAACACATATTGATTGAGTTCCTACCAGTTTTCTCTCTCTGCCTATCATGATGGCAAACTATTTTTGCTTTCTCTTCTTTTGTCTAATACATTTGAAGATGTTTTATTGGCCTAATTTCTATTCTTAGTGGGTTTCCCCCTATTTTTTCTCTAGCTCTTTCTCTCTTCTTTCTCTCTCTCTCTGTTTCTTCTCTCTCTGTGTGTCTCTTTTCTCTCTCTGTCTCTCTCTGTCTTTCTCTCTCTCTCTGCCTCTCTCTCTCTCCCTCTCCTCTCTGTCTCTGTCTCTCTCTATCTCTCTCCACAGACACATATATACACACATAAATATATGTAGATAAATAATAGATATACATTGTACATATTTCTGTTTGGCCAGCTTGATTTCTTATTATCTGTCTAGACTTTCTTGGAGATGGTTACAGTTTTTCCTTCAGCATGCAAAGCTATTCTGGCTTCATAACACTGCCTTAAAGTTAAAAAGATATACTTTCTTCAAACTCATTTTCTTAACCTTTTTTGATTTTTGTCTTCTAAATCCTTAAAGTCCTTAATTAAATTATCTTAATGATGATGATGATAACTACCATTTATATAGTAGTTTAAGGTTTGCAAAGCACTTTGCAAATATTGTTTCACTACAACCCTAAATGATAGGTGCTATTATCCCCATTTTGCAAATGAGGAAACTGAGGAAGAGAGAGGTTTAATAACATATCTAGAATCAATCACGTAGCTGAATATGTAATTCAGATTTGAAATCAGTTCCTGATTTCAAGTCCAGAACTGTACTGACTGTGCTGACTATCTATCCCTGATGGAGAGCTTATCTTTCTTGTAGTGTAAATGTAGTCCAGAAATCCCAAATCCCATTCTCAGCCAACATTTTCTTGACTAGCATTTCACTTTCCTAATTTGCTTTTTTTCCTTGAAAGTCTTTGCCTTGATGATTAGCAGAGATAAAAGCATCACCTATATTGTTCAATTTCCTGCTCAAGAATTTAATCATCATCAATTCATTAGTTCTTTTCAAAGATCATACACATTTCATGTATAAATCGGGTCCATTATTTCTTAAATGAACAAAACAAATAAATATTAATGAACTTCCCTGTAACCTTATGACAATATGTAGAAAAGCCTTTAATAAATTCAAAACGACTAGAGGACTTCAGGCAGTTGAGTGAATGGCATATATAAAAAACAGGAGATATCTTGTGATTCATTGGCAAGATCAAGTCATACATATAATTATGTGTATAGGAAAGGGGTCTCTTTCTTCTCCTTCCTCCCCAGAGCCCATGTTTTTGGATACACTGGACTAGTGGGAAATAGAACAACCAGCTGGAAACAAAAAGAGATATATCAAAGATAAACAGAAGGTCCCTTGAGAAAATGAGTGTATAACTCTATTTTCCCTCTCTCCTATCTAGAAGGCAACAAGCTTCAGGCTGATGCTCCAAGGATGCCAAAATAGAAGAGTAGTTGCCATGCATTCTACTTGGTCACCATGAATATTTGGACTTCTATTTTTGGTTTGCTTAATCTTTCTTGTTTATATTCTGAGAGAGGAATATTTACTTTATTTGGTAGGTTTAGGAGATACAGTGATTTCATTAGAGGTTATACCAATGACCAACTACTAACAATAGCTACTAAAATAGTAGTGACTAATGACAGAAGAAGTCACTTGAGGACAACTATAGCTTCAGAAATGAAAATTCTCATAGCAAAGAAGTGCTGTGTGTAGATTTAACAGAAGCATAATCTTTCAGGACCAGTAGAAAACTATACCTATGAGCAACTTCATGAGGATTTTGTGAAGTCCTTCATAAGGACTACCAGTAATCAATCACAATGTAATTTTTGTGTATACTACATGTGACTCATTGCCAACACACCCTAAATTTGAGCTATCTCTCTACAAGAACCTTTTGTATTCATGGGGAGAGTATACTCTGGTTTGGGGAAAATATTTTTGTAACCATTGTTCTTGCTATATGTTCTCAGTAAGTACTCTTGCCTGAAAGCTAATTTAAGCTACTGACAATAAATGCAAAACACACGGGTGGGGGCTCATGAGGAAGACTGCTAGAAACCTAGTCCATCAAGGTTCATCTCTAGAACCTTGAAGAGAGTAAAAGCTGTCCTTTGGGAACACCAAAATTAGAGTGTGAGCATGGGTTGACCAAGTGGTCAAGAAGGGTTGTTACACATGAATCATCAGAAGTAGATAGTCCTCCAGTTTGACAGTGTTGAAAAATTTATTATATTTTAGATATATGCTATCAGGTTAAAATTAATTATTTCTACATTCTTCAGCATGGTATCACTAACCACCATTAACTTATCTCTTCTTGTTCTCTCCCTTCATAAAATAACCATCACCTTAAATGTTACAGATAATCATTTCTTGGAGAACCAGCAGCATCTTTAGAACATCCAACTCCTTCCTCTTCCAGAAGAGAGTCATAATTATTAATTCTAAATATTCAGTGGTATTTATTTCATTCCTACTTTGTCTGAAATTCTACCTTAAAGACTCCTAATTCCAAAAATCTTTTCTTAGTCCTTATGCTGACCAATCAGATGTTCTTTCTTTGTTTTTTCTCTGAAAATTTTTCATTCCCCCTCATAATCTATAAGTACTTTTCTCCAAATATATATATATATATATATATATATATATATATATATATGCATATATATATATATTTATAAAATTAAATAGAGGAATTATGTTATGATAATAGGCCTCCTGAGGCAAGTAGGTAGCACAGTGGATAGAGTCAAGAAGACCTGTGTTCAAATCCATCCTCAGACACTTATTTGCTGTGTAATCCTAGGCATATCTCTTAGCCTAGTTTTGCTTTAGTTTCCTTATCTCTAAAATGGGAATAATAATAGCACCTATCTCAAAGATCTTGTAACTTGTAATGAGATGATATATTTGAAAGCATTTTGCACATTTCCTAGCATACAGTAGGTTATACATAAATGTTTATTTGCTCTGTTTGCCCTTTCTTTTTGAAAAAAAAAAATCAGGTTTATGGGTAAAATACATTGTTAATTGAAAAAAGAATTTGTTAATATTTGATTATGTCAAGGGACTATGTTATTCATTAAGGATTCATAAACAAAAATTAGAAAAAAACAAAAACAAAAAACTCCTGACACCATGGAGTTACATATTGAAAGGGGATTATAAAGTAAATGAATCAATAGCATGATAAGGCACCTTCAAAAAAACTAATATAATCTTACAATGTGTTAAAAAGTATAGTATCTAACCCTAAAAAGATGGTGGGTAATTCCTTCTGACAGAGATGTTACCTTTGATACATAAGTTGAGGAAGATCAAGGCAGTAAAAGAAATATATAAACCAAATTCTCAATAAATATGGAATTTAAATAACCAAAAATTAAATAAAATAATTTTATTTAAAATGTTTTATATTTAACAATTTATTTAAATTATTAATATAAATAACCATTTAAAAATTACATGAAATATTGGTAAAGAGACTAAAACAACATTTCACAAATATGACATACTATATTCAGGTTGGATTTATATGAGGAATGCAGTGTTGGAAAATTTTAGGAAAATTATAAACTTATATTAATAATAAAGTAAAATCTTATGATTATATCAATAGATACAGAAAAAAGCTTTTAATAAGATGACACCTATTTTTACTTAAAAACACTAGAAAACAGAAAGAAATGGCCATGATAGAGTGGGTGTGTGTATGTGTGTATATGTGTATATAAATGTATCTATGTATACACACACATATATATGTGGTTTACTATAATGTGTTACAAAACCAGATAACTCAAATTTGAGTTTGCTTCTGAATTATTTTTACCACAAGAAATAGCAAAATGCAGAAAATTGCCCCCCTCCTTATAACTCATAATTTGCAACACATCTGTTTCCTATTTCCACAAACTTCATGTGTTTTTCAAAGTAAAGGGCCATATTGTGTATCTTCTGGTTTAAGAGGAGCTCTAAGTGGACAAGGTCTGCTCCTTACCACACCCAGCTTCCTTCATTGCTTTCCACCAAATTCTTTGGCCCAGAGATCCAGAGACACAGCCTGCCCAACCCACTCCCACAGCCTGAGGCATGGGCTGAGCAGCAGCCGGAAGTGATGGATTTTAATGCTATTTAATATAGTATTTAAGTATTTTTAACCATTTAACATGGGTTAAAATGGTGCTAATGTTTAAAATTAAGTTTGTATTTTTTTTATATATCACTGATGAAACTTTTGAGTTCTGTGCCCCTTACTCTACTTCCCTCATAAGTCCTATGGTTTTTATTGCAAGAAAATGCATAACTTGGTGGGTTTGAGGAAAAGTTATGTCATATTATAGCAGAATTTCCTGTATATATGAACAAAAGACAAAATAAATAACCAGAATCTTTTACTTCAAAAATAAAAAGATGCCCATTTTCACATTTCTGCTTAACAAAGTACCAGAAATGGTTTTCCAATAATGACAATCAAAATAGAATAAAAGAATCACCATTGATAAATGATAGAGATGATGTGATGATGTGCCTAAAGAACCCTAAAAAAGTAAACTAAAGATTGTTGGAATCATTAATAACTTCAACAAAATTTCAGCATATGAAATAAATCCACAGCAGTTGACATTTTTTTTTTTTTTTTTTTTTTTTGCATAACACCAATAAAATCCCAAACAAGACAAGATAAAGAAATTCTATTTTAAATTGCTAATGGATGCATAAGCCCTTTGGAATTCTACCTATTGAGATGCACACAGAAGTATCCTAACATGACATAAATGTTTGTAGAAATATAGGCTTAAATATTTGGGGAAATGTTGGTTGTTCATAGATAGTAGAGTCAATGTAAGTGACAATAGCCAACTAAATAAACTTAACTAATCAGTGCCATATCAGCAACACTGCCAAAGGATTTCTTAATAAAACTAGAAAAATACACATATGAGTTTTTTAAAAAGTCAATAATCTAAAACGAAATAAAAAGGAGCAAAGAACATCTAGCATTGATTGATTATGGGTGAGTGTGTGTGTGTGTGTGTGTGTGTTTGCGTGTATGTGTGTATGTGTATAGAAGATATTATCTATCCCCTAACTAACCCTGCCCAAATGAAACAAAAAAAATTAACCAAGGTATGGACTGAAACTATAAATCAGTTTAGGAAGAACATTTTAAAAAAATAGTCCATTGTACTTATTTTTTTATATAGAGGATTATGTTAAAGATTTGATATCAAATTAAGACCTTAGTTTACCATCATGACATAGATGTTGGCCAGATATGTGCTCTTGCAATTTATGAAGCTAACATATATATGGGACTATAACTGAATGATACTAGCTGAGAGTAACATGATTTTCAACTAAATACAACATTCAATTATATTTTTATTCACCCCCCCCCTTTTGGAGCAGTCAGTCAGATTCTGCATGACAAACTTTTATTTTTCACTGTTGTAGTAACTATTCACAAATGCTTTTATATGATCCCAATTTCTTTTTTTTTCCTTTACATTTTTCTTTTATTTAATATTGGCTTTTTATTTTCAAAATACATGCAAAGATAGTTTTCAACATTTACCCTTGCAAAACAGTGTTCTAAATTTTCCCTGCTTTTTCCTCCCCCTAGACGGCAAATAATGCAACACATGTTAAACATGTGCAATTCTTCCATACATATTTCCACATTTATCATGCTGCACAAGAAAAATCAGATCAAAAAGAGAAAAAAAATGAGAAACAAAAGAAAAGCAGACAAACAATAAAAAAGATGAAAATACTATGGTGTGATCCACATTCAGTTCCCATCACAGTTCTCCATTACAAGTCTATGGAGGGGCAGCTAGGTGGCCCAATGATTAGAGTAGGAAGACTTGAGTTCAAATTTGGTCTCAGATGCTTAACACTTTCTAGTTGTATGACCCTGGGCAAGTCACTTAATCCCAATTGCCTCCTCAGGGAAAAAAAAAAAAATCACCTTATTGTTGAAAAGAGCCACCTCTATCAGAGTTGATCACATAATCTTATTTCTGTGTACAATTTTCTCTTGGATCTATTCACTTAGTATCAGTTCATGTAAGTCTCTCTAGGTCTTTCTGAAATCATATGGTCTTAATTTCTAAAATGAAATAAAATTATGTGACTGTTGAAAGCCAGATCTGGATCATGCAGTTACCATACAAGGAATATAAAAAGTTATTTTAGGGCATAGATATTAGGAGAATGGGTACTAAGTTGAACTTCTCCCAAGCACCAGTATAAGATGTTTCTGTTAATATTTTTTAAACAAGATGTTGCACTGAATTTCAAGAATGGCTTAAACTTATTGGACTTACTAGAGAAAAAAGATGAAAAACAACTAAACATTTATAAGAAATTGTAATTTTAAAACTTTACTAACATATAATTCTACCAAGTCCCTCAACTGTCACTTTTGCATATAAAAGACGTTCTATGAAACATCACAGAAAGATTAAACCATGTTCTGTTTAGTGTTTTGTATTAAATGCAGTTTCTCATTCTGATTCCTTGAAAATTGGTAATCTATACTTAGTGTATTTATGGTAACCAAGATACTATATTTCTCTTTTCCACAATGAATAATTCTAATGGAGCAATGCCTCATTAATATAGATCTCTCTAATGAACTTTGCAGCCTACTGAATGCTCATTTTTGTGGGACTAGTACTCTTCCAATAACTCTTGACAATTTGAATGTAATATGTAGCAATTGAGAAGTAATATAAGGGGAGTTATAGAGTCCTCGATTCAGATCCTGCCTCTTAAAGGGTCTGTAAATGTGGACAAGCCACTTAATTTCATTGTCCCAGGATACACTCTAAAATTATAATTTATATGCAGTATGATGCCAATCTGCATAGAGAGATTCTATACTATTGAGCTCCATACAGATGAAACTACACATATGTACAAAACAGAGAAAAAAGAAAAAAATGAAACATTACTTAAGACAAATCTTTAGGTGAATTTTAGATATTTCTTAAATGTCATGTACTCTTAAAGGTTGTTTTTTCTTCTTTCTTTGTTCCATTTTTATTGCCTTGATCTTCTCACATACTTGGTTTTTAAAATGAAAACATAGTTATAAACTAATGACAAAGTTCTGACATAGAGAAGAAATGATTGTTTTTATATTAAATAAGAATTTTTAAATTACTACCTTAACTACCCCTTTGTATTTTCTGTTTTAAATAGTATAGCAATTTCTTGAAACATATTTGGACTTCATACCATAGAATTTATGGTATGTTATTCAATCGAGTATCCAATAACTTATTGGAGTATCTTATGGGAGATCCAATATATGCAAAATTATTCATAGGTGTATTTTTTTTCTAGTAAAGAACTGGAAACAAAATGAGGGTTCCTATTAATTGGAAGACTGAGCAAATTGTGATATCTTGTTGTAGAATGGAATATTTTTATATGCAGTAAGAAATTATGAATATGAGGAGTTTAGAGAAGAAAAAATGCAAGATTTATATGAACTGATGCAGAATGAAATAATTAAAACTAGGAGAATAATATGCCCATTGACAGTATAAAGAAAAGACTTATGTAGAAAAAATTGACTTTATATTTATTTTTATGTAGAGATAAAGTTGATTTGAAAAGGAAGCTAGCTTCTACATAATTAGAGAATCAGCAATGGTACCAGAAAATAGATTATGAAGCTCACTTTCCTCTCCTTGGTAGAAGGAGGCCAGCGGGCTGGACAAGAAGACATGAATTCCAGCCTCTGAGGCTTGTTGCTTGAATATAGCCATTATACTTAACAGAAGAAGTACTCAATAGTTCTGAGAATCAGTTTTCTCTAAGAACTCCCTTTATAGTATAGTTGGGAGAATCAAATGACAGCTAGGCAAATTTTAAATCAATATAAATGTTAATTATTACTACTAGCATAATAGTATTGTAATATCTAGCATATAGCATGTACTTAATAAATGTATATTGATTGATTTATTGATAGTAGTGGTAGTAATAGTAATGGTAATAACCATAGTAATAGGAGTGGTAGTGATTAGTATTAGTAATAATAGTAAGAGTAATAAATCTAATCTGTTTCTTGTGTGGGGGGAAAACTAATGAGATTTTTTTTTCTTTTTCATTGTTTGAGACCACAGGGAATATATTTTGTATCATTCATTTATTCTAGAGGATATTGCAGGAAAGATTAACCCACACTAATTGTTTGTATGAAAATTATATGTAACCTGCAACTTAAAAGTTCATTTATATAAGACTCCACTCACAGATTAATAATTCATTGCTTTTCACATACTTAAGGGATGAAATTAGTGAGAACTTGGATAAAAAGAGATTCTGATCCTCTGCTTCTAAAATGTAGAAATGTGGTCACAGAGTCTCTGTGGAGAGCTCCTTGAAGGGAGAGAAAGATTGGAAAAAAAGCTGTCAATATCTACAACTTACTACACTAGAGACTTCAGGGAATTGACCCCTTTGAGTAAAATCTGGACTCTTTCTGTTTGACTAGAGCTCATTCATTTTGTCAATTATCGAGTATATTCCCATCTCCCCTCTTTTTCTGGTGTAAATGGATTTTCTGTTCACTATTCTTTGTGAAAATAAAAGTTGGTGGGAAGGGTTATATATTTTGGTGTATTCCTCCATAAAAAGGATAGTGATTAAGAACTCAAACCTAAAAATTACTTCTCCTACACTAACAATATTTAGGGATAAATAAGTATAATTCTAGTCTGGTACCCTTTATCTTTTGAGAGCAGGGTGATCTGTTTCTGATTCCAATATCCTACTTACTTAGTGTTTTGAACAATAGGGTTAAAAAAAAAAACAACACAAACAAGATAGCTCCTTGCCTTTAAAGGCCTTGCATTCAATGTCAGTACATAAAAGGGGTTCCTTGCTGTACCATAGTTTGTAACAGGCAGGAGAATATTGTGAAGCTTGGGCCCCAGAAAGATAAGGCAAAAACTGACTTAGAAGTGCCAAGGGATTCTAATGGAGAGCTGGTTAGTGGTTATGATTCAGATAGAGGTTATATGATTAGAGACGGCCCAGAAGTGGGAAACCAGAGATCAGCTATCCCAGCTTCCTCATTTTGCAGATGAAAAAAATTTACTTTCCTTAGAAATATTTTAGCTAAAATTTTCTTTTAAAAAAGAGAAATTTCCCTGTCAATTTCTATTTATCCATTCTTAGCTAACACTATTAATTACTGGAATGAACAGTTTCTTGAATTTAACTGTAAGATTTTAGCTCTTATGCCTAAAGTAGTTAAGAACACATCTCAGTAAGCCAAAAGATTAAAAAAAATTAAGTGTTCACACTTAAGCCCTTGAAAGTCACTGAAAAAATTGAAATACAAGAAGTCTGTCTTAGTAGGGTGGAGAACTTGATCCCATCTTTGGGAATCATTTATAAAGAAAAGTAAGAAGAAAGAGGATTTTCCAGATATTTGAGCCTGTGGTTTTCTAATATAATCCTGAGAAGTTATTTGTTGGATGAGATAGAGGAGAGTCCTTCATCTTTGGTTCACGTCTCCTATGTTTTTCTCCTCTGCCCTTTGATTGGAAAAGAACCTCACAGGTTTCCCATATCCAGAGTATGCTGGACTTTGCATTTATGATCTAAATTGGGTCCCCAATTGGTAGCAGTGTCTGTATCACTGACTCATAATTTTCAAAGGATCCAACAAAACTTAGCATGTTAAAGGGGAAACTTCTTGAGCATCCTAGGTATAGAATATCCAGGAACCAGAAGGTGTGAGATATTAATGATAACAATAATAACACTAACAATAATTAGTATTTATATAGCACTTTAAGGTTTGGCTTACATATATTTTCTCACTTGAGTCTCCCAGCCTCCAGAGGCCCTATTATTATCCTCATTTTATAAATATAAAAACTGAAATGCAGCATAGTTAGCTAACTTTTCTTGAATTTTTTTAGCAATTAAGTGTTTGAGGAAAGATTGAATTTAGGTTTTTCTGACTCCCAGTCCAGGATTTTATCTATTGTGCTACTTGGCTGCCACATGTGCTCTCCTCACTTGAGCTTACTTTCCCCTGGACTCCATGCATTTGAGGGAGATTTTTTTGGAGGGAAATATTATATAGAAATTCATTTTTATTGTATCATCTTATAAATATTCCTTTCTAAGAGTCATTTAGGACTGGCTGATTAAATTCATTCTTAATTGATAATTTATGGGAAGTATACTGATTAGACCTTTCTCTGATGACATTAAAGATTTACCTCTAACTGTAGAGCCCCACTTCTTAAACTGTGGTTTATATGGGGTCTCATAATTGAATGTAGATATCACAAAATTATGATTTACTATCAGTAAATATTTGATTTGTATGCCTATTTTTATATACCTATATATCTGGGGTCACAAAAAAATTTCTCCAGTCGGAGCAGCTAGGTGATACAATGAATGGAGCACCAGCCCTGAAGGCAGGAGACCTGAGTTCAAATCTAGTTTCAGAACTTAACACTTCCTAGGTGTGTGACCCTGGGCAAGTCACTTAACCCCAATTTCCTCAGGTGAAATGGGGTTGTGAATGGAAAAAGTTAAGAAGCCCTACTCTATAGTACCCCTAGGATTGGGACAGGAAGATGTAGTCAGCAGAATCTAATTTATTGGTAAAAGTGGAAGTTGGGAATAGAATCATCAGAGCTGACATGAGCTACATAAGAACTTATAAAAAAAAGAATCTTTTGTTGCCACTGACCAAAGACTTGGTGGGATGGCAGAGAGGAGTAAATATGCTTTATTCCATAAAATTTTTGCACATTTCCTCAGTTAGACTTTGCATAGCTAATATATTATTTTGCATTTAATTCTATTCATAGACTTCATAACTATCCCTTAGTAGATTATAAATCATATTAGACTGTGTCTTAACTAAGTTTTTAATTTCATTTAGCATCTAGTTCTATGCTCTGAATACAGCAGGTATTTCATGGTAGTTTGTTAAATTCAGTGTATCTGTATTAGTTAAATCAAATTGATCCAAATTTACTATATCTCTAACTGGATATGTTATTCCTATAGAATATTGCATCCTAATCATATCACTTCTCACTTTTCCTGTTCTTTAGAAAGCTACTATATTTTATTAGGAATCTAAAAAATCTCTTCAATCATTTTGAGTCTTTGGAAACTTTTCTGTTATTTTATATCCTTTTTGAGGATCTATAACCTAAACTATTTATTAGTATAATTTGTTTACTTACCATGGTTTTATGACAGATTAGAGAACAAATTAAATGCTAGTTGACTGACAATTTTTTAAGTAAATTACTAAAGCAATTATTTTTCATGGTGGAGAGTTCTATATCAACTAATAAAAAGGTCAGGGACAAAACATTGTGCTTCTCTCTCTTTTTTAACTCAATGTATATCAATTTGGCTTTTGTAGTTGTTCAGTCATTTCAGCCATGTCTGACTTTTTGTAGTTTTCTTAGCAAAAATACTAGAACAGTTTGTTACTTCCTATTCGAAATCATTTTACAAATGAGGAAACTGAGGAAAACAGGGTTAAATAATTTGTTCAGGGTCACACAACTATTAGAAAGAATTTGAAACCAGATTTGAATTAAGTATTCTTGACTCCAGATCCAGCACTCTATCTACTGTAGCCTAGCTACTCCTTAATTTTCGGTATAATATTTCATAATTTGTGATAAACCTTGATGATTGTTATCAATGTTTTATTAGAAAATATTTTCCCTATAAATGTGTATAAATTTGTGTATAATTAAATGAATTTATTAATTTAAAATTGTTATCTATCAAATAAACAAGCAACAAGTATATTTTAAACACCAACTACATGTCATACACGTGAGAGCTGATCTTTGGTAAAGATTCTTTTAAATATTTCATGATAGAATAGAAATGAGACTAGGTTCTCAAGTTTGTCAACAGGATACAAAATCAGGCAAGTACTGAAAGGTGGAAAATCTTTTGGACTCATGATGGGTTTGCTATGCCAGAGTAGGCATTAATTTTGGAAGGGAGGCCAGAATTTGTTTTAATTGAGCACTGAGGCATTCCCTGGTTGTCTTATATATTATGGAACATGTATCCATAACACTTACATAATATTCCTGAAGTCCTAATGCTAGGAGCAACATCTTTTCTTGTTGGAGTAATCACAATTACCAGATTCTATCATTATTTAATTCTAACTTTATAATGATTATCAATGTGAAAATGTAATCCTATCTGCCAAAATGAATATTACCCTATAAATTTAGGACCTTTTTTTTTTTGTTGTTGTTTTTGTTTGTTTTTTAAATGAAACATCTAGACTCAGTTTGCAAGTAAAATGACACTTAACATTTAATCTGTGATAGGATCTGTACCTAAGGGGATTCAGCAATCCTTCAAAATAATGTTTTAGAGTAGCTGTTCCTAAGACTTGACTCAGAGGCTAAGGCTCTAGCTTAAGCTTCCTATTGATTTGCCTCTGGCTTTCTGGACTTAGTTTCCTGGTCATCTAGGGCATAACAAGACCTACCAAAGTAGAGGTGGGAACTTTCAGACTTTGTGGATGTCCCAAGACTATGTAAGAATTTCATCCTATGAGCCAGAGACTTTTTCATAAAGAGGTGAGGAGGGATGAATTTATGTAAACTAAATATTGTAATATCTTTATTGCATATCCTAGTTAATAGCTAAGTGTATTAACTTTTGTTAATTATTATATGACCTA
The DNA here is from genome assembly GCF_048593235.1 of Sminthopsis crassicaudata. Lineage (NCBI taxonomy): Eukaryota > Metazoa > Chordata > Mammalia > Dasyuromorphia > Dasyuridae > Sminthopsis > Sminthopsis crassicaudata. The sequence goes on along the minus strand of NC_133617.1, from coordinate 248,367,836 downwards.
TATGTATTTCATTTCATCCCAACATTGAACCTAAAATATCAGAGATTTACAAGACTGGAACGAGTCAGAACTACTCTTAATTTTCCCTTTGTTTCATTCCCTACTGCTAAATATAAGTTTCTTGAGGACAGGCACTATTTAACTTCTATTGCTTTATCAGTGATTTTTTTTTCAGAGCCCCTGGAGACTATAGGTAATCAGTCAATGTGCTGATTTACTCTAAATACTTTCCCTTTAAAATCTTTTTCATTTTTTTGCCCCTGGAAAAGCCATTTTTGGTTACTGTCATCTCCTGCCAGGCACATGACTAAGCTTCAGGCTCTCTGTAGCTCATTCTTTATTCATTGTTTTCTACAAGGAGAAGATGGTATTTCATTTCCCCTCATAGTACTTGCCTAAGGTAGTCTCTGATTTCCGTCTCATTTAATCCATTTCCCTGCCAGAATTTGTAGCCCAACCATATGATTCCCTTGAACAAATTTGCCCCACAAATGAATAGGAAAAAATGTCTACTGATGTCTAAATATGATTAGGCCTGTCTACAGGTTCCCATGACCATTTGGGGCTTTATATTGAAGTGTTCAGGGGGAATCCATCACAGTATGTTGACTGTTCAAATGGATTATCTTGTGAATCCTAGCTTGTGATTTTCAGGCTGATGTCCAGGTAGCAGATGGCTTTGAGACCCATTCAACTAGAACAGTGACAGCCTGTTTCAATCACATTGCTGGTTCTAATATTTGTAGAGTGTCTATGTGGCCCCCAGTGCATGCATTGATTATTCTATTAGGGCAGCATTATTCTGATTGAGACTAGCTCACATGTCCCCAAGGCCATGTTGTAGTAATTGATATTAATCACTTTTTAGCCTAGCCCTGGGCTAAAAATGTTGGTGTTCAGTGACCTCCCAGAATAAAAGTTTCATGTGGCCTTGGTATGAAGAAGAAGAAAAAATTATTTACCATGCACTGGAAATTCCAGATTATATTAATACTAAACATTTATTGGAAATCTGTATTTCTCTCCATTTATATATTCATTTCAGTCTCTTAGTCAAGCTTTAAGAATGAAAAAGGAGCTTAAGACTATTCTTAAAACTAGCAAAACCATTAGCAAGTACTTGTGTCAATGCACAACAGAGAGCCTAAAATACTATTAAGGATTTTAGATTCACATAGAATGACCAAAGTTTTGAGACTTGGTCTCAAGAATAGGCATTTTTGCTAACCTCATTCCTGGTGGAAACAAAACAAACAAAATGATTAAACAAACCAAAATATTAGGTTCTTTCGTATGCCTATTCTCATATTTACAAAGATTTGAAATTTTATATTTTATAATCTTTCTGGCCAAGGACCAGACAATTCTGGAAGGCAAGAATCTGAATACAGTTTTATGAATATTTCACCTGTAGTAGGTACTATAATTATAACCATAGTAATTAAAATGAATAACATGTCTTTCAAGTATATATCTACTCCTACAGATTTTTTTCCTAATGAATTAATTTTTGTCATCTTGTTTAAAGTTAAGTTCTTAACACTTCTTCTTTTTATTACTTCTCTACTGTTTTATTCTTTTACATTTAGTTATGGTGATAAAGAAAAAATAACAGCTACTCTATAACATGTATACCATTTTATGTTTTGGAGGATTATGCTCCTTTTAAACATTATATTCTAAGCATAAGCAAAATGTCAAACTTTGTTTACTAATTTATACTTATTTTTTCCTTTAATATCCTGTCTTAGTTCTCTGGTTATAACATAGATGAACCTAAAGTTTGCTAGAAACATTTGCCATTAGCTTCTTCTCAAAAAAAAATTAAATTTGAGGATAATCCTACCTCCGGAGCTTATTCTGTTCCTGGCCATTGACTGTGACAGTGAAAGGCTCATCTGAACGCACTGAAGCATCCCATCTAAAAGCATAAAACATATTACATTTCATGAAAAAGCTAATTCAGATTGTTTAATTCTGGTAATATTGCCTCTGTCACCTTCAAAATCAAAATGTTCTTTCCTGTTATTATAAGGAAAACAACCAAATTGCTAAAAAACCCATTTGAATACACAGCTGCCTTATGTTGCATACTAATTTGATTAAAAATGTTCGTGCCTCACCAGCATTTTTACATAAAACACATTGGTGAATTTAACAAAGAGCTATAAAAAAATATTTGAGGCATTGTTGATGACTCAAGTCCATAGTAGTGACCCCTGCTCAGTACCCCTGGACTGAACAAAAATCTTCTGGCTGTCTTGGAAGGCGCTAAAGCAAACGTCTGCCTATATTTGTTTCCTCACTGCTTTGGGCACTGCGCCAACCTCATTGCAAATAACTGCATTAGTCAAGTGTATCCAAATTATTACAACCCAGCGTCCATCCCAGTTATTGCTGTTGAAGCATTTTCCAAATCTTCATATCAACAGAAAACATTTTTTGAAGGGTGAGTTTCATATATATTCAGGTCCACTTTGATTTTCTATCATGGTAAAACCTACTACTTTCACAAGCAGCTTTATTTTGCTAAATCTTTAGCAGAGGGAGTTAAAACTACCCCTTAGAAACTTATTGTCAGGCACAGACATGAAATATTTGAACTGTACTTGAATATTTGCCTTCATTATTTTAAAATATAATTTTGAAACCCTCTATTCAGAACTTCTAGTTGGATTATAGTTAAATCAACTTCTCATTGAGTAGCAAATAGATTAAATGTCTGGGCAGTTTGAAGGGGAGGGACAAAGCAGTGTACTTGATTAAACATCAAACAATGGTTTTAAAGACCTGTTTCCCAACCATACAAATGAGCCATAAGCCACTTCTACAACACGCAGAGCCAAGTGAATTATGGTAGAGCCAGTGATTTCAGATCTCTCTATAACTAATTGGATTAGATAGTATCAGCAAGATAGATTCTTCCGCTATAACCTACTTCATAATAGAATACTAGAAGGGCTAGATTAGTTTTTATTTCTCAAAGATGCCAATTATACAATATCTGAAACAATGTATAAGATAGTAAATCAATTTAGATCATTCAGACATCCAGATTCCCTACAGAAATGCACAGAAAATAGGCAACAGAGATGATGTTCTGTATGGGATGGGAAGAAGAATGGATTTGAAGTCACTAGACTGGATTCAAATCCCAATTTTGCTAATGTGAAATTTAAGGGAAATCAGAACCTCTGATGGACTAGTTTGTTCTTCCACAAGATGAAAGATTTGAGCTACAATACCTTAGTTTACTTTCAGTTCTAACATTCTCTTTTTTCTTTTCTTTTACTATACTGTTTCTACTCACATTTATTGGGATCTATGGAATATTAATCCTGAAACATATTTCTTAGATTTCATCTTGGTCCTATTCACTCTTTTCCTTTCTCCAAAAGATAGTATAAAAAACCTGTTCCTTTCTTTTTCATTGATATCACCTATTCTTCCAACAGGATTCTTTTCTCAGTTTAGCTTTTTCCTTATACATTTCCTAAAGAAAGCTAAAATTCACCTGGAGATTTTCCTAACATTTTAATTCCCAGGAAGGTGACAAGGGGTTCAAAAGATTGCTCATAAAATAGAGAACTCACAAAGGTATGAGGAAGTTTGAAAAAAACTATATAAGAATGATCTCTGGCCTTCTTTAGAATGTGTTAAGTCTGATCTTTCTTGGTCCCAAACATTGATTCAGTATTCTAAGTTCTATAAGTCAATTCTGTACAGTTCCTCTCTTTTATTGGGCAGTGGTGGAAAGATGGTTTAAATTTTAAAAAAAGACAACTTGAGTATGATTCCTGGTACTTTTTTTTTTTTGTATTTTTTGTGTGATGGCAAATTATTTCCCCCTCACTGGGCCTCCTCTGTAAAGGAAGAAGTTAGATTAGATCTTACATTCCTAATTTTGTGTATGTATCAAGAGCCTTTTTGGTAGTTTTCAGAAGACTGCAACTTTTCTCAGTGTTTTTGGATGCACAAAATAAAACAAATAGAATTATAAATAAAATATCTAGAAAACTTTTTATAAAGAAAAAGGAAAAGGAAAATTATAAATTTCATATATTTTAGAATTTAAATATCAAAATATTTTAGTAAAAATTCATGAACCTTAGGTTAAGAACCTCTGGTCTAGATAATTTCTAAGGTTCCTTTTTGCTCTAAATACTATAATTTATTACCATGATATAAGAAGTGCCCTTCAACTTTCAACTCTCATCCTAAAATTCTATACATAACCTAAGTAGTAAAGATTGGCTCTGCATAAGTTCTCAAAGAGCTTTCTTGACATCAAAGAAAAAATATCTGGCAATTCTTTCTCATACACACTTTTGGAAAAAAATCACTTTAGCCTATTCTCCCTCAACATTTCACGGAATAATTATTCACACTCCATTTTGCTTTGGCTGTGTATACTTGACCACTGTTGACCCTCCCACAATTCCTCCTAGCAATTCTGAATCTCAGTTTCATTATCTAAAATGTGAAAATTTTCCTTACTTCTTAGCTTGCAGGATTGTTCAGAAGGGTAATAAGAAAATATTTATTGATAGATTCAAATCCCTCTGAAGAAAGGTGTTATGAGTGATATCATAAATTTAATATTCAATATCACTTTATCATTTAGCCTCCAAAATTAAATACACCATAGAAAAAAATAACAAACTTATGGGGAAATGAATTTGGATGCCCTTCTTAAGAAAAATAATGACAAAGAAAATCGTTATTTTTCCATAGAGGGTTGATTCCATTAAAAGGTATCTGCTATGATGGTGCAATTGTACCCAAAAATAAATCGCAATTTTGATTTCATTCCTATAATACAATAAAAAAATCCCTCAGGAAAATACTTCTGCTGCAAACACACAAAAATTAGAACTCTTTATTTGAACCCTCCCTACAGCAATGTCCTTTAAATGAAATGATACAAGTGCTGATAATTTACTTCCTATGTGAACAAGAGAGACTGGAAATAATTGATGTGTTAATTGCCATTGTTGATTATCTGTTCCAGACAAAGTGGAACTTTCAAAACCTCCCTCAGATCCATAGTAATTCTAGCTCAACTCTTGGAGATTTGTTTTACAATACTGGATTTTAAAGTTTTTCATGTATTAAGAAAAAAACTACTGTTTGAAGCTTATTATTTGACCTGCAGTATAATTTAATCCCAAGAATGTTGAGGCAGTTTAGGATAGAGTTTTGTTTCAGCTAGAGAGGAGGTTTGATTATACTCTTTTAAATATATTGATCATCAGGACCTAAGAAAACGAACATGGTTGCACAATTTAATTAACTTTTATATCTCTAATTTCCTTAAAATTATTTTTCTCTACACTATAAAATATACAGGAAAACACATTTTGAATGTACATCTTGGGTAATGGATTCTAAAAATTCAATCTTGGAGATCATCCTCTTCTCCAGCTCTCATTTTTCAGATGTGTAAACTGAGGCTTTAGAAATACAACATATGTTGTGGTGGTTAGTTGTACTTCATTTTTGAAGGGAATTAATGACACTGTAGGTGATGTCTTAACTTAAGGGAACTGGATTTAAGTGAGGCAGTTATGAAAAATTGTCAGCCTTATTTTCTCTTCCAGAGTCATCCAAGACCAGTGGCAAAAGTCAAAAGGATTGGCAATGGCCTAGGGAGTATTGGGAGACATTGGTATCTTTACTCTGAGTGAAGCTACCAATCAAGCTCTGAATGCTCCATAGCATCGACTTTTGTCTCTCTCGTGGCCATTGGAGCAAACTGAAAGTCTTCACATTATTAGGGGTAGACATCCCTCAACTCACCAAAGCATTTGAAGCTTGCTAGGCACCCTTAACCTGATTTAGTCCATCTGGTGTTTCCAGAATGTGGCCACTTTGTATTACTATAGCTTCTTGAAGCTCCAAATGAGTTACTAAATAACATATTATTAAGAGTTTGAAGGAAGAATCATAAAAACATACAGATTTAGAGCTGTGAAATACCTTAAACATTACCAAACCTAACTTCCATTTTTTTTGTAGATAGGAAACTGAGGCCCACGCAATGTATTTGCATAAAGTTTTACAGGTAATAAATTGAAAAACTGGAATTTGAATTTAGATCATATGACTCCAAAGCTTTCTACTAAGCTTTTATTTCTCCTCTGTTGTTTTCATAGAACATACAAGTATTATTCTTCAAGCCTGACAAATAGATTAAGATGAAAACCTGGAAATCAACATAGACTGATTTAATAGAGCATTACTGCCATGTAATGTCCAAAGTATTTTACAGCTTTCATTGACACATTCTTCTTATCCTAGATACCTGTCCATCTTCTAAGTAATCTTTTTTCTCACGAATTCTCTAGAATTCTATTATCTAAAATTATGCTTTCATTTCAAAGAAATAATTTAACTAAATGTGATTATGAAGATTATCTTCTCTGAAATTTTTTTCCCTCTCTTAAAAAAATTCCTTTACTATTGGTAAGAATATAAAATTTCTCCAGGAATGCCTGGAATCTCTTTTTCTTTTTCTTGTCTTTGCTTCCCTTTTCCTTTCCTTTTTCCTTTTTCTCTTCCATTTCCTCTTTTTCTTTCCTCTCTTCTCTTCTTTATCATTTCTTTGCATTCTTCTTATTTTTCTTTTTCATATATGTGCATATAAATGTAAATTTATGTATATAAACATACACACATGTATAGAAAAATACATGTGCATCTAATGCCTTCCCTCTGTTAATTTTTTATTTATCCTATATTTATCTTGCTTTGTAGACATTTGTTTGCATGTTGTCTCCCCCATTGGATTGTGAACTCCTTGTCTTTTTCCTCTTTTTGTATCCCTAATACTTAGCATAATACCAGACACATAGTAGGCCCTTAACACTGTTTGTTAATTGTTGTACACATCAATATATGCATAAACATACATATATGCAAACACATATGCATATATACATATAAACATATTTTGTATATATACATACATACACACATATATGCATATGTAGAGATTTCACAAAACATAACTGTGCCACAATTCAAGTACAAATAAATATATATCCACATACTTTCACATATTGTGTATATGTATACATATATACATAAATGTATATATGCTTTCATGTGGATTGTGATGTAATTTAGTTTTGTTTTATGAAAACCAACAAGGTAATGCTCTTTTCTGTTGCTTCACAATTCAATTTTTTACTTGTCTATTTGATATTGCTTTAAAAAGCCCAAACTGAAACATCACTTCTTGAAACCTTTATTTCTTGTAACCTTTGTCATTGTCCATGGAAAGTTTCCACAGGTATTCATATAAATTATTGATGAACCCACAGATTCACAGAACTAGAAGGATTAAATTATGTCTAAAAGAAGCAGTTTTATATAAAAATTCAAACTTAGAAAGCAGTATAAAATAGGTAGTATTGTTTCTTTAATGTTACAAAGTAATTCATTATAGGGGTTATTTAAACAATTAATTCCCTGATATGTTTAAAATGAAATTAAGTTGGCAAAACTTGATTTATACACATATTTTCAGAATCATCCTTAACTCGTAAAATAGGGGTCTCTGATTCTAGATTTTTCTAACAACTTACATCATCCATGCAATGTAACTATACTATAGCAAGCTATTACCAGAAAGCTGTTTCAGAGCTTTTGAAGCATGAGGTCAATCATTCTTGCCATCCTTGGCCTTCAAGTCTTGGTCATTTTCTGTTTGTGTGAATGAAAGTCAATTTCCTGCAAAAGACAATTGATAACAGCTATTTAAAATAAGCTCTTTTCCTAAGGACAAGACATTTGACTTAGGTAATCCTTATTTATTATGCATATGGAAAGCTACTAAAATCAGCTCATAATTAGATCTTTAGTAAGGAGGCTTAAAAGAGATGTAGAAAGATGAGGAGACATGGTTCCAGTGTTTTGTGTTCTCCAGTGTTTAAGGACGTAACTGTGGATGGATTTTTGTACTTACAAGGGGACATGAAGATCAGGGCATTCAAGTTGGAAGTACCTCTTTTCATTTCACAGATGAAAAAACACTTGAAGGCCCTGAGCAATATTTGGCCAGAAAGAAGAATTTGCTGGCAGATGGATTAAGCAGACAAAGGTTCATCCATAAAGAATATTCTGCACCTGGAAATATATGAAATTAGAAGGCATCAATTGAGAAATCCAAATTTTAAGTTTCTTGCTTTTGAACAAAAGTTGCAAGTAAAATTTCAATAGTGCTGAGAGACTAATCTGCCAGAAGGAAAGTTGTAATTTTCTTGGGCATTGATTAAACTACAAGAAAGAAGGAAGAAAACAAAGAAGGAAAAAGGAAGGGGAGAAGGAGGAAGGAAAAGTGAAAGGTGGAAGAAAAGAGAACAAAAATTATGGAGTAACTCAACTTAATGAAAATTGAGCAATTAACATTTGCCCTTAGACATATAAGAAAAATAGTTAGAATCCCTCTTTTTAAATGCCCCTACTTCTATTTTTTCTTCACTTTTTCTTGCTCTGATGTATTTATTGGTAAAAGCACATAAAAGAAGGAAACATGGGACTTTTTTTGCTTTTGTAATTCTAATTTTTCAATTGCTATAATGACAAAGGACAGCTATTTACAATAAACATGTTATGATCACAATATATTATTATTTGAAATTGCTCAAATATTACTTAAATTACAATTCCTACTTGTTCCTGGTATTGATAACATATACAATAAGATAAACAAGAAAATTATTCTGTCTACAACAGTGGTGGTTTCATGAAATCTGTCTTTATTTTTCTACTTGTGATCCTGTATTCAATTGATGGTTTAATTATTTTAAACTACCAAAATTATTACATATAACTAGAAAAAAAAGTAGCAAAGTTCATCTGGAAGAACTAAAGTTCAAAAATATCAAGGAGATTGATGAAAAAAGTGCTTAGGAAGGTGGCTTAGCTGTACTAGATCTAAAATTATATTATAAAGTGGTAATCATCAAAACAATTTAGTCCTGGCTAAGAAATAGAGTGGTGGATCAGTGGATACATTAGGTACACAAAACTGTAGTTGTCTACTTTTTGATAGCCAAAGATCTAGCTTCTAGGAAAAGAATTCATTATTAGACAAAAACTGCTGGGAAAACTGGAAAATGATATGGCAGAAACTAGTCATAGACCAGTATCCCACACCATATACTAAGATAAGATCAAGCTGGGTATATGATTTAGACATAAAGGATGATACCATAAGCAAATTAGGAGAGCAAGGGATAGTTCTGTCAGATCTATAAAGAAGAGAAAAAATTATGACCAAACAAGAAATAGGGAATATTATGAAAAGTAAAATGAATAATTTTGATTACATTAAATTAAAATATTTTGCATAAACAAAGCCAACGCAGCCAAGATTAGAAAGAAAGCAAAAAGCTGGCAAATGATGTTTATTGCCAGTGTTTTTTGATAAAGCTTTCATTTCTAAAATATTTAGATAAATAAGTCAAATTTATAAGAAGACATCATTTTCAAATTGATAAATGATCAAAGAGTATGAACAGCTTGTTTTCAGGTGAAGAAATTAAAGCTATCTATAGTCATATGAAGTAATATTCTAAATTTCTATTGATTAGATAAATGCAAGTTAAATAAATTTTAAATAAATAAATCTAACACCTGTTAGATTGGTTCATGTGACAGAAAAAGAAAGTGATAAATATTGGAGGGGTTGGAGGAAAACTAGGACATTAATGCTCTCTTTCTAGAATTGTGAACATCTATTTGGTAGAGCACTTTGGAACTCCGCCCAAAGGGCAATCAAATTATGCATACCCTTTGATTCAGCAAAACAACTACTGGGTCTCTATCTCACAGTGATCATAAGAAAGGGAAAAAGACTGACATATATAAAAATATTTAGAGTAGTACTTTTTGTGGAGACAAAGAACCGAAAATTGAGGGGAGGCCCATCAACTGGGGAATGGCTGAACAAGTTGTGGCATATTAATGTAATGGAATGTTATTGTGCTATAACAAATGACGAGCAGATTATTCAGAAAAAGCCTGGAAAGACCTACATGAACTGATGCTGAGCAAGAGAATATTTGACATACGAAAAACAACTTTGTGTGATGATCAGCTTTGGTAGATTTAGGCCTCCTTAGCAATGAATTGATAAAAGACAATTCCAAAAGATCCATGATAAAATATAATATCCCCCAGAGAAAGAATTAAGGATTCTGAATGCATTTGGAAGCATATTATTTTCACTTTTGTTTTTATTTCTTACTTGTAGTTTTCCCCTTTTGTTCTGATTCTTCTTTTAACAACATAGCTAATGTGGAAATATATTTTAATATGATTGTGCATGTATAACTTATATCAGATTGTTTGCTCTCTTGGGGAAAAGGGGAATATATAGAGAAAAAAAACAGGAAACTCAATATCTTATAAATGTTAATGTTGAAAACTATCTTCAAATGTAATTGAAAAAAAATGAAATACTGTTTAAAAATTAAAAAAAAAATTCAATTCTTAAGTGGACCCAAATCTCTTGAGTTTTTTTATTTGTTTGTTTGCTTTTTAACTCCTTCCATGGTGGAAGACTGGCCAATCTATGCTTTTTCATACTCTGTGATTTTTATCCATGTGTGTTTATCATTTATAGAATATCTTCCCAACACACTGAATGCTTGTAAACTTTAAATCTTTTAGCATTTAATGATCACAGTGCTACGCAAAGACAGCCACATAGTTGGAAGGGACTTAAGAAGCTCTTAAATTAGGGTCAATGAACTTGTCTTTTAGAATATATTTTAATGCCTGTATTTCAGTATAATTGGTTTCCTTTGTAATTTTGTATGTAGTACATTTTATATTAAACACATATTTGTATATATATGTACCTATGTATACAGATGTATATATGTATAATTTTGTGCATATCTCCGGTATGAGAATTTGCTAAGCCCTTTTAATGGCTGCTCATCTACCTTTGATGTCTACCTGTCTCCCAACTCTTGCCTGTGGCTCCAAGAAGCTGGAGAATTCACAGCTGCCATATGTCACCTAATGAATAATCCTTTTGGTTTTGCACCTTCTGAAACTTTAAATATGCCTGTTGAACAGACTATCTCTCAACACTAGATTCTTGACTACTATGTCCCAGATTTAATCTTGGAATATTTTCACAAGTCATGTCTTTTATTTGTGCTTCTACTCCTACTCCCACAGTTACCAGAAATGTTCTCTAGAAGCATAAGAATATACCTTTGTTATTTATATAGATGGGTATAAAAAGGGCTTGTAAGGGGGCAGCTAGTTGATATAGTGGATAGAGCACCAGCCCTGAGTCAGGAGGACCTGAGTTCAAATCTGGCCTAAGTCATTTAACACTTACTAGCTATGTGACCCTGGGTAAGTCATTTAACCCCAACTGCCTCAACAAAAAAGGGCTCATCTCTAATACATGTATGAGATATATATATATATATATATATATGCAAATACATACATTAACAAATGAACATAAATCAATCCATATGAAGGTTTTACTTCATAAAAAAATTAATGCAAAGGATTCACAAGAATTGTAAACAGATAATTCTTTCCCTTTCTAGTAAGTCTCATCTGGTTTGAAGAGCTTTATAGATCCTCAGACTTATAATGTCACCTTTATGGTTGAAACTCCCAATGGAAGAGAAATTCACATGAGTTGGATGGAGAAAGAGGATTTCATGTTCCTTAACTTTATCTTGGAACAAGATATAGTCAATCCTCCATATTTAAAATTTTCTATCTCCCCCAAGAAAGAGAGCTCCACAGTTGGATTGCTAGAACCATTCCTTTTCTTCCTTATTAGTCCTCCTTCCAGATTTAGACAAATGCCTAGGCATTTGTGAGTATTCAGAAAGAAATTTTGCACTTGGGTCAGCTACAGGCTCAATCTCTTCTGCTGAATCTGCTCTGTCTGCATAACTTAAAGTAGTACCATAAAGTCCAAGTTGGCTTTTCCCCATTGGAGATCAGTCAACAAGGATTTGTTAAATGTCTGCAATGTGCTAGGTACTCTGCTAAGTCCTACACTCTACCAGTCAGGACTCTACCAGTCCTGAGATCACTTGCTTATTCCTCTTTCTATAAAAGACTGGGTTCAGAAAAATTAATCCAAACTCCTCTTTTCTCCATAAATTTGATCTTGGATACTAGCCCAATGTTATTATATCTGTTAGCTAATGACATTATATAGGAAACTAATGTTATTGGCTAGGAAATCTTGGTTTCATATAAAATAGGAAAATAGAAAAAAGCATTTTAATGGTAGAAATTTCCAGCTAAAATCCTAAAATGAAATCCATTGGAGAGCAAGAGTTAAGAGCCATCTTGACATTGGTTTCAGTGTCCTCCCCTTCTCTTCTCATTGATGGAGTGATATGCTGTATAAACTTCAAAGGGTTCAGAAAATTTGGAATTTCCTATAGCTATCTTACCAGCTACTTAGGAGGTAAGGATGAATGGAAACAACCAGGAAGGGCAATTACAGGACTATACAAAGCAAAAGACTTTGCAAGGAACCCAGAAGAATTTATTGTTTAGGTGTTTTTCAAACATGTACAATTCTTTGGGACTTTATTTTTTTTGTTTGTTTTTTTTGTTTTTGGTCAAAGATACCATAGTTTTTCATTTCTCTCTTCAGTTTATTTTACAGTGAGGAAATTGAGGCAAATTGGGTTAAATAACTTGCCTAGGGTCACACAGCTAGTAAATCTGAGGATAGATTTTATGTCTCCAGGACTTTACAATGTTGCCACCTTAATTGCCCATTAGAATAGTAATATCATAACTAAGAGTGGGGGAGTGGTGTAAAGTCCTAAAGTCAGGAAGACCTGACATAAAATCTATATATATGTTTTCTGAACCTTAGCCCATGTTTCACTGGAGTTTGCATGAATTGGTAGGAAAGAGTATGACAGATCTCTGGGAGAATATTTACACCAATTGTTCTCGCTATATACTATCTAAGTAAATACTTCTTTCTAACAACTAAGTCTGCTGATTAATTTTTACAAAACACTTTTTATTTTTTTTTCATGAAATGTTTCCCAATTAAATGTACTTTTTTATAACAATGATTTTAAAAAATTGAATTCCAAAATTTCCCCACCATTCTATGCCTCCCCCATCCCTTGAAAATACAAACAATATATTGGCCATATATGTGAAATCACGCAAAACATATTTCCATATTGGCTGATTAAGTTATATCAAGTGATAATCACAGGGGAAGGATACTGGTGGGAGTTCATGAGCTATAGCATTAGAAAGATGTTCCCTAAGCCCCTGAGAACCCTAAGGGAGAAATTAGCCAGCTGAGCTCTAGGGACCTGATGTGCCAATGTGAAGAGCATGTGTGCTACACCTTAAATGTTTTCAACCCATTTAGTTTTGATTTCAGGATGGCAGTAAGTCTCTCTTAATTCTCTCAGTCACCCCTTTTCTTCTTTCCTTTTTCTCTTCCCTATTGGAATATAGGCTAAGGCCATGGACCACTTTTTTTTAAAATTTTCTTTGTTTATTCAGAACATAGTATAATGCCGTGAACGTGATATAAATAATATATAATATAAATACCTAAGTGTTGACTGACTGATTGATAGAATTATAATGACTGTATCTTGTTTGGAGGAGACCAAGATATTTGTAAGTAAGGCCTTTGTCTGTTGCTTCATTTTGACTTATGTGTTTGACTTTTAGTCTCTTTCTGTCACATATATTGAGACTTTTACATTTCTTGAATCAAAAAACATTCTGATATCATTAGAGATTCCATTATATGAAGAAATTGTTTAATGTATTGGTATTATGGAGCCATATAGCATCATGTCATCATATAAACCTTGAATGTCAAATGTTTACTAAGATGTTTTGCTCTCACTCCTTCCTTAATTTGGAAGATATATTTAGTTTTATTTATAAGAAATGTTGGTGAATATAATGTTAAATAGAACCATAATTTGCTTAAATTGTTTCTGAAAGATTTTCTGTTAACTTTTTTTGACACTAAATACATTTGAAGTACACGCAAAAATGGTTTTGCTCATGGACATCAAACAGTACCTTTCTTACTCTACTTGGTTTATTTTTACATATTTTTCAATCTATGAAAAACTCTTGAGTATGAAACTGAATCAAAGATTTTTTTTGATAAATGTTATAAATGGTTCAATGTTAGCTTGAAAGAGCTCTCTGGTACAGAAACCTGTTCATGACCATGTGCTATTAAATATTTTTATCGATGAGCTTAGATAAACTCATTGATGGGATGTTAATTTGTCTCCCTCAGTTTCTTCATCTGTAAAATTGGGATAAATTATAGTAAAAAATTTTCAAGGTTGATGTGAGATGTTTATAAAATGATTTTCAGAATTTAAAATGCTACAAATAAGTGAGCTATTATCATCTGAAAAAAGTTTTAAAAAACAAAATTGTGAAAGAAGTTAGCTTAGATGACATATAAGATTGCTTTCAGCTTTAAATCTATGGTTTGGCATTCATTTTCTATATACATTGTATTAGAAATCCCCAGTTCTCAAAATTACTAATCTTGAACAATATATATCTCTTGGGAGCATAATGTGGTTGGCCACAAACCCCCTTCTTTTCTCCCTGAATGATTTCTATGGTTTTAAAGGCTGCTTATTTCCATTTCCAATATTCACTGTTCATTCTCTGTCCAGGCAATAGACATCCTATTCCTACTACCTCAGATTATGTTTTATATCAAAGTAATTTTCAAATGCTTGCTGGGTCATAGCCATGTGTAACTGTTAATCAGTTATCTCATCTCTGGCCTAAGAATCCAAATGTTTTCTCATTTGGGTAGTAAATTTCTATGTCTTAATTTCTAGATTAAATTCCTGACCATTCTTTATATACTCGATTATACACACACACACACACACACACACACACACACACACACACACACATATATATATATATATATACATATGTATACATATATACAAATATATTTACACATATACATTGTGTGTGTTCACAAATATGTGTGTATATGGTGGTTGTTTAGTTATTTCATTTAAGTCTGACTTCATGATCCCATTGGGGTTTTCTTGGCAAAGAAACTAGAATGCTTTGCCATTTCTTTCTCTAGCTCATTTTACAGATGAGGAAACTGTGGCAAACAAGGTTAAATGACGTCCCCAGGGTCACACAGCTAGTAAGTGTCTGAGGCTGGATTTAAATTTAGGTATTGGCTTCAGACTGGAGCTCTATACACTGTGCTGGCATATGCATACATCCATACACACACATGTTTATATGTATATATGTGGTCATCTTTTGTTCTCAAAGAGGGCCAGTGACAACATGAGGATGATGTCTTTTGAGTGAATTGGATTTTTGTGAGTCAGAGCTGTGCATACACTCACATACATACATTTTTATATACATATTACATACATATATGCATACATAGAGAGAGAGAAAAAAAGAGACAGAGATAGAGACAGAGAGAATAACAGAGAGACACAGAGAGATAGAGATAGAAACAGAGAGAGACAGAGACAGATCCAGAGACAGAGAGAGACACAAAGAGACACAGAGAGAGATAGAGACAGAAACAGATAGAGACAGAGACAGAGACAGACACAGAGAGAGATAGAGACAGAAACAGGGACAGAGAGAGACAGAGACAGAAAGAGACAGAGACAGAGACACAGAGACACACAGAGAGATAGAGATAGAAACAGATAGATAGAGATAGCGACAGAGAGGCAGAGATAAAGGGACAGAGAGAGACAGAGAGAAATTCAGTAGTGTGTAACTAAATTCAAACATAGTTAAATTTTCTAGATTCTATTACAGGTACTTAGGCATGCATGTTACATATATATTTATCATACATAAGTATACTCTGTTATAGTTACTTATGGTATATGACATATTTATACAAAACCTAAGTAACTATAGTAGAGAGTACATATGCTTATATGTGCAGATATGAACATATATATATATATACATATATATATATACAAGGTTTTAAAATATGTATACATATATATATATATAAAATGCATGTATATATATGTTTATATATATATATACATATATATATATATATATATACATTCTATATATATACATATATTAAGAACAGTCAGTGACAATTCTTACATAACAAGGCGGATAAATGTATAACAAGAATGTCACTGTAGCGTGTTGAAGAAGGACCAAAGATTGTTGGAGGCTTAGTTTAGATTCACTGGGGATGGTTCTTGATGAAGGAGTTTAGCTAAGCTTTAGTCTTGTCATTTAACAGTTGAGAGGTCATTTCAGAGTTCTACTTTACTCTTTCGGTGACTGAACTTAAAAGCTCTGGCTTCCTATGTCCATCTGGAAAGATTTTAGATTCTGGGTGTTACTGCAAGTTAACATTGAATGTCTTTTTCAAATGCTAAAACAGGAGTGAATCTTACAGTATAACTTAATTTCAACTTTATTATATTTATAAGATATATCTCATAAAAGCATTCTTTCATAGTCTCAGTTGAAACTAAGCTAAGCATCCTCTAAAAATCTTTAGCACTGATGTGGTATGGAGATGGTCCAAATCATTTCTTAGTAAAGTCCTTCCAGGGCACAAGGCAACTTAAAAAAAAACACATGTCATCATAGGGGCACAGAAGGAGAGTCACAGAGATGATAAATCTGATGTCTCTTGGAGTGACAATAAGTATTCTGAGATAAGGCGGACTGTCACTTCCAAATGATTGAAGTCAGTTATCAATCAGAAGTTCTACAGTGGCAAGGACAATTATTGATCTATAATATTATTGAGGAAAAGAGGCTTACTCATGAAGAGATATATCTTGCCCATGTAGTATATCTAAATGTGGCTCATAGGAAAGTACAAGTATATATTCATTGAATCTTTTCCATCTTTGAGAGAAATTTTGATTCTTTCCTGGAGGGGAGCATGAGCTTCAGAGTCACAAAACTGATCTATTCTTCTCTCATTAGAGAAAAAATACTGAATCAGGATTATTTCTATCAGTCCTACTTAACTTTTATTAGTCACAAATCAACCTGAAAACATTTTTTATTTTATTTTATTTTTTTTTAATTTTTATTTTATTTTATAATTATAACATTTTTGACAGTACATATGCATGGGTAATTTTTTACAACATTATCCCTTGCACTTACTTCTATTCAGATTTTTTCCCTTCCTCCCCCAACCCGCTCCCCCAGATGGCAAGCAGTCTTATATATGTTAAATATATTACAGTATATTCTAGATACAATATATGTGTGTAGAACCGAATTTTTTGTTGCACAGGAAGAATTGGATTCAGAAGGTAAAAATAACAGTTTACATTCATTTCCCAGTGTTCCTTTTCTGGATGTAGCTGGTTCTGTCCATCATTAATCAATTGGAATTGGATTAGCTCTTCTCTATGTTGAAGAAATCCACTTCCATCAGCATACATCCTCGTACAGTATCATTGTTGAAGTGTATAATGATCTTCTGGTTCTGCTCGTTTCACTCAGCATCAGTTGATGTAAGTCTCTCCAAGCCTCTCTGTATTTCTCCTGTTGGTCATTTCTTATAGAACAATAATATTCCATAACATTCATATACCATAGTTTACCCAACCATTCTCCAATTGATGGACATCCATTCATCTTCCAGCTTCTAGCCACTATGAAAAGGGCTGCCACAAACATTTTGGCACATACAGGTCCCTTTCCCTTCTTTAGTATTTCCTTGGGATATAAGCCCAGTAGTAGTATGGCTGGGTCAAAGGGTATGCACATTTTGATAACTTTTTGGGCATAATTCCAGATTGCTCTCCAGAATGGTTGGATTCTTTCACAACTCCACCAACAATGCATCAGTGTCCCAGTTTTCCCACAGCCCCTCCAACATTCATCGTTATTTGTTCCTGTCATCTTAGCCAATCTGACAGGTGTGTAATGATACCTCAGAGTTGTCTTAATTTGCATTTCTCTGATCAATAGTGATTTGAAACACTCTTTCATATGAGTGGAAATAGTTTTAATTTCATCATCTGAAAATTGTCTGTTCATATCCTTTGACCATTTATCAACTGGAGAATGGCTTGATTTCTTATAAATTAAAGTCAATTCTCTGTATATTTTGGAGATGAGGCCTTTATCAGAACCTTTCACTGTAAAAATTTTTTCCCAAATTGTTACTTCCCTTCTAATCTTGTTTGCATTAGTTTTGTTTGTGCAGAAACTTTTTAATTTGGTGTAATCAAAATGTTCTATTTTGTGATCAATAATGGTCTCTAGTTCTCCCTTGGACACAAACTCCTTCCTCCTCCACAAGTCTGAGAGGTAAACCATCCCATGTTCCTCCAATTTATTTATGATTTCATTCTTTATGCCTAAATCTTGGACCCATTTTGATCTAATCTTAGTATGTGGTGTTAAATGTGGGTCCATGCCTAGTTTCTGCCATACTAATTTCCAGTTTTCCCAGCAGTTTTTGTCAAATAATGAATTCTTATCCCAAAATTTGGGATCTTTGGGTTTGTCAAAGATTAGATTGCTATTTTTATTCACTATCTTGTCCTGTGAACCTAACCTATGCCACTGATCAACTAGTCTATTTCTTAGCCAATACCAAATGGTTTTGGTGACTGTTGCTTTATAATATAGCTTTAAATCAGGTACACTTAGACCACCTTCCTCTGACTTTTTTTTCATTAGTTCCCTTGCAATTCTCGACCTTTTATTCTTCCATATGAATTTTGTTGTTATTTTTTCTAGGTCATTAAAATAGTTTCTTGGGAGTCTGATTGGTATAGCATTAAATAAATAGATTAGTTTGGGGAGTATTGTCATCTTTATTATATTTGCTCGGCCTATCCAAGAACACTCAATGTCTTTCCAATTATTTAAATCTGACTTTATTTTTGTGGCAAGTGTTTTGTAATTTTGCTCATATAATTCCTGACTCTCCTTTGGTAGATATATTCCCAAATATTTTATACTATCGACTGTTATTTTGAATGGAATTTCTCTTTGTATCTCTTGCTGTTGGATTGTGTTGGTAATGTATAAAAATCCTGAGGATTTATGTGGATTTATTTTGTATCCTGCGACTTTGCTAAAATTCTGAATTATTTCTAATAGCTTTTTGGCAGAGTCTTTGGGGTTCTCTAAGTATACCATCATGTCATCTGCGAAAAGTGACAATTTGATTTCTTCATTTCCTACTTTAATTACTTGGATCTCTTTCTCAGCTCTTATTGCCAAGGCTAGAGTTTCTAGTACTATATTGAATAGTAATGGTGATAGTGGGCAACCTTGTTTCACTCCTGATCTTACAGGGAAAGGTTCTAGTTTATCACCATTACATATGATGTTTACTGAAGGTTTTAAATATATGCTCCTTATTATTTTAAGGAATAGTCCATTTATTCCTATACTCTCAAGCGTTTTTAGTAGGAATGGATGTTGGATTTTATCAAATGCCTTTTCTGCATCTATTGAGATGATCATATGCTTTTTATTAATTTGATTATTAATATGGTCAATTATACTAATAGTTTTCCTAATATTAAACCAGCCCTGCATTCCTGGTATAAATCCCACTTGGTCATAGTGTATTATCCTGGGGATGATTTTCTGAAGTCTATTTGCTAATATCTTATTTAAGATTTTAGCATCAATATTCATTAAGGAAATTGGTCTATAGTTTTCTTTCTCAGTTTTCGATCTACCTGGTTTAGGTATCAGTACCATGTCTGTGTCATAAAAGGAATTTGGTAGGACGCCTTCAATCCCTATTTTTTCAAATAGTTTATATAGCATTGGAGTTAGTTGTTCTTTAAATGTTTGGTAGAATTCACCTATAAATCCATCTGGTCCTGGGGACTTTTTCTTAGGAAGTTGGTTAATAGCTTGGTCTATTTCTTTTTCTGAGATGGGACTATTTAGACTACTTACTTCTTCCTCTGTTAATCTGGGCAAGCTATATTTTTGAAGGTATTCTTCCATTTCATTTAAGTTATCGAATTTATCAGCATAAAGTTGAGCAAAGTAGCTCCTAACTATTGTTCTAATTTCCTCTTCATTAGTGGTGAGTTCACCCTTTTCATTTTCAAGACTATCAATTTGCTTTTTCTCTTTCCTTTTTTTAATCAGGTTTACTAAGGGTTTGTCTATTTTGTTGGTTTTTTCATAAAACCAACTCTTAGTTTTATTAATTAATTCAATAGTTTTTTTACTTTCAATTTTATTAATCTCACCTTTTATTTTTTGAATTTCAAGTTTTGTGTTTGTCTGGGGGTTTTTAATTTGTTCCTTTTCTAGCAATTTTAGTTGTAAGCCCAATTCGTTGGCCCTCTCTTTCTCTATTTTATGCAAGTAGGCCTGTAGAGATATAAAACTTCCCCTTATTACTGCTTTGGCTGTATCCCAAACATTTTGGTATGATGTCTCATTATTGTCATTTTCTTGGGTGAAGTTATTAATTATGTCTATGATTTGCTGTTTTACCCAATCATTCTTTAGTATAAGATTATTTAGTTTCCAATTATTTTTTGGTCTATTTTCCCCTGGCTTTTTATTAAATGTAATTTTCATTGCCTTGTGGTCTGAAAAGGATGCATTTACTATTTCTGCCTGAAAACATTTATTTTCCAAAAAAAACTGCACAATGCTCAGATAAATAAAGTGAATTTCAACAGTAACAAGAAATATACTATTCCAAAAAATATCACAGATAATAATAAGCATATAGTTTTCACCTGAAGATGATAAAAAAGTCCAGAGAAATGTACAGTTTACCTTATATCATAAAAAAGGTTTCTAAATTATTGTATGTCAGAACTTTTCTCCCTTAAATCTTATTGTAAATATAATAAGGGTCTTTTTTTTTTGCAAAAAATTTCCATGGAGATATGTATTCAAAAGTGAAAGAAATATATATATATAGATATATAGATATATAGATATAGATATATCTATATATCTATATATCTATATATCTATATATATATATCTATATATCTATATAGATATGTATATATGTTTTGATTTTTTTTTTTGCTGAGGCAGTTGGGGTTAAGTGACTCGCCCAGGGTCACAAAGCTAGGAAGTGTTAAGTGTATAAGTCCAAGTTTGAACTCAGGTCCTCCTGACTTCAGGGTTTGTGCCCTATCCACTGCGCTACCTAGCTGCCCCAAGAAGAATATATTTCTAAAGCAAGTAAAGTCTTTTATGTGTTGATTTTTCTCAAAGCATATGCCCCCTTTCCTTCATCTTTTTAAGATTCTGATTTGATTTAAATATTTATATTTATTCTTGACAGTAACGACATCTCAATAATATTAAAAATTTTTTCAGTAATATATATTATCTGGGCACAGAGATGAAGACTGTATCAAATACTATTTAACAAGTAAAGAGTTTGTAATGAAATATATAAGTGTAATTTTGACCAGAACCTCTTTTAAAAAAGTCATTTTCTGGGTAAGGGAAAGGAGGAAGCTAAATTATAGCTAAGGAAATTTGATAGTTAATGTTTAATTGTGAAAGTCTATTAGGGTTAGATTGAAATAGAAAAAGACATCATGAAGGTATTCTGCATGCTTATGTAGCATTATCAATGTAAAAGCTACTAATTTGGATACACCTAGATATGCTACAGACCAATACTTTATTAGAAAGCCTCTACCTCCCATGAGACTATATTATCCTAGTAATACCATTAATTTCTTTTCTGTAATATTTGCTATCTTTTCAAGTTCTTTTCAAATAATCACTAAATAATGATTCTAGTACAGTGTTATATATAATAAATATTCAATAAATTCTCAAATTTTTGAATCCATGATCTCATCAATGTGGATAATTCCTCAGTTTTGTAGGTCATCTATAGCTGACCATCATGTACCTACTATATGGTCCCATAACTTCACCTCAGAATAATCACTTATTACATCATTTTTCTATAGTGAAAATGCCAGTGGAACATACTATTTGTCTATTGTTTATTTTTTAGTTTTACCACATGTCCAGTATTTTGATTTTTGTTTATATTCTTCCTTATATGCCATGCTTTTTATTGCTTTTTTCCCTTTTAATATGTTGAGCCTTGCTCAAGACTGCAATGCTCTTTTCTATTGTTTTTTTTTTTGGGGGTGAAAGTTTTAGTTATTTTCTGGATGTAGAATTCCATAATTCACTTCTTATAATATTACCATAAAAACACAATATTAAAAAGAAATTGGCCTTTGTTTGAAAGAGAAGCTTGAAATCATTTTAAAAATATTTTCCACTTTCTAAAACAATTTTTCTGTCTTTCTTGTTCAGTTCTATTCCCAGCCCATTTTATATTATTGCATATGTGCAAGATATATAAATTCATGGACAAGTTCTACAGTTTCATTCAATTGCATATTAGTTTGGATAATAGGCACTCTTTATCCATTTGTTTTTTTTTTTTTTTTTTCTTACATATAGTTTATCAGATTCTTTAGAATGATTATTATGGTATGGGCAGAGTCAATATGTTATAGTGAAGCCTATATTTTTGCTGAACTATTCCACTCCTTCTACAATTTTCCTTATATAACATTATACTACTGCCATACTGAAATCTGCATGGGAAAAGCCCTAATGAGTTATTTTTCCAGTCCAGGGAAATTTAGTAATGAACATTTTCAGAACCTGAGGTGGTAGGTGGGAGTTATAATCCCATGAAAATTGTGGTAGCAAAAATAGCAGGTTTGTAACCCACTGATCAGGAAGAGTAAAAGGAGTGAATACCTGATCAGAAAGAGGATCCCTGTAATCAGCAGAAATAGGTGCTATCTGGCAGTTTGCCTCCCATTGTTTAGTTCCAGTTTGCAATTGTAGGGTTGAAAGAAGTGATTATCAAGGAGAAGGAAAGGAGACATACTTTAGTATGAAAAAGAGCAAAAACTGTGACCAGACCTCTGCTCTCATTACAATACTTTTGAAAATGCTGAAAACTTACTCCATTGAATTGTAAAAGCAACAGATCAATGTAAAATAAAGATATCTCCAGGCCAGACATACATACTTTCCACCTCAAGAGGTAAACAGAACCCAAACTTACTGATAAAATGAACAAACTGATAAAACAAAATGATAAAATAACCTGAACATTAAAAGATGTTGACAGAGAAACTCAAGACACAAACTCAGAAGAAAATGACTTTAAAGTATCTCCAAGCAAAGGCTTAAAGAAAATATAGATTTGATATAAGACATTAGGGATTCTTAGACAAACTAGAAGAGGGTCAACTAGGTGGTACGGTGGATAGAATATCAGGCTTGGAGGCTGGAGAACTTGAGTTCAAATTTGGCCTCAGATTCTTATTAGCTGTAAGTGACCTTGGGCAAATAATTTAACCCCAACTGCCTCCACAAAAAGAGTTAAAAGAAAAGATAAATGGGGCAAAAATAATTTTGAAAATCAAATTAGAGTGGTAGAAAAAAATAAATGAAAACATTGTAGGAAATTTTTGAAAAAATTTAACAGCTAAGTTAAAGAGTTACAGGAAATACTGAATAACTTTTTAAAATGCAGAATTGGCCAGAATGAAAAAAAAAAGAGATACAGAATCTCAGAAAATAACTTCTTAAAAAGCAGAATTAACAAAGTGAAAGCCAATGACTCCATGAGACACTAAGAAACAACAAAACAAACTCAAAAATTCAAAAAGATAAAAACATGTGATATATCTCATAGGAAAAACAATACACTTAGAAAATAGAACAAGCAAAAATAATTTAAGAATTATTGGACTACCTGAAAACCATGTTCAAAAAAAGAGCCTAAATATATTTCAGGAAATTATACAGGAAAATTGCCCAGATATCTTATAAGAAAGGTAGAAATTCAAAGAATATACTGGTTACCACATGAAGGAAATCCCCAAATGAAAACTCAAGACTATTATAACCAAAATCCAGAGTTCTCAGATCAAGGAGAAAATAAAACAATTGGCCAGAAAGAAATAATTCAAATATACCATAGAATTATAGTATGGATGCCACAAGATTTAGCAACTGCCACATTAAAGGAGTGGAGTAGTTGGAATATATTCCAGAAGGCAAAGGGGCTTGAATTACAAGAAAAAATAACCAAAAGCTGTTTTCTTCTTGAGGCTGGCCCAACCCCTGGAATCTTGGCATCTAAACTGGTTCATTCTTCTATTCAAATCTATCTGAATCTTATTAAGCAATCTCAATAAACTTACTTTATAGTATCATTTTATCTTATCTAATGGTGTAAAGCATTCTTCTCCTTTTTAATTTGATTAACTAGGTCATATACTTAGTTACTTTTAATGCTTTTGACTGATTGATTTAATAAGGTATTTTCACCCAATAAAGTTATCAGAGTATAGAATGTTGTGAGTCACTTTAAGTAGATGGGTGATTGATCGATTCAATTTAACTCTTCCATTATAGATATTGTTAAAAATCTTGTATAATATCCACAAGATTCAATTCTAGAGCATTGTATGCATTCTTGCTTAATATGCAATACCATTTATGCATTCTTAGATACCTTGTTGGAGGAATATTTCACAAATATTTAATTGATATATCTTTCCTTCTGAAACTATTTCACCTGCAGTATTCATATTTTAAATTGCCTGCATTGTCTCAGACTATTCTCATCCAAAATCACACTCTTTGTGTTGGATATTAAAATCCTCCATCAAAAATTTTGTCTAATTTGTATGCCAAAAATTCTACTCCATCTAAGAACTCCAGTCTGGAAGCAAGAAATTGTACAGTGCTGGGTTTTTGAGTTGAAATCTGATCTCAAATGTTTACTAGCTTTGTGACTCAGGGAAGTAATTTGCTTCAGTTCTTCAACTTGTAAAATGGGGCTAAAGGTCCACCTTCCAGGATTTGTTTTGAGGATCAAATAATATTTGGATATCATTTATGAATAGTCTTTTTATCTCCCTCCTTGCTTTTTTACTTCCTTCCTTTTTTCCTTTTCTCCCTTTCTCCCTCCTTCCTTTCTTTCCTCCTTTCCTCCAGATAATTAAAATGTCTATTTATCATCTGTTTCTATCTCCTATCTTTTGTATTCTTTATGTGGTAATCTTGGGATAGTCTTTATTTTCCTGTCCCTTCAGATCAAATTCATTCATCTTTTAAAGTATAACAAACAGCCTACCCCTTTTTAGCTAGTTTGTATAACATTTAAAAGGCTTTAACTTTCTCTTCTAGTTGCTTATTAAGCAAATCCATTTTTATATAGTTAAACTTAATACATTTAATAATTCTTAAATATTTTAGATGGATTTCTTTAAAATATTTCACTAGTGTTTTGTGGGATATCTTAAATTGTCCTTAATCTTACATCTTTATCAAAATCCAAATTCTTCTTTCAAGTAGACACTCCAGTTTTTTCTCAATCCATTCACATCTATATAGTCTTCTCTTGATTTTGAACTTGTGATATTTATTGCTTGTACTATTTCTTTTAACAATTAATCATAGACTGCCTTTGAACATTTCTTGTATTGCCCATATTGTTATCTTTTCAATATATAGCTAGATTATAAGTTCCTTCTGATCTCAAAACCAGGAATCATATTTTATTTTGACTTTATCATATCAGCCAACACATTGTCTTGAACATTCTAAAAAAAAAATCCCCTGCCTGAGAAAGTTGTGCATACTTCTCCACTAAGGGGGCAGCTAGGCAGTACACTGGACAGAGTGTTGAATATGGAATCAGAAAAACTCATCTTCCTGAATTTAAAGCTGGCCTCAGATACCTACTAGCTGTGTGACTCTGGAAAGCAATTTAACCCTGTTTGCTTCAGTTTCCTCATCTATAAAATGATCTGGAGACACTAATCCAGTGTCTATGCCAAGAAATCCCAGAAGGGATCATGAAATCATGATGGAAAAGTGACTCAATAATTACACTAAGGCGTCTCAAAAAAATGACTGAATGACTGGGGTACTGACAGGATTCTTGTTCAGGTATAAGTTGATACAGGTAACATCTAAGGTCCATTCCAATTCCAAAATTATTATTCTGTGATGTTCAAGATTGAACTATGATTTTTAAAAAATTGGTATTCACCTGGAATTCAGGAGTTTGTCTATTTTTTCAATCCATTTTCAATAGTATGTTTTCTGAGGACAGTGCTCTCTGAGGATCTCCTTTTTAACAGATTGTTTATCAGCAGCAAATTATATGAAAACCTGGACCTTTCTCTCCTTGGCTTTCTGTCCATTTACCACAAATTTTATCTGTTTTCATTAAATACTATGTGATCTTGAGACTGATTTTTTTTTTAATCTGATCACCTCAATGAAAGTGGCTTTGTAAAGTGAGTGTATTTTATTTTAGCTGCTGTCTCTGTGCCTCCAGGTGGCAGTGGCTTGATTGCTGAAACATGGTCTGTTTTGCAACTCCAGCAATTTTGGTGTCCAATAAGAATTGTTAATTGGTATTTCTCCTACTTCTTATCACAGAGTAATGGAATAACTTGGGTTTTAAATTCCTAAAACTTGAAACAATCTAAGTCTAATCCTTAGTAGCAATTAGTACTAAATATTATGGGAAAACCTGGAAATATAACTTGGAAATATGCCTATCAAAACCAGGTTTCTTAAGAAATTATATAACTAATTTTTAAAAGAAATTATCTAGTAGTGAAGTTTTCTCTCATTTAATGAGCAGAACAGTTATTTGTTGTGCGTTGAATTGTAAGCATGAGTTAGTGAAGTTCTAGTGTATTATTTTCATTAGACATATGATCACAGTGAGAAAACTCAACATTTGGTTTAAATATAAAACTGAGAAACTTACTGACAGTGAAATTCTTATTTTATTCTGGGATTTTCTCCCCCCAAATGATTGACTTCTTTATTATTTTGGACATTGATAAAAGGATAAGAAAAAGTATATTTAAAGCACACTACTAATTACACACTCACCCCTCTGTGAATGTTTGTATCAAACAAAGAATGAATTAGTCTTAATATTCAGAGAGAATGCTTTGGTTTGTTGCTACAGCAACAGCTACACAGGTGTCACTTGAAAAAACTAACCACTCCATGTCCTCCATTTATCTCCAGATTACCTTGTAGCTACATCAGGTATCCTTTAGAAGGTAGAGGCAGAGTTGGAAGAGAGAATAAGACTAATGATTTTGGGCAACTCTGCCTCACTTAAATCATGTATAAGTCAACATATCATCCCATGATGTCATTGATTCTCTTTGAAAATGAAGGACAGATTTTAAAAATTAAAAAAATCCATTTATTACTTGTAGTCTTTTTTATAGTAAAAATAGATCATCTGTTCTACAATTAGCAGTTAGCAAAATTCATGATGTTTCTCCTTCTGAAGGAATAAATCTCCCCAATCTTTGATTTTCACTGGTCATTACATTATGTTAAAAAGCTATAGTTTCTTCACATCTTTTATAAAGATTTTATGGAATGTTTCTTTGGGCTACTATTTGTACTTTTGAGGGAATACTTACATTAAGATCATAGGTTCACTGAAATCCTGAAGAACTCAAGTGAAAAAGGGTAAAACTTGTTAGCCAGTTCAGTTTGGTTCCCTGATATTGTTATATTTAAATGAAGTCACCCTAGGTCCTGGGGTCTCAACTCTAAATGCAAAAACGACATAGAAAGTTATAACCTGAGGTTTATCTCACTTAAAAAATGATAATGGAATTCTGCATGTTGATAATACTACATTAAAGAAAAAAAACAAAAGAAGATAAAGAACTATATTAAAGAAGGAAATAAGTTTTTTATTAAACAGGGAAGTTGGTATTATTAATATTCTCATTTAACCATTGAGGAAATTAAGCCATAAAAAGTTTAGATGATTTGCTCAAAAGTCACATGGCTAGTAAGTGTTTGAAACCAGATTTGAAATCAGATCTCCTGATTCTGGATATACTACTGTATCCTTTGTAGCACCCAGGTAAAAGCAAAAATGAGGAAAGTCATTTATGCTATCCAAATTCCTATAAGATATTTTTAATTTTTGCCAGAATGGCATAAAAATTATAATCTGAGGTATTCCTGGTTTAAGAAATGAAAATATATTTATATGTGTCATTCCCCTTTAGTAGAAAGAGAGGAAGAAAGAGACAAAAAGAGATACAGAGAAAGAAAGAGGCAGAGAGAGACACACAGAGAAGCACACAGAAACAGAAAGACCCACACAGTCACAGAGGGAGAAATAGATACATAGCGAGAGACAAAGACAGAGATAGAGAGAAAGACAGAGATTGAGAGAGAGACAGGAAGACAGAAAGACAGAGAGAGAGCGAAAAAAACAGATAATAGGTCGGAAGATTATTATGATTATTGCAACCATAAATTTAGAACAGAGAGATCTTAAAGTAACTGTTCTTCATGATGACCAGACAAATGGCCCAGGTATCATATGACTTCTACCTGGAAAGAAACTTAATGGTCATCTACTACAACCACATCAAATTCAATCATTAAATAAACATTAAACACCTACTTTATATAAATGTAAAAATAAAGAGGTCCTTGACTTCAAGAACTTTATATTCTTCTAAGAGAAAATAACCATTCATATGAGAGACTATGAAATATAAATAAACAAATACAAAACAATGAAGGGTCAGTATCAGACACAAAAGGTGTCAGTATGGAACACTGACAAGGTATAGAACTGGAGTCAGAAAAAAATAGGCTTTGCTTTCCATGTCTGCTACATAATCTTGTGAGACCATGTCGTTGAACCTCTCCATGCCTCTATTTCTTCATTTATAAAATGTGAGAGTGGGACCAGATATCTGAAGTCCCTTTTGGCTCTAAATCAACGATCTTCTGTAATCTTAGGTTACACAAAATAGGAAGATCAGGATAGGGCTTGTCTAGGAGAAAGCACTTGATCGTAGGTTTAAAGAAAGCTAGCCACTTCTTTTTTAAATAGCCTTTTATTGACAGAACATATACATGGGGTAATTTTTCAACATTGACCCTTGCAAAAACTTTTGTTTCAAATTTTTCCCTCCTTCCTTCCACCCCTTCACCTAGATGGCAGGTAGTCCAATACATGTTAAATTTCTTAAAGTATATGTTAAATAAAATATATGTATACATATTTATATAGTTATCTTGCTGCACAAGAAAAATTAGATTTAGAAAGAAGGTAAAAATAACCTGAGAAGAAAAACAAAAATGCAAACAAATAATAACAGAAAGAGTAGAAATGCTATGCTGTGGTGCACACTCATTTCCCAGTGTTCTTTTGCTGGATGTAGCTGGTTCTGTTCATTACTGATCAATTGGACCTGATTTGGATCCTATTGTTAAAGATAGCTACTTCCATCAGAATTGATCCTTATTGTTGTTGAACTGTATAATAATCTCCTGGTTCTGCTAATTTCACTCAGCATCAGTTCATGTAAGTCTCTCCAACCTTCTCTGTGTTCATCCTACTGGTCATTTCTTACAGAGCAATAATATTCCATAACATTCATATACCACAATTTACTCAGCCATTCTCCAATTGATGGGCATCCATTCAGTTTCCAGTTTCTAGTCACTATGAAAAGGGCTGCCACAAACATTTTGGCACATACAGGTACAGGTCCCTTTCCCTTATTTAATATCTCTTTGGGATATAAGCCCAGTAGTAACATTGCTGAATCAAAGGGTATGCACACTTTGATAATTTTTTGAGTATAGTTCCAAATTGTTCTCCAGAATGGTTGAATCCATTCACAATTCCACCAACAATGTATCAATGTCCCAGTTTTCCCACATCCCCCCCAACATTCATCATTATCTTTTTCTGTTATCTTAGCCAATCTGACAGGTGTGTAGTGGTATCTCAGAGTTGTCTTAATTTGCATTTCTCTGATTAATAATGACTTGGAGCATCTTTTCATATGACTAGAAATAGTTTCAATTTCTTCATCTGAGAATTGTCTGTTCATATCCTTTGACCATTTATGAATTGGAGAATGACTTGATTTCTTATAAAATAGAGTCAATTCTCCATATTTTTTGGAAATGAGGCCTTTATCAGAACCTTTAACTATAAAAATGTTTTCCCAGTTTATTGCTTTTCTTCATATCTTGTCGGCATTACTTTTGTTGGTGCAAAAACTTTTTAATTTGATATAATCAAAATTTTCTATTTTGTGATCAATAATGATCTCTAGTTCTTCTTTGGTAACAAATTCCTTTCTTCTCTACAGGTCTGAGAGGTAAACTATCCTACGTTCTTGTAATTTATTTATAATCTCATTCTTTTTGCCTAGATCACAAACCCATTTTCATCTTATCTTGTTGTACAGTGTCAAGTGTGGGTCAATGCCTAGTTTCTGCCATACTAATTACCAATTTTCCCAGTAATTTTTGTCAAATAGTGAATTCTTATTCTTAAAGTTGGAGTCTTTGGGTTTGTCAAACACTAGATGACTATAGTTATTGACTATTTTATCCTGTGAACCTAATCTATTCCACTGATCAACTAGTCTATTTATTAACCAATACCAAATAGTTTTAATGCCCACTGTTTTATAATATGGTTTTGAATCAGGTACAGCTAGGCCACCTTCATTTGATTTTTTTTTATTAGTTCCCTTGAAATTATTGATCTTTAGTTCTTCCAGATGAATTTTGTTATTTTTTCTAGGTAGCTAGCCACACTCTTTAGAGTGGCTTCAATCTCAAATTCAAACAAAGCGACTAAATGGAGCCCAAGAATTTCTCAGCTATACATTCACTTAGAAAACTATGAACATTTTATGCATTCTGTTGTATTTGTATTTATTTTATTAAATATTTCTTGATTATATTTTTATCTGCTCCAAGCCACATTCAGAATTGCTGTTGGCCAATTGTGGCCTATTAAACACCTCTGCTCTATATGAGAAGGTAATGCATTCCAGGCGTGGGTATAACCAGTCTAAGGACATATAGATGAGAGATCAAATGTTATATATAAAGAATAATGAGCAGATCAGTTTTACTGGATTGCAGAGTACATAAAAAAGGTGAGTGATGTGTAATAAGTTTGCAAGATAGCTGTTGCCAGATTTCAGAGAGTTTAAATGCCAACCAGGAGCATTTATATTTAATACTAAAAAGGCTAAAGAGAGAATGGAACTTTGGGGTGAGGAGAGTGG
This sequence comes from Sminthopsis crassicaudata, assembly GCF_048593235.1. Classification (NCBI taxonomy): domain Eukaryota; kingdom Metazoa; phylum Chordata; class Mammalia; order Dasyuromorphia; family Dasyuridae; genus Sminthopsis; species Sminthopsis crassicaudata. Next base: position 248,336,658 of record NC_133617.1, on the reverse strand, counting down.
GCTGTCCAGACATGAATTTTAATTTAGCAATATCAGGGAAGAAATTGAGTTAAGGAGATCAATTAGAAGGCCCTGGTAAGAATCTTGAGAAAGGGATAATGAGTGTCTAAGCTAGAATAGCAGCTATGTAAGTAGAGAGAAGGAGGTATACAGATATGATGGTATGGAGGTAGAAGAGCATTTTTTAAGTTGAGGAAACAAGTAACAAGGAGAATTTAAATGATTTGACCAAAGTTGATATGAAATAAGAACTCTGGCTACCAGTCTAGTTCCTCCGATTTAAAACTCAATGTTTTTTACCTACAGTACCACAATGCTTCTCCTTGAATTTATGAATTTATTTATTCATATTTAAAAATATGAACCAGGAAAATTTTCTTGAATCAGAATAATTTTCCAGAACAATGTCCAGCACTATTTTTTCAGGCTTCCTGAAGACTATCACTATTTTGTTTGCGGTTTTCAATATAGTGTCTTCATTTAACATATTTTCATGATAAGTTCCAGTTCCCAAATTTAAAGATCATTCCAATGTATTCCATGTGAGATTATTTCCAAATAACTTCCTACACACTTTCTTAGAAATAGCATTGTCTCACAGTTTACTTTTATAAATATTTAATTTGTTCTTTGATTTGTAAGTCCTTATTTTGGAAACCATAGCTCTGTTCCCTAACTGCATTCACCATTGTGTACGTGCTCCTTTACCTCTTAGATTATTATGCATGATGCTCATGAATGAATTATTTGCAAGGGAATAATATAATGTATTATAATAAATGAGATTCTCCTAATATTTTTGTAAATCATCCATAAACGGTGGAGCTTCCCCAGCTTATCTTTGATATCTAAGCTTATGCGAGACTAGATATTTAGTCTGGTTCACTCCAAATAGATAAACCATTCTATTTCAAATCCTAAAACCTTAAGGTAGGTGTTAATCTTGAAAAATAGGTCTCTAACAGAATGACCAGCACAGTATAGGGAAATTGTTCTGGAGATGTTTTAGATGAAGACGATATAAAAGAAATGGAGGGTGTGGTTAAGGTAGAATACTTAGTGCTAACAAGAAAATTAGAAATCACTTCTAGCTCTCTATTTTAAATGAGTAAAAATGAACCTCTCTGAGAGTACAGTTTGTTAAGTCACCCAACTATAGAGATGGTATTTTAACTCATATCTCCTAGTCTTGTCTTCTTTCATTTCATTTCATAATGCCCACATTACTTTTTTTTATTTTTTTTATTTTATGTAATTTGAGTCTGGTGCATGTATAAACCCATCCTGTGGTTCAATGGATGCAACTATTCTACCTGAACAACACAGTTGCTGAAGGAGAGTTATGGAGATTTGTAAGGGGAATGTCTCAGAGATATCACAGGGCATGTGTGAACTTGCCATAATTGGTTCCAGGTGGCCAATGGGTTAGGAAGTTAGGAAGAACATTTTTGATTGGCTTGGAAGCTAAAATTGTAGGCATCTTTAACAATACTTTGTCATGACTAGGAAAAACCATGAAGTAAGTTGAATGACCTTGTTCAGTTGTTCAGTCATCCTCCAGTTGTGTCTCATTCTTCATGAGAGTATTTGGCAAAGATATTGGAGTGGTTTGTCATTTCTTACTCCAGTTTATTTGACAGAGGAGGAAACTGAGGCAAACCTGGGTTAAGTGTCTTGCCCAGGGTCACACAGATAGTAGTGTGTAAGACTGTATTTGAACTCAGATCTTCCTGACTCCAGGCCTGGCACTCCATCCACTGTACCACCTAGATGTCCCCACCTGAGAGCTTTCTTATTCCTCTGAGACCATATGATCCTCTAAGGAATAGGTTTCCATACTTGGTCCTCATATTTGTTCTTTTTTTCTGTTTTTAACATGAAGGGAAAAATATTCATCATATTTCATCTTTCCCTATTTTCGTCTTCTCTCTCTCTCGTCTTTTTCTCTCTCCACACACATACACACATACACATACAACACACACACCACCACACACACACACACACACACACACACACATATATATATATATATATAATTTAAATCTAAATGGATTGGTGAGTTTCTTACTCATATATATTAATAACTTCAGGCAAGTCCCATTTTACCTCCTCATTAGAATTATTTTCCTTCATATCTTCACAATTTCATTCTTGAGCATCCCCATATTTTTTCTATGTGGCTTTTTTAGGGACAGAGGGAAGGCTGAAGTGAATTAAAGACTTTAAACTCAAGCCTGGAATCAAGGCTTGGTGATGGAGTACATATCACCTATATTAGGAGAGACTGATTACTGAATTGAACACAGATGATTATCCACCCCAGTGACATTGGAAGACCATCTGCAAAATTATATGGGGGCTGAAATCTATGTTGACATTGAGATGACCCTCTATCAAGCCATTATCACTGAAATATTTAATAGAATTATTTAAATATAATCAGAGAAAGATTGTGAGGCAGGTATATGGCACAATGGATAGAACTTCAGGCCTTGAATCAGGAAGAAATGAGTTCAAATCTGGATTTAGACACTACTAACTTGACTCTATTTGCCTCAGATTTCTCAACCCCATAAAATGGGAAGAAAGTATTGGCATCTGCCTCTGAAGGTTGTTATAAGGATCAAATGAGATAATAATTGTAAAGTGCTTAGCACAGTGACTGGAACATCATAAACATTGTTTAAATGTTAACTATTATGATTATTACCATCTGTAAAGGATTTATGGGGAAAATGTTTAAGAATTGCACAGAAAAAGGAGAAAATAGGTTGTGATAGGATTAATCATACAATGAGTTACAGATTTATACTATATCTAAGTTAAGTTTTTGTTTTTAGAGAGTACAGAACACACATGACATGCAACTTGATCATAGGGCAACTAAATGGTCAAGTAATAACACAAACAATAGCATCAGCATGTTTAAAAGAAAGTTGTTCCATATAACCCAGCTTTAAAGGGTAGGACATTTTAGAGCTACATTACAGCAGGATTTTCAAACTAGCATAATATAAACTCAAAGAAAGTATTGATTAGATTGATAGAAAAACATAACATTAAACCATAGAGCATAGTAATTAGGAGAGGAAGCTTTCAGAGAGACATCTCTCAGAAGACTGTGCACTTAGATGAATTTGATAATTTTTCCATATTGTTCCCTAGACTAGATTTATCTATCCACTGTTGTTCTAAAGCTTTGCCAAGATATTTCCATTTCTTTCTAAAAGTGTGGTATGGTAGAAAGAGCAGTGGGTTTAGAATGAAAACAAAACAAAACAAACAAACAAAAAACAGAGGTTCGAACCTCCTGTGTCCACTTACTAGACATATAACTGCAGAACCTCATTGTATTTTTTCAGTTCTAAAATAAATGTCTTCACAATTTCATTCTTGAGCATCCCTATCTTTTTCTGTGTGGCTTTTTTAGGGACAGGATGAGGGCTACAGTAAGTAACAGACATAAGGAATTAAAGACTTTCAACTTCTTTTCTTCTAATTGGTAAGATTTCTAGGATAAGGTCTTACTATTTTCTCCATGGTCTACATAGTATTCTGGGAGAAAGAGAATTGTTCATATTTTTTAAATCACTTACCTCCAGATGGAGAAATTAACCAGTCATTCTCAACAGGTTCCCTCTGGACTGAAGGGTCTTATACTTTACCCAGAGTTCTCCCACTATCTGTGGCTCTCTACAACTTACCTCCTTTTTATTCTTATAAAAATGTTGCAACAAACCAGAAAATCAGATAAATATTACAATTGTTCTTAGGAATTTGCTTTTGAGAAAAGTTCTGTCATGTCTGACCCTATGGCCCCATGGACCATAGCACTCCAGGTTTCTTGGCAAAGCTACTGGATTTGTTTATCATTTCCTTCTGCAACTCATTTTACAGATGAGAAAATTAAGGAAAATAGGGTTAAGTGACTTGATCAGGATCACACTGCTAATAAGTATCTAAGGCTGGATTTGATCTCAGGTCTTTTTGACTCCTAGCCTACCACTTTATCTCCTGCACTACCTAATTGTCTCCCTTGAGTTTTTTTTTTTTTTAATAAAATCTCAAAAATAGATATTTATTTTAGATACCCTTGGATTGATTACCTAATTTTTCAACTTGGCATCAAATAATTTAACATACTTAAAGTACTCTAGTAGATGCGTCCCTACTTTTACTCCCCCCAAAGACTGGCAGTGCCATCATGTATTGGCAGTCCTTAGCACAGTGCCTGATACATGTAAAATGTGTGATTGTCTATTTGTGTGAGAATTATAAGATCTTAGCATATCTCTAGACAAACTTATCTTTTAAACAATTTCCATTTCTACTGATGGTATTTAGTCCTCTTGATCTGGATGGTTAATACTGTTTAGCTGATCTAATACTCTTCCTGGGAAAGAGATAGAATAGTGGCAGGTAGTTAAGTCTTTTTCATTTCTGATCTCTGAGTACCCCTGGAGTTTGATCATCTCTTTTAATATTCACACTGCACTTTCTCATACTGAAAATGTTGCAAATGGTGTCATTTGTCAGTAAATATGATCTGCCCCAAGCAACGGCTCAACAATTTAAATTACAAATATATTATACATATATATATATATATTAAAAATAACAGAAAGTTCAGATATTTCTCCTAGGGAAACTTTGAATGCTCTGCTTACTAAAAAGAATACTAAAGCTACCCATATCATTGGTTCTCTGTGTTCATATTTTGTGATTGCCCTGGGAATTGGGTTGATGCTATGTTTTTTCCCCTTTCGATTAAATTATTGGCATCTTGAGGATGGGTCTCTAGTTTATATATGTTATTTTGTCAACCACACTGTCAAATCAGTTGATAAATGTTAACTAATAAGGTCATGATTTTCTTTTAAAAATTTAGCTCATTTTTTGAGCTTCATCAATTTATACATAAAGCATCATATCAGAAGCATTCCAGAGACCTGTACAATATCAAGATATAGCCAAGTAGGTATTGTGGATTCCCAAAAAGAAATTCATTTCAGTTTAAGCTAGAAAAAAATGGAATATTTCTGTATCTAAGCCTGGTAGATTTCTGCTGGACGGTTCTCTACCTTTCTCAAAAGCAAGTACCTAAGAATAACTGTAATTTCCATCTGGTTTTCCAGTCTGTTATAACACTTTTATAAGTCTAAAGGAGGTAAGTGATTTAAAGAATGATAAGAACTAGTCTCTTTTTCCCAGAATACTATGTAAACCATGGAGAAAAGAATAAGACCTTATCCTAGAAATTCTACCAATTAGAAGGAAGGAAACTCATCTTCTTTTGCAAAGGCATGAATTCTTTTAGGGCATTAGGGTTCTATTTACAACATGCTCCTCTAAAAAGTGAGCGACTCATTGGTAGGATTAAGTCCATTAAGAGGTATATATAGGTACTGTGGCCATTTGCTTCCTATTAGTGAACTTCACACATGCTGTAATTTCATGCAGTAGCACACTCCATTATGCAAAATAAAAAAAATGGAACCTTGCATATTGTATTCAGCTAATGAGGGTGCTTCTTTCCACTCCCAGTCCCCTGGCACTTTTTATTACCTCTCCCTCATCTTCCACTTTCCCAGTATTGTTCCTTGTGCTGTTTTATTCCATTGAGGAGCAATATGCTAGAGTGGAAAGATCACTGGACTAGGAATTGGGGCACCTTGCCCAGGCCTTGCAGCTAAGTAGTTGTGTGAGCTTAGGTAATTCACTTTGCCAAAAAGACCTCAGTTTCTTCTTCTATAAAATGGGTCAGTTATTCCAGATAATCTTTAAATCCCCTTCTAATTCTGAAATCGTTAATTTTCCCATATCTTTCTCCTTTATATTTGGTGGCTTATCCTTTTTTTCTTTCTCTGAAAACCTCTTACCTTAATGTCTTCTTCTGTAAAGGCTATACATATATACATACCTACAGATATATATATATATATATATACACACATATATATATATGTGTGTGTGTGTGTGTGTGTGTGTGTGTGTTTGTATACACATATATACAAATCACAATATCCATCTGAACATACACATTTTTAGGCTTATGGAAAATTTTCAAACAATACTTGTGTAAGGTTCTGTGAATATCTTTATATAATGTATACTTTGTTTAAAAGAAGCTGATGTCACTTGTAAAAAAAAAAAGCAGAAGGGAAAAGCACTACATGTTAAAAAGGTATAAAATTGAAAGCTAAAATGGCAGAATATAAGAATTCTAAACTCCTCCAAATATAACTAGAAAGTGCACCAGACCAAAGTCTGATTGGGAACTCCAAGGAAAAGTCACATTGATCTATTTTTTTCCATCCTAGTTTGGCACATAGATAGACACAAATATAGAATTCTGAAGAGGGATGGTATCTGTCCGGATATACACTGTTTTAGCATTGGGAGCAATTATACACCAAGGTAAACAGAGGTCCCAGACATTAAGTATCATAATAGGAACAGATGCAAACTGGCAGCTCTGTTACTGGCTAATCAGTTCTACAGCACAAATCAGAGTAGAAGAGACTTGTATCTACTCCTTGCAGTGGAGATAAGACTGAGAAGCAAGTAGCTGCTATATTGCTCAAATAGCAGAGCAGTATCCCGATTCCAGATTCTAGCCCAGTTTGAATCTAGAAGAGGAACAGGAATCCCAGACTAAAAGGAAACTTGCAGTCCTGTGACTTGTAACCAGCAGAGTTTCTCATCTGGGTCTAAGTATGGCAGCAGTTTATTCTTTCTTGGAACAGGAAGGCAGCAATCAGACTTTGCCTTGGATGTGACTACTGTGGGAAAACTGAAAGTTTGCAAGTTCCCAACCTGAATTATCCCTGAGATCCTAGAAACATCAACAATATTCAGTACTCTAAGAGAGAAGCAACAATACATCTTTCTTCCAAAAGTGCACAACATTAAGTTTGAGGTCAGAAGAATAATCAAACAGAAAGGGACCCCAAAAGATAGATCTGTGAAGGCTACAGCAATGCTCAAGATACAAATCCTAAAGAAGACAATGATTCCAAAACATCAATAAGCAAAGTCTCACAGAAAAACAAAGCTTGGGCACATTATCAGTTAGAATCCCTAGAAAAGCTAAAGCAAAAATTTAAAATCAGTTTAAAATATTTTTTAATGGAATGAGGATATTATAAGAAAACATTACAACACAAAGGAAAACTATTTCAAAAGGATTTGAAAAGAATTAATGATAGCATGTGATGATGTCTTTTACATGAATGGTATTTAAGTTGGACAGATATACAAAATCATCAGTCTCACACTCTCTTTCTGAATCATCAAAGTCCTATAGCAGTACAAAAATCAAGATGACCTTCAGTATTTCAGTGTGCAATTTCTTTCATGTCTTACCAAGCTCTAAGTGATCCCTGTTGCTTGTTTCCACCGTCTTCATGGGTGTCAAAATAAATTGTTCTCATCCACCTATTCTATTGGGGGAAGACTTTACATATTTGGGATAGATCTCTCCCTAACTCACCAACGAATTTGAGGTTTATCAGTTACCCTTAATCTGGTTTAATCTATCTGGCAAGACAGTTTTACTAAAATGTGGCTGCTGCACATGCTATTTTTGAAGCCATAATTGAGAGCTGAGTGATAGGTGGACACTCAAGGTAAATAATGAGCCTTGAAAAGGACTCAGAAAGCCCTCTTGCCAGTGATGCTAATCTCTATGAACATTCTATATGCCTTTGAAAATATATTAACACTTTGGCATAAGTTTAAAAATTTACTTAAGCAACAAACTAGCTGAAAATTAGAATGGAACAAATAGAAACTAATGACTCTATGAGACAACAGGAAATATTAAAACAAAGTCAAAAGACATAGTGTAGAAGAAAACATGAGATATCTCACTACAAAACTATTGACCTGAGGGGAAAAATTAGAATCATTGAATTATTTGAACACAATGATGAAAACAGGAACCTTGACATAATTCACAAAACTATTTTTAAAAAATAATTCCCAAATCAGTTGTAACCTGAGAGCATAGAAGAAATGGGGGAAAATCCATTGGTTTCCATCTGAAAGAAACTTAAAACCAAAACACGCAGGAACATGATAGAGCTTCAAGAACTTCCAGATTAAAGAAAAAAATACTATAAAATCCAGAAAGGATTCAAGTACTGAGGAAACACAGAAGAGATCCTACACTATTTAGCAACTACCACAATGAAGTATGCATGCCTATAACCAAGAACAACTTAGCAAAACTGATTATAATCCATTTTTTATGAAATAGAGGAGTTCAAAGCATTTCTGATAAAAAGATTAGAATTGTATGATTCTAAATTTGGAATTTCAAACATGTTTTAAGAGAAATATATAAACAGTGATAAGGAATCAAAAGGTTGTACTACATATATTCTAATATGGATATATATATATCTCCTATAAACATTTTCATAAGGAACAATAGAGAAAATAGAAGTTCTGAAACTTGTTTCATCATATTTTAACAATGTTAATACAAGAGAAAAAGAGAGGGAAGAAAATATACTGGGGAGGGGAGATAGAAAAAGAATGTTATGTTAAATCATCTCATATAACCAGGGTACATAATTAGACCTCTATAAAATCAAGCAGAAAGTAATAAGAAGGAATGGCTGAAAATTTTATAGTATATATAAATATGATATAATACTTTTATACTGTAAGAAAAGATGAAGATGATTTTCAAGAAACCTGACAAGACTTATATGAATTGATGCAAAGTAAAGTGAACAGAATCAGGAGAAAAATTTATACAAAGACAGCAAAATGGTAAAAACAAACAACTTTTAAATAATTAAAGATTCTGATCAATGTAATGATTAATTATGGTCCTAGAGGGTTAATGATGAAACAAATTACCCATCTACTGATGGAAAGATAAAGAAGTCATGAAACAAAACAAAACAACAACAAAAAAAAAATTGAGTAAAACCATGTCACTAAAGGCAGTACTATGAATGGGAAGTTACCTAAATGATATTTCAGTAAGGTCCCATGATTTTATGATAGAGTTTGGTTACAACACATGAGAAACATTACTGTGAAATAGCATGGTAATTTAAATCTTATATGGAATATGTTTAGCATGGGATAAAAACCTTAGGAAGAATGACAATCTCTAATAATTAAAGAGAGGAAGGTTTGACATGATCAGACCTTTAACCTAGCCTTTAATAAAAGTTTCCTTAAAATTCAAAGAAAAGAAAAATGTCATCACAAAGACAGAAATTCTAAAATGAAAATTAATTCTTGAGTTATTGGAAGATCCTCAAAATATAATCTGTTGCAATCTTAAATGATCTTAATATAGGATTAAAAAAAGAAACATATAAAGAACCAATATGATCAAGAAATCCAGATTTGACTGATCATGGATTTTGTCCTCATTAATAATGAATCTGATTAATAATTAAAAAATCATTTCTGAATCAGCCACCCATGTGTACTTAGACCACCAACTTGTTATAGAAAAAATCAAAATTTGTATAAAGTCAAAAAAAAGGATTAAAAAGAGGGAAAGATATGGTATGCAATTAAAAATCTCTACTCAGATCAATTAAAAAAGTTATTGATGAAAAATGAGATATAGATGGCATATAGAACATAGACACAGACTAAAATAATTTCATATGAAAGTTTAACAGAAGTAAATAGATTGTGATAACAAGATCAAAAAGAGCATGAAATCACTCTAATTAGTAAATACATTACTTATTTGTTAATTGCAGAGATATAGCAGTCAATGGCAATAACTGTCTAAAATATAATTTCATTTGTAAAATCTCACATAAAATGTTAACAGTATATTGTCTGTAATTTACCTCACAAAACATCAAAAAGCAATAAAGTGAAAGACTGGTCTAAAAAAAAAAGCTTGATAAGAAACTCAAGTAAGAAAATACATCTTTGGGGCTTTGGAGAATGAACATTAAAAAACCATACAGAAACAGACAAAAGAATATTGGAAAAACTTTCCTAAAATTTATTTAAAATAAACTCTTTTAACAATAGTAGGGTTGTCACATTCACACATAATGTGAAAGTATCAGGTTTTTGTTTGTTTGTTTGAATAAAGAGGCAGAAGTGCTATTAAGAAGCACAAATTCAAAAAAGCAGATAAATTAGATCAACTGGATGTATTCTAGATCCATTTTGGAGGACATAATTGAATGGACTTTGAGAAATCACATCACAAGCAGATCACATCTGAAACAGAAAGAGAAAATGTAAAAGGTGTGTGTGTTGGAAGGGAAGTATTAGATCTGAAAACAATTGTCAAGAACTACAAAACCTTTGTGTAAATTTTGATGAGAATATCCTACACATTATTATAAAAGGTATTCTCAATGACAGTCATTTCTTAGAGAATAAGCAGTCTTGTGTGAGTTATATTCTAAACTTCACAGTATACTATCATGCAATTAAAATGTTGAGAATATGAAATGCCACTGTGTTTATTAAATATAAAAAATGGATAATTTTATACAGGAGAGTAAAATGTCTCCTTATGAGTGCCCATCACCATCATGGTGGATATGTAGCACAGATTCTGAATTCAACAAAAATTCCTGATAGATGGTAGGTTCCTATTGCCCCTGATTGTGAATGATATCCTGCTTTACTCACCAACCTCCAAAACAACACACAATCTTCTAGAAATGATCTGACACTGTCCAAGAGACCTCACCATCCACACAGGAAAAAACAAGTAAATTACTTCTCTGCTCTATATCTTGGAAAACTAGCCTTAAAATAAGAATAAAGAAAAAATAAACATAATAAAGAAGTAATAGTAGTACAAAATAGGAATGATATAATAAAAGAACAGACAGCTTAAATGTGCTTGCTTCCAGGTCAAGGGTGTTGAAAGAATTTATTAATGTGATTATGATGATGTTAAAAGAATTCATTGATGTGATGTCAAGTGACAGAATGACAAGAAACATATTGGAGAACAGAAGTGATGGTTGAACACTATGAAGAGGCAAATCTTATCTTCAGTTAAAAAAATGAAAAATGTCAATTTCATAGACCATAGATAAGTAAACAACATGGATGCTAAGAAAATTTTTAGAATAGTTGTTTTAAACAAAAATAGAAAATATTTAGTTAATTATGAGGAAACAAAATGAGTTCTTTAATAATAATCCAAGCCAAGCTATTCTTATTTCCATTTATTAATAAAGATATTAGATTGATAGACCAGGGAAATATTGTAAAATAGTATACATTGATTTTAACAGGAAATTTAATTTGGTTTCTTATGACATCTTTTTCCTGGGCTGAACAAATATGAACTTTATGGGAATAGAGTTGTGGAATCTTAGCTATTTAAGTATAGCAGTAATTCTTTTAAGTATTTCTTAAGTAACTATTTTGTGTTAAATGCTATTGTAGGTGCTAGCATGAAAATACATTGAATGAAATAAAACTTAATCAAAAGAAGCTTACAGTCTTATGGGGAAGACAGCAAAGCTGTTGTAAGTATATAAAGTATAAATAGAAAAGAAATAGATACAAAATTGTGAAATACAAGGTAGCTTAAAGAAGAAAACATTAGCAGTTGAGGGAATCAGAAAACACCTCATAAAAAAGATGGTCCTTAATCTACATCTGAAGAGAGGCAGAGGTGAAGAGGGAGTATATTAGAGAATGCCAGGAGCTAAGAGCCCTGTAAGAGGGGAAAAGGAGGGCAGTTTGCTTATGTAGCAGTGGCAGAAATAGAGAAAAGTGCAGTGAAACTAGAAAAATACTTTGGAACAAGATTGTCAAGGCCTTTAAAACCAGTGGAGAGGAATTCATATTTTAATTCTGGAGACAGTTAGAAGCCAGAGAAATTTATTGACTTATGGTTCTGATGTGCTCAGATCTGTGCTTAAGGAAAATTTCGTTAGCAGTAATGATAAGAATGGACTCGTGAGGAAAGATATGATTCTGGAAGGACAATTAGGAGGCTATTACAATAATCTAGGCAAGGGGTGTTGTAGCTCTGAATTAAAGTGGTAACTATATGAGTAGAGAAATTGAGTCTCGTATGGGAGATGTTATGGAGGTTAAAAAAAAATCCAGATTTGGCAACTGATTGGATATGTGAAATGAAAGAGAAAACATTAGTCAGAGATAACATCAAGTTTTCAAATCTAGTGAGTGAAATATTTGAGGTTTTTTTAAATAGATAAGTGGGGAAGGAGGCTGAATATGTTGTTTGAGATATTGCTAGATCACTGTGTTTGAAATGTGCAATTGGCAAATTGGTGATGCTGTATTAAAAGGGAGACAGGAGTGGATCACATACATCTATACACAGTTGAGCTAGGTGATGCAATGAATAGAGTACAGGTCCTGGAGGCAGGAAGATCTGAGTTCAAATGTGACCTCAGAAACTAGTTGTGTGACCCTGGACAAGTCTCTTAACTCTGTTTACCTCAGTTTCCTTATTTTTCAAAAAGAGCTGTAGAAGGAAATAAAAAGCTACTCCAGTATCTTTGCAAAGAAAATCTCAAATAAGATCACAAAGAATGAGATATGGCAAAACAATATATGTTGTGTGTCCACAACAACAATCTGTGTGTTTATGTGTACATTCAGCCTAAATATAAAAATTAGATCTATGCAAAATAATGAAGTCATCAAGAAAGTTTATAGAGAGAAGAATAGAAGACTTATGGCAGAGTTCAGGGGTATACATTTGGCTAGGGTAATATAAATATATGTACACAAATTGATCAATAGATCAACATCAACTTGGTATATTGGAAGATTGTATTTTGATTTGTAATGCATAATTTTTAATTAATAGCTTAGATGGAGGATTAGCTTACCAAAACTTAGGTAATAAACCTAGGAAAGATAGTCAATATGTTGGATGACAAAATCTGGGTTTAAATTTTCTCCAGATTATTGCAGTAGAAAGGCATCACAAATTAAACTGAATAAAAATAAATGTAAAATGTCCCATTCCAGTTTTTAAAAGAATTAATTGGGAAGGTACAGAATAGTGGAGACATGGTTCAACATTATTATTTTATGTGAAAAATACCAAAAAATTTTTGATCCTAAAATCATTAAATCTATGGTATGATGTGAGTTCCCAAATAATTAATGCAATATTAAAATACATTGCGTCTAGCTCAAAGGAGATAAATAGTCCCATTCTGTTCTGTGATAGTCAGATTCCATCTAGATAATTTTTGTTTTGTTCTGAGTGCTATCTTTTAAGAGAATATTGCCAAGGTAGAGAACATCTCAAAAAGGCAATTATGAATAGTGTAGTGATAAAAACTGTATCTGGAATAGTGAGGGAATTGATAGCGCTTCGTCTGGAAACAAAGGTCTTTGGAGGAGGTGTGGAGGACATGAAATTTGACTCTTCCACTTGTCCATTTGTTATTGTTGTAGCTCTTGAGCCACCACCCTTTTTGGTCAACCATCTATTAGATGATAACTTATTCTGCTACTTATGCACAATTCATCATAGGTTGTATGCATCAGCTTGTATCTGCCCACCATCTTCCTTTCCATTGTCCTTTGGATGGCTCCAAATGTTAGGTCTTAACAGATTGTGGTATTCCATGATCTGTAACAGCCAAGAAGCATTCCTAGAAAAAGTAAACATTTAGGATATGAATTTTGTTGTGTGATAGTGTTGGTGATTTGGAGGAAAGGTTTGGAATTGATGAAAGCTTTGTATTATTTCTCAAATTATTTCTTTCTTCCTCTTGTTTAGTTCTGGCCCTAGATCATTGTCTTGTGTCTATCTGTAGCATCTATCCAAAATGAGCTGTTGATGGACTAGCTCTAATTGAATATGTGTCTAAATATTCATTCTTTCTGCATTCAGTTTTTCTGTGTGGATTGACTGAATTCTTTCAAGTTACAGGGAATCTCATTTAGGAGTCTTTGCAAGGGTCTGGCACTGCATACTTTTGCCACAATGACTTTTTGTTTCTGGATGACCTCATTACTTATGGGAATTCCTTTTTCCATTTGGATTTGAGACTGGACAAATTTGCAAATGCCCTTGACATGTAAACATCTTCCTTTTTTATAGCCTATCTGATTTTACTAATCAGAAGATGGTCAAACAATTTTGCTAATGTCGCTTTCCATTTATAGCTTCAAAGAATCTCTAATATCAACTTCATATACACTCTATTTTAGCCATCCTTCTTACTGTTTCTCACACATGATGCTCCATCTTTTATCTCTGTTGCCTTTCCTTTTCTGTTCTGTGTTCCTATAACTCTCTTTCTACCAAGACATTTTGGAATTTTTAGGTTCCTTCAAGACTCAGCTCAAGTGCTAACTTTTGCATGAATCCTTTCTTGATATCCCCTGCCTCCAAACTACTAGTTCACCCCCCCTCAAAATTACCTCATAACTCTTTTGCATGTATTTTGTGTTTATCTAAGAGTATGTATATTTTTGTTTTACCTAGAACATAATATATTCCTTGGGGAAGGGAGTATTCTTCTTTTGACTTTGTAATCCCAATTTCTAGCTGAGTACCTGGCACATTGTGTGTATTTAGTATATGATCTTTGTTTGATCTCAATATTTATTGAGGATTCTATATTTTCTTAAAATATGCTTGAGTCCCCTTATTGGAGGAGAGAAAAAGGTTGAGTTTTGGTCTACTGAATCAAGTGCTTTTAACAAAAATTCTCAATGAAGAATAAGCACTTTTGTATCTCATGTACCTTTCAGTCAATTGAATGACCATAGAAATACAGACTACAGTAAATTATCCTTTTGAAGGCCTGTCTGTTCCCTTTTCATATTTTCATTAAGGGTGTATCCTTGATAATGTGTGTAGATCACTGCCATAAAGATTTGTAGAAATGAGAAAGTAGACATAGAAGTCAATAGAATGAGTCAATAGGAGTCATGGTAACTCTTAAAATATGTGAAGGATAATTGCAAAGGAGAGAAATTATACTTATTTTGAGATGCTCTGGAGAATAATATAAAAACCAATGGGTAGCAGTTATAGGGAGGAAGAATTTGGCTTAACATGGGAAAGAACTTTGTAACAATTAGATTTTTTTCAACAGTACAGCTTTCTCATAAGGGCAAGTATTTCCTGTCAATGGACGTATTCAAATAGAATGAAGGCTGTTTTAAAGGGATATGGTTACAAAAAACAGTTGGACTAGATTTTTTTTTAGTTTTCCCTTTCATTATAGATTTAACAATCACCAAAATGTACAATGATTTTACAATGAAATTATTTCCAAATAAAATTATATAATGAACTTTTTCTGAATAAAAGTAAAATGATGTGTGTCCAGAGAATAATGGATGTTTCCTCTTTAATAGTGATGATTTTTTTAAAAAAGAGAAATTAAGGTAATTGTGAAGTAAATATGTTTCAAAATTCCATGTTAAGTGTTTACTTTCTCCTCATTTTTATTATCATTTTTATTATGTTTCTATCTTTTTATTTTAATGATAGATATGTATAATATCTACCATGTTATGGATGTATCTCTCTTGCCACAATTAGTATGCATGCAGAAACTCCAGATTAGTTCTTCAATCTTAACATGCAGAGATAAGCTAGAAAGGAAAATAAAACAAAATATTGCATGTTATTTTACAAAATTAATAAATTACTTTTTAATATCTTAAAATTGGAGCAATGCAATTTTACTTAATGAAAGACTAAACCAATCCATGCCAGTGCATTATTAGTATGGGAAGAACAAGGAGAACAAATCACACCGATTTTCCTACTTAATTATAGTGCTAGAAATTCATTGTCATATTATTGACCTATTTGGTCATGCCCAAGTTAATCATGTCTGAACCTTTCCCAGTGGGAAATAAGCTTGTTCACTTCCTGTCTTGCAAGAATATCAACTAAAACTCAGTCACATATGCCCATAGTCTGATCACTGCAGCCCACCGTAACCATCATCTCCAACAGCGAGACTGCAGTCTGCAGAGAGCCCAGGAGACTTAGCGTGTCAGAAACTCATCACTTCCTGTGTCCTTTTTTCCACTCCATTCAATCATTTGCCACATTAAATTAAACCCAACTCTGTTTGGCAAGGCCCTCCCTGCTTTCTGTTTGCAAGGAACTGTTTTGTCATACTGAAATAAGAGTTTACGTGCAGTAACAGCCTAGTAAGCCAGCAACTTTAGTCGCTTATTAAAGTCAAGCATGTGTCTTTGTTTCATGTTGCTAATGATGTGGAACCATAGAGGCCCGAGTACATTTCGCCTGGACGGTGTGGGAGCGAATGCTGAGAGCTCATTACTTGGCTCCCCATTGGAATCCTGCAGGCTTCTGCTCATTGAGGAGACTGTGGGGGCTTTGACAGAATTATTATACTGAATATTTTTAGACTCATTAACTATATCACCAAAGCAAAACATCTCTTCCTTAGATGCAAATGGTTGCAGCTACTGTGGCTTTGCTTTAGTTATTGCAGAAAAAAGGATGAAGCTTGAAAACAACTTAAGGAAAAGACTTTCAAGCTTGAATGTTTAAATTTGCAACTTATATTGAGAGAGTCTTGGCTTTAAAAAAAAGACATATTTCAGCCACTCATAAAGATGAAATACCATTTTCAAAGATAAATAAATTCATTTCTTGGTATTAACCAATCCTTAGAACCTGTTAAATGTTAAATGTGTCCTACTAATGGCTTTCATAATGTAAAATCCTAAGATTACCTTTTCATAGCAAAGGGCTAAGATAACCCATTCCTGAAATACCGCAGTAACTATAGATGCCTGGCCTAAATCTAAACTCCTAAAAAATGTACTTAAAACAATAATTTGCAGGCTAGCTGTTCTCTAATTCAGAAATTGTAATGTATGCCATACAGCATGAGAGATGACACACTGTCTTAGATCATTGTAATACCCTCACGCAGCAGCATGATTTAAGGATGAGGAGCAAGTAAAGAATGTTAACCTTCCTCTGAATTTTCTTGCTCTCCTGGATTTTAGTCTACCCTTAATGTTACTTTATTGGCACTTTTTGTGGTTTAATTTAGACTTAAGGAACCCTTGAAGAAAAAATATGAATTCTTAAACTTCCTTAAAGGAAAGGAAAGGGAGCGACATTTATGGCCCTGATTGTTAGAAGAATTCAGTTGGATTTGTACTTCATCATATCTGGAAGAACTGCATGTTGATCTTTAGTAGGAAGCTTTTGATATGGCTTTTGTTATAGTTTATAGGTCTGTTTATAGGTACTTTATTTGACTCAATGATTTAGAGGAGATAGAAAAAAGGATATATATATATATATATATATACTTATATATTGATATATGCATATATTTGTATATGAATTCTATATATAAAGTATATAAATATGTTTTATAAGATATTTATATATACAAACACACATACATATATATTGTCTATAAACATCAGAGAGAATGGCACATTTGATTTGGGTTCTTGTATACCAGGAATCTGTAAACTTGGTTTTTGAAAATATTTTGATAATTGTATTTCAATATAATTGGTTTCCTTTGTAACCCTATGGATTTTATTATGTGCATTTAAAATATTATTCTGATACTATAAACTTCATTCAACTGTCAAGGAGGGCCATGGCACACAAAAAGGGTTAAGAATATCTCTTGTACAATATTGTTTTTTTATGTCTGTGTGTTGAAAAATATTAGAGACCCAAACCTTAGTCTTCAGATACCATGGAAGAAACAATCTTTGCTTTTATTTGTGGTTCATTTCCTGCACCACTATGCTTTGACAATGGTGACAGTGACTTCATACATCAAGGAATTCTTCTCCCTCCTACGACTGCCAGGGAATCTGAAGGGAATACTTTACATTTGAAACATGTTTTCCTTTGGGATTCTGCCATTAGAATTGCAGGTCTGATCAGTAGCCCATTATAAAATAGATCTTTTATAAGTGGAAAAAGAGAAAGCAAAAATCTGACAGAAAAATAGGAAAACAACCACATTGAATTCCATGTATATATCAGATCTCTGTCTTATTCTTTGTTGGGAACCCTATAATTCTCTCATCCAATCAATAGAAGTCATGGTCTTCAGATACCAGAAGCAAAACCAAACAAATTCCAATGTGTTGGTTCCACTGACCAAAGTACCATTCTAATATGGCTGAAGCAAGCATTTTCATCTGCTTGTGAATCAATTAGGGAGGGTTCCACAGTGACAAGCTACACCTGATAATTCCAATGCCATGGTCACAAGAAGGTCATGTGAGTGTGAGGAAAAAATGAAGAGAATTCATTACAAACACCTGAAAAACAAACCAACAAAACAGAGTATATATATCTTTGTGGCAGTGGTATTCAAAGGATGACATAATATAACTTCTCTCCTTTTATATTGCCATCACCCTGATTCAAGTCCCCATCACCTCATTCTTGTATTATTGCAATAATCTGCTTCTCTCTCTACTCCAGTACATCCTTTACTCTGTTGTCAAAGTAATCTTCCTAAAGTGTAGATTCCTCCAACATGCAAGAGAAATGGAGTGTTAGAGAAGTAAAGTGAAAGAAGATGACTAACACTGGCAGACTCAATAAAAAAGTCAAAGAATACAAGAATTAGAGAAGATAGACTTAGTTCTTGAAAGAAATTTAGAATCCATTGAGGCCCGAGGAAGAATATGTTTTTTCTCAATATGTCAGATGCATTCAATATCAACAGTCTGCATCTTTATGCTTCCTCTTATTTTATCAAAATGTGATATGGATTTTTTAGTTTTATAATCAAAGTACTTCCTCCTTCCTTTTACTCAAGTAGATCTCCTTAGCCATCACAATATCTCCAGATATCTTCTCTTTTCATTTTCTTTCAGCCATGAAATTATCAAATTATCCTCAACTTTCTAACATTAAGCTCGTTGCTTCATTTCAGATACAAATTTCTTGTCTGCTCCGGTAGTATTTTCACCTTAGGAAAATTAGTGAATAATTTATTATGTCAGTGTTTGTTTGAAGAATAGTCAATATTTGTTGAATTAAATTGAATGGGGAAAACTCAAAATTGTGAGATTCCTAGGAATAACAGGAAGGTTTCTGATGGGCCCAAGAAGGCCCCAATATTTATCTAATGATTATTTACACACAGGCAACAGAATAAAGATATTTTAAAGTAAATTATGGCTAGAAAAGAAGATAGAGGTTTGTCAGTTACTGAGGAGTGATAATTAGTGTAGGATATGTGGAAGAATGTGAAAGCAAATCACACAGGTTAAGTAAAGATTTATAAACTGTGATCACCAAATTTTATCTTTGGATTTAAAATTTGCCCACATAAATACAAGGAAAATAATTATCAATAAATAGCATATGGAAATGGATTAGAAATTTTTATGTCTTACAAGATCAGCATGAGTCAAAAATCAGAAAAAAATGTGATATTAGACTGCATTAAAAGAGAGATGTGATATCCAAGAATAAGACAAGGATAGTCCTGCTATTCTCT
This sequence comes from Sminthopsis crassicaudata, assembly GCF_048593235.1. Lineage (NCBI taxonomy): Eukaryota > Metazoa > Chordata > Mammalia > Dasyuromorphia > Dasyuridae > Sminthopsis > Sminthopsis crassicaudata. Next base: position 248,317,198 of record NC_133617.1, on the reverse strand, counting down.
ACCTTTATCAGATCTTCTTATGTGAAGCACTGAATTCAAATAGAGATTTTAAATTTTAGGAAGGGTGTTGATAAAGTGGATAAAAACTTGAAAAGTGAAACCATCAAGGTAAAGAAGCCAGATAAGTCCAATTTGAAATATTTAGAAAAAAAATAGATTCTTCATTATTGAATATTTTCAAAGAAAGATCAAATAACTATCATGTTTTAGAATTAATTATTTTTCAGGTCAGGGTTGAATTTGATATCCCCAGAAATCCCTTCTGACCCTCAAATTCTGTAGTGTATTCTACTTTTTATTCAACAAAAAAATCAGTAGCCAAAAAATAAGGGGAGAACAAGTTTTTCAATGTTACATTTAATACAACAGTATTTATCAGATTATGTCAATAAATTTAGCAAAATTACTTTAACTATGATTTTATTTTTTTTTGGGGGGGGTTACTCTGAGCTAATCACACTCTTATGAACAGGCAGTATACTATCTTTCATGAAGAATACTGAAGAGCCTACTTTACCCCTCCCCATGCCAATATTTCTACCATAATTACTGAAGCTCCACCATTAAAGTCATTCCTTTTAATAAAGTTGTGTGTGTGTGTGTGTGTGTGTGTGTGTGTGTGTGTGTGTGTGTGTGTGTGTGTGCTCCTGATAAGAATCTGGTAGGATTTAGCCCATGACTGTATTGGGAATTCTTAATCAGAGCCTTTAATTATAATAGGATGACTAACCTTTTTCCCCAGGATGAGTTAAAGAGAAGGGGGGAAGAAAGTGGAGAGGGCCTGTCAATCTTTCAAAATTGTTTCTCCAAACATTGACTATGTCATAGGTTAAAGAACAGTTCTCTGACAGACTTTTTCTCTCTCTCCAATCTACATCTTTCTATATCCAATCTGGCAAGACTTCATCTGGTATCACTGTCATTGTCTAGAAATATTAGCAAAGGAGTGATGAGACCTTTACCTGCTCAGTTTAAGCCTTCTTTGGTCCCTCACTAAGCAGTAGTGTCCTGGGCCCTTGGTGACAATCCTAGGGTCTCTGTCTCTTCTCTGAAGTGTTCATCTGTCCCAAAGTACAAGATCTCTCCAGAGCTCTTCCCTTCAAGCCCACCAGCCCCTGAAAATTAACATTTGCTTCAGGTTCCAGAATTCCTAGTTATGGAATGTGTGCCTAATATGTTAATATTGATCAGTGAATTATATTGGTTTTGTTAGCCGAATGATAACTAATATAGGTAAGTTTCAGTAGGGTGAATAGAGTCAAATTGTTCTTCCATAAGCAGGAAGGGATAATAGGGGAACACTGAAAGATGGGTAGGATCAGAAGGTAGTTAAATTATTGAAAGTTCATTTGGCACAATAAAATTCAATACATATTTATTAAGTGCCAACAGTGTATCAGACACTATGTACAAATTATGTAAGAGCCAAATTTCATGTCAGCATTTTACCTAGAGTCTCCTATATAAACAACTATAAGCCCTAAAAACTAGTCATAAACACTTTTTACCTATTTATTCACACTTCCATGGTTGATATGTTTTTCTCCCTTCACAAATATTAGTAAATTCATTTACTTACTGTCTAGACAAAGTGTTAAAGGATGTTGCCCTTCTTAAGTTTGAGATCTTTGTGCTAAAGTATTGAATAGTTTACAATGAAAACCTTTTTATGGAAAGGATTAAGCAAATCAATTTTTCTATATTAGTTATAATTTTCTTGCAATCACTTGTAGCCATTGAAGCAGACAACTGAGCTTATTCTTCAGAATGTGGTGAATCCAGTAAACTTTAGCATGAATTACTCACACTAAATACATAGGGAGAAGACATCATTTTGTTGTGTTTAATTTGTGAAAAGTCATGTAAAATGTTATTTTAAGTAAGACATTTCATAAAAATAAATGACAATTCCATACCTCAAGAGATGTTTACACTACTTGGGTAGTAATATATACCTTCCTATAAATCATTTCAAAACCCATAGTCAGCAAATACCATTGAAATGATTGAAAATGTTTTCCATCCCCTCTCCCACAACCTCACAAAATGAATTAGATTCTTGATGTATCAGATTCTTATTTGGGTTCAGACATGATCAACCTAAAAATACACCTAAATACATCAGAATGGCTTTTTGTTTGTTTGTTTGTTTTTATTCATCAGAACTAGCTTGGATTATGGGAAAATACTCATAAATATAAAATAGTACCCTCCTTACTCTCTCTCTCACCACATCTTCCCACAGATGTACTACTTTAGTTTTTTGATAAAAGACATTTTAATAACATTTTTTACTTTATTACCTGAGGTGACACTTTATACATGACTATATAACTCATTGTGGGTAGTAATATCCAGTGAATTGGGATTACCAAATGTCATATTGTATCAGTTGCAGAGGGTAATTCACACTCATCATGGCTCTCATTGTCCTTTACAATTGTTCAGCACAACTCTGTTGACAATGCTTAGTTACTGGATACTGTCCACTCCTTTGCTTTCTTTGACACATTCATTGATCTCTTCGGGTTCTCCTCCGTGCCTGAATGCTCCCTTTCAGAATCACAGAATCTTAGAATTTCAGTTACCTTCCACAATGTTTCCGACAAATTGTCATCCAACCTTCAGTTAAATACTCCTATTGAGGGAGAATACTCTGCGTCTCAAGATTGCCCATTCTAATTTTGTATAGTGCTAACTTTAGAAAGTTTTTTTTAAATAGCTAACTGAAATTGATTGCCCTTCAACATCTACCTTTTGCTGCTTTTTTTTTTTTTTTTTTTTTTTTTTTTTTTTTGCTGGCTGTGACTAAGAACTCTCTTCCATATGATAATTAGAATTTTTGCTATCTAACTTGTCTATAATCCTTTTAGCCTTAGTTTTTTTAAACCATTTTTCATGTGTCATGATTGTGTAGGCTTATCACAAAGTTTGCCTTCTCTGAGTTCTCTTCAATTCATCAGTCTCTTTCCTAAAATGGCATATTTATAATCAAACACAAATTCATAGAGGTACCCTATTCAGTCATAATAGTGCAGAAAGAACAACAGCATTTGAACGTTTTCAATACTTGGTGGTTCACTTTTGGGGGCTAATTTTGTCTTGAATTCTAAGTAAGCATGTCCATTTTTCCTGTCTAACATTTCATTCATAATGCTTTTTTCTGGAAACTTCTGTTTCTCATACTTTTTTAAAAATTGGTTTGGCCAGATGACTTACATTAGCCAAGTGGCTCCTTGTTTATAATATCACAACCTATAAACCAATTAAATTGATCTAAACCAGAACCATGGATGTGCCAGTAAATATTTAATAACCATTTCTCTAGGGGAGAGTGGAATGTACACATTACAGACTTTTAAGTATAATCTATTTTTAAAGCAAAAAAATAGTTCATTCAAGTTGATTGCAAAATAGAAATCAGAGAAAGTAAACAATGGAGAATATATACCAGACAATATAGAATGAAAGAAATCTCCCATTGGGAGTGAGGTACTTCAGTTCAAACAAAACATAGAGTTCTAGATCTTATAAAATATGAAACTCCCCCAAGTCCCTATCATAGTAAAAGAGGAACAGGGTCATCAAAAAGATTCAAGTTGTTCTCCTGTAGACATCTTCTCAGAGTCTTATTCTTGTCATTCATCTGGGATCTGGAAGCCAGAAGTACCTGAAGTGCTGTAGAACCTAAAGAGATAGAAGAGATCAAAGAAACTAAAGGGATTTAAAGAAACTGATTCTCTACTTTCCCCTCTTCTCACTAATTCCACTCTGCCCTTTATGCAGACTCAGAATATTTATCCCCACCAATGAAAAAAGAATATATTTTTTTTTTCCCCCTGAGGCTGGGGTTAAGTGACTTGCCCAGGGCCACACAGCTAGGAAGTGTTAAGTGTCTGAGACCACATTTGAACTAGGATCCTCCTGAGTTCAAGGCTGGCGCTCCATCCACTGCGCCACCTAGCTGCCCCCAAGAATATAATATTAACAGGCTTTGAGACTTGAGTTCGCCAGAGGTTATCACTTCATATCTCTCAAATTGCCTAAGATGACAGAAAAATATAATAATAAATGTTGGAGGGGATGTAGGAAAACTGGGACACTAACACATTGTTGGTGGAGTTGTGAAACGATCTATCCATTCTGAAGAGCAATCTGGAACTATGCCCAAAGGGCTATCAAACTGTGCATACCTTTGACCCAGTAGTACCACTAATTGAGTCTGTATCCCAAGGATACGGTAAAGGATCCTCATGTGCAAAAATGTTTATACCCTCTCTTTTTGTGGTAGCAAAGGATTGGAAAATGAGTAGATGCCCACCAATGAGGAATGGCTGAACAAGTTGTGATATATAAAGACAAAGGTATTTTATTTATTGTTTTATGAAAAAAATGATGAACAAGCTGATTTTAGAAAGGTCTGGGAAGATTTATATGAACTGATGCTGATCAAAACAAGCAGGACCAGGAATACATATACATAATAATAGCAAGCATGTGCAATGATCAACTATGAAAGACTTGGTTCTTCTTAGTGGTTCAGTGATCCAAAGCAATCCCAATAGACTTTACACAGAAAAATGCCATCTATATATAGGAAAAAAACTATGCTTTATTACTTCCATCATTTCTTCATCTCATCTTTGCAGGCATTACTTCTCTCCAAAAAGCAAATTGCAATATTCCCTGCCTTCATATACTATGTAATTCATTCATCTTCTCATATAAAATTTTTATTTGGAATGCACCTAATATTTTTTAAAAAAAGATTTTTCATTGATCTCTTTTCCTATTACGTAGATACAAATGCTATATTTGACTTATCCATTTATTATCCTTTACTCTGACCAATCTATATTTGTTTGAAATTATTATGTCTTAGTTTGTTTTTAATCTTCCCAAAGACTTAAAGTTTCTAGTATTGCTACTTATGAGCTTCCATTCTGTGTGTTCTTCTTTATCAAGCAACCCACAGGATTATATTGATTTTTCAAGAAAGGGATTTATCAATATGGTACATCAAAAAAAATAGTTACAACTCTTAAGTTCCTAGCCATCCCTCTTATTCATCATTTAATAGCCTGCTACTTAGTTTCCCTGCCACAAATCTCTTCCCACTCCAGTCCCTCTTCCAAACAAATTTATTCCTAGATATTCCTCAAATAGGATATTCTACCTTTCCATTTATGTACTTTCTCTGGCTATCTCTCATGCCTGGTATGCACTCTCTCCTCCCTGCCCCCTGGATACTCTGGCTTCCTTCAAGTCTCAGCCAAAATCCTATGTTCTACAGGAAGCCTTTCCTGATTCCTTTTAAGTTTAGTGCCATACTTCTCTTGATTATTTTCAATTTCTCCTTTATATTTTTACATCCTCCATTAGATTTTGAAATTCTTGAAAGGAAGATCTATCTTTTGCTTCTCTTTGCATGCCCAGTATTAACAGAGTCCTTGATGCATGATAGATATTTAATAAATATTTAGTGATTTACTGAATTATTTGAACTTTTCATAAGCATGATGACATTTAATCAAGTCACTAATAAGTATGTTATATAACTTAGTGTCAAGGACAAAAACTTATAACTATAGTTTCTGGCTGGACATTCACCCATTAGTGACTACTCCTTGGATCTAGAAATTCCATCAACTCTATTCCATTTAATGGTACTCTTATCCTGTCTCTTTATCCTGTCCAATTCTAGACCATGAAAGACATTGTCAAATCCATTGGTAAGATCTACATTAATTATTATCTATCATATTCTGCAGTATATTTATCTTGCCTCAAAAGGAAATGATGTTAGCCCAGCTGTCCTTGATGAATCCATGATGGTTTTCTATCATCACTGGTACCTTTTCTAAAGATTTACAAACTATTACTAATATAGTCTAAAATTTAACTAGAGATAGAAATTACACTCTAATTACATCCTCTATTCCTCCCTCCTCCCTTTAAAAAACCTTGATCATTTGCCATTGTACAGTCCTGAAAGATACCTTTTCTCCTTCACAAGGTTTTAAAGATCATCTGACAGTTCTTTAGGATGTAATTTTCCTGGGCCTGTTGACTTGAATTTATCAAGTCCTCTCTAATTACTTTCTTACTTATCTCAGACCCCTACGTTTTCCTTCACTGTCATCAGTATTCTCCTGTCCTGTAGTTATGGTCATTACCTAAGTTTCCAAACTTATTCCCCCTTATCAGTATATCTATTGTAACTTATATAAAAATAATATTATATAGCATTCACAAAACAATTGTTCACCCAAATCTCTGGGCGTGTGTTTAGTTTCCCATTTTTCCTATTTATGAATAGTGCCAATATATATATTGCATGCATATATTGTATATATAATATATTACATATATGTATGCAACAGATCTTTTCCTTATTGGTAATGTTTGTAGGATGCATAAAGCAATGTAATGACTGTGTTAAAGAATATGAAAAGTATATATTTGATTATATTAAATATTTATTTTTTTGTTTTTAACAATCTTTACTAACTAAATGGGATTCTGGTAATATCTCACAATCTTTTTAAAAGTGTGTGTTTCATTGATTATTAATGATATGAAACATTTTTATGTGATTATAGATTGAATTTCTATATTTTTAAACTACCCATCGATTATTTTTTTCTTAGTGATATTTTTGAAAGTTATATTTTATTAGAGACATTAGTTCATTGTCTTTGTGCAAAAATACTTATTTTAATAATTAAAGTTGTCTATTTTTTATTATTTTTTCCATTACCAGGTGCAAATTCTTCCTATACGCACAATTTAGAAAGATTCAGGCTTTTAATTGTCCTCTAATAGAGATACAGAGTATCTGTTTTTCCTTACACTTAGATTACTTACGCATTTGAAATTTGTTGCACTATAGAATAAGATGCTGATCTAACCCCATGTTCTTCAAAATTTTCCTCTAGTTTTACCAGCTATTTTTGTTGAATAGGGTTCATTCTCCAGAAGATTGTGCTCAAATGCTAGATTGAAGAATGAGATTCTCTAATCTATTCTGCTAGCTTAATTTTCTTTATTTTATTCATTATTAGATAATTACTTTTTTATGAGAATGAAATAATAGGTAGCCTCTGTATAATACTTTAAGGTTTGCAAATTCATTGATATATCTTATCTAATATGGTTTCACAACAATCTTAATGACATAGGACATATTATTAATTCCATTTTATAGATGAGGAAACTGAGACAGAGTTGGTTAAGTGACTTTGTCAAGGTCACACAATCAGTATTTTTAAAAAAGAAGCTTTTTATTTTCAAAATATATGTGAAAATAGTTTTCAACATTTCCTCTTGCAAAACCTTGTGTCCAAATTTTCTCCCTTCTCACCACCCTTTCCCCCAGACAGCAAGTAATCCTATATATGTTAAACATGTGCAATTATTCTATATATATTTTTACATTCATCATGCTGCACAAGGAAAAAAAATGAGAAAGAAAACAAAGCAATTAAATGATCACAAAAAAGGTGAAAAAATTATGTTGTGATTCACATTTAGTCCCCAGAGTCCTCTCTCTGAATGTATATGGTTCTCTCTATCACATCTATTGAAATTGGCCTGAATCACCTTATTGCTGAGAAGAATTGCATCCATCAGAATTGATCATCACATAATTTTGTTGTTGCTGTGTACAATGTTGTCTTGGTTCTATTCACTTCACTTAGTGTAACGTGCTGTTGTCTCCAGAAGCTGCTGATCGCTATCTGGGAGGACATCTGCTGTGTCAACTCAAATCTCTCAGACAGATTCTTCTTCCTGCAGAGAGCCGACTTCCCTTCCTGCAGAGAGCAGCTTCAAGTCTCGTCCAGACAAAACTCTCTCTTTCCTCCAGAGCTGCCCTCTTTTTATCCTCCCAGAGAATGGGCATAGGATAATGCAAGGGCTTCCGGGAAAAATTATTTCAACCAATGAACTTGCTTCTCCTAAGCATGCAAGCTCTTCCCCAGGAATTCACAAGTAAAATCCCAGTAAAGGCTGGAACTAGAGAATTGTCAAGTACCGACTTAGCACTTTGTAAGAATCTAATATCTCATTATCTCATTAGTACTTAGTAAGAACCTAACAACTTAGCATCAGTTCATGTAAGTCTCTAGGCCTCTCTGAAAACATCTTGCTGCTTGTTTCTTAAAGAAAAATAATATTCCATAACCTTCATATACCATAATTTATTCAGCCATTCTCCAACTTATGGACATCTACTTATTTTCCAGTTTCTTGCCAATATATAAAGGACTGCTTCAAACAATTTTGCACATGTGGGTCCTTTCCCTTTTTTTGTGATCTCTTTACTACACAGACCCAATAGAGACACTGCTTGATCAAAGGAATGCACAGTTTTATAGCCCTTTGGACATAGTTCTAAATTGCTCTCCAGAATGATTAGATCAGTTCACAACTCCAATAACAATGTATTAGTGTTCCAATTTTCCCACATCCCCTCCAACATTTCTCATTATCTTTTCCTTTCATCTTAATTAATTTGAGATGTATGTAGTGGTACCTCAGAGTTTTCTTAATCTGCATTTCTTTGATCAATAGTGATTTAGAGCATTTTTTTCATATGATTAGAAATGGTTTTAATTTCATCTGGAAATTGTCTGTTTTTATCCTTTGACTATTTGTCAATTGGAGAATGGCTCATGTTCTTATAAATTTCAGCCAATTTTCTATATATTTTAGAAATTAGGTCTTTGTCTGAACCCTTGGATATAAAATTTTTCCCCAGTTTACTGCTTCTCTTCAAATCTTGACTGCATTGCTTTTGTTTATACAAAAACTTATAAACTTAATATAATCAAAATTATTCATTTTGTATTTCCATAATGTACTCTAATTCTTCTTTCCTTCCCCACAGGTATGAGAGGTAGACTATTCTTTGGTTTTCTAATTTGTTTATAGTATCACTCTTTATGCTAAATCACGGACCCATTTTGACATTACCTTTGTCAAGGTTGTTAAGTGTTGGCCAGTGCCTATTTTCTGCCATAGTGTTTTTCAATTTTCCTAGATATTTTTGTCAAATAATGAGTTATTATCCCAAAGGCTTGGGGGTCCTTGGGTTTATCAAACACTAGATTATTATAGTCTTTGACTGTTGTATCTTGTGAAACTAACCCATTCTACTGATTAACTACTCTATTTTTTAGCCAGTAACAAATCATTTTGATGACCACTGCATCATAATATAGTTTTAGACAGCCAGGCTACCTTCATTTGCATTTTTTCATTAATGCCAGTGAAATTGTTGACCTTTTGTTCTTCCAGATGAACTTTGTTATTATTTTTTCCTAGCTCTGTAATTTCTTAGCAGTTTGAAGGATATCATATTGAATAAGTAGATTAGATAGAATTGTCATTTTTATCATATTAGCTTGGCCTAATTGGCTTGAGATTCTTCCAATTGTTTAGGTCTGACTTTATTTGCGTAGAAAGTGTTTTATAATTTTGTTCGTATATTTCCTGACTTTGTCTTGGCAGGTAGACTCCCAAATATTTTATATTATCTCAGTTATTTTAAATGGAATTTATCTCTTACTGCTGGACTTTGTTGGTAAGATATAGAAATATAGTCAGTAATTGTTGCAAAATTTAAACTTAATTGTTCATAAATCCAACTCCATACTCTGTCTACCGTATCATTTAGATATGAAAGATCATTCTTTCCTTTTAAAAAATAGTTTCCATTCTTCCCATTGATATTTTGTCCTTAGGTATAAGTTATTTTTTAAAGTTTTTTGATGTCCTAGGATATTCTAAGTACAACATAATGTCTTCAAATAGAGATAATTTTGCTTCCTCTTTGACAAAACTTATTCATTTAATTTCTTTCTTGTCTTATAGCTAGCAGGTATAGTACAATTTCAAATAATAATAATGGCAATGATCATCCTTACTTTGTTTTTAATTTGGTTAGAGAAATTCCCATATTTTCTGATTATGAATACTAGCTCTTAATTTTAAAAATATTTTGATTATATTTATAAAATATTATTTCTTTACTATGTTTTGTAATATCTTTAAAAAAACTGATTGATCGGGGGGAGGGTGTGGAGGAAGGGGGGGATAATTTGGAAAAATGAATACAAGGGATAATATTATAAAAAAAATTACTTATGCATATATACTGTGGAAAAAAATTCTAAATAAAAAAAAAGAAAATAGAAGTGACATTTTCTGCCACACACACACACAAAAAAAAAAAAACAACCTGATTGAATGCTTTATTTTTTTTTCAAAGATATTTTCTAAATCTTAATTATGGACTTTTGGGGATTTTGCTATTACTATGAGTTATTTAATAAATTATTTTTGCTACTTTTGAACTATTCTTGCATTTCTAGTATAACTCTAGTATAATGTTATCTCAAGATATTAAATAACAAGTTTGTTTATAATTTTATATGCACATACATACTATATATATGTATATAACTTTAGTATCTTCCAATATTTTATTTAATATCTTGAGATAACATTAACTAGCTATATTAATCCAAGAGGTTTTTTCTGCTTCATCCTTCCTTGATTTGACATTACAATATATTTGTCTTAAATAAGAAATTTGATAGAATTAATTTATTTATTTTTATAACAATTTTATAGCAAAAGGTTTATTTATTATTTAAATGATTTTTAGAAACCATTTGGTTTCTGTTTTATAGTTTACAGAGCAATTTCTTCTTTATGATGCTTTGAAATAATTAGTATGAATACAATATTATTGTCATTTTTCCCCTTATAGACAAGAATGCTGAGGCTTAGAGAAATTAAGTGCCTTATCCATGGACATGCAAATAATAGGAATAAAAGCTGCAATTATTAACCCATTTCTTTTGTCTCCCTAGTTGAAAATACTTTCTACTATTCCATGGATATTCAACAACTTTAACTCATTTTTTAAGTCAATATGACCATAAAAATACCAGTGATTTAATATGTTGACCCTCCTTATAAACATATTTCAATTTTAACTAGGGTTTTCTATGGACCATACTTTGATGTGAAGAAGTAAAAATGTTGTTGAGAATTTTAGAAATGGAAAAAAATAATTAGGAGTTGGAGTAGGTACAAAAAGTAGTATAAATTATTACTATATTTTATTATAAGTAGATTAAATTTATTTCTACTGAACCACCTTTAAAGGACATCAGAGCAAAGATCTGAAATCAATCAAAATTCATTAGTACTTGATAATTGCTTCTTTTCATTGTTTATGTATCTTAAAGGTCAACTGTAACTTGAAAACTGTACTACCATAAGAAATTTTCTAAATGTGTGAATACTGAAGTTGGTTTTGAGTAACAATGATTTATCCACCAAATGTCTTTGACTGAGACAAGAGGCATACTTCAGCAAATGGACAGTATTCTCTCTCTCTCTCTCTCTCTCTCTCTCTCTCTCTGTCTCTCTCTCACACACACACACACACACACACACACACACACACACACACACACACACAGCTGCTGTCTAATATATTCCTGGATTTTGTTCATTGGAGTCAGACTCTGGGCGACTATCACCAGGTTGCTTATTAGGAGTACGTAACAATAAGCCTGATGCTACTACTTCTCCTGGTTGATAGATCACACATTGTCTACCTGTGTTAGTGACTGGGATATTAGCTACACGTTCTCCAGTTTCCCACATCGGTGTATGGATAGACACTGTTTTATAGGCACTCTCAGAAGGTGAAATGGTCAAGCCTACTGTGCCTGGAGGCAAAGGATCCATAGGCTCAACAGGAACAGATTTCACTTCTGCAGGGAGTATCTCAGTAGTCTCTACTGCACAGAACTCTATTTTTCCTAATTTCAATCCCTTTCTTCCATCTGATTGCCTTTTGGCTAATTGATCATGTCTTAAAATTCTGTGGATGTAACCTTGGCTGCCATCATGCCCCACTTGGGGGGCTGAAGCTGGGCCCCGCCTCTCATTTCTCTGGGTCAATCTACATTCAGAGGCCCAGTGGAGACCCTTGTGACATTTTGGACATGGAGTTTTAGGTCTTCTCTCACCCTATCTTCTCACTGTATCTCCAAATCTACACTGAGCTCTTAGATGTCCAATTTTTCCACATTGAAAACATTGCTAAGTTTCTCTAGAAGTCCCTTGCCAGGAGGGACCCTGTCTTTCCATGTTCATCATTGTCCGGGTGTAAAAAGCATTTGTTCCCACTGTAGCACAGCGTCTTATGATCTCCTCTAAAGGAGCATCTTTGTCTAATCCCCAAATAATTCTTTTGCAAATCTCATTGGCATTTTCCTTAGCTAGATGTCTGGTCATTATTTCTGTAGCTGCATTTTCTCCAATAGTTCTTTTGACAGCAGTTTGCAAATGTCCCACAAAATCTGCAAAAGGTTCATTGGGACCTTGCTGTATTTTAGTGAAAGCCTCTCCCTGATCTTTCTGTCCAGGGAGGACACCCCAAGCTTTTATTGCAGCCTTAGCAATTTGCTCATATATTGTCATGGTATAATTAATCTGTTCTGAATTCTCTCCATACTGACCTTCACCAACTAAGTGCTCAAAAGTGAATTGTGTGTTAACTCCTATTTCCAAATTGCATCTAACTTGAATTTTACATAATTCATGAAACTCCGCAAGCCATAATAAATTTTCTCCAGGTTCTAGGCCTGTCCTTGCTATGGATTTCCAATCATTCGGGGTTAGGACTTCATAAGACAAACCATCTAGTAACATTTTAACATAAGCTGATGTAGCCCCATAAAGGGTACAACCTTTTTTCAAATCTTTAATTTTATTCAAATCTAAAGGTACATATCTTCTCCTTTTTTGACCTACAGAGTCAATATTTTCAATCACAGGATATGCATGTATAAAATCACTTATATCTTGTCCTTCTCTCTTAGCTTTAATCAATGCTTTTTCTAATCTTGTCATAGGCTTAGACTGCTTCACAGGCAATTCTGTTTGTGTTTCTGCCTCTTCCCCTCCTCCTTCTTGCTCCACCCCTGAAGGGTTAATTGTGGGAAGAGATGGGAAATGCTCCTGTTGCTCAGAATTGTACTTAACTTCATTGTTATCTGATTCATCCTTTTCACCTAGTTTAGTTGACACTTCCCCATTTTGCTCCTTCTTCTCTTCCTTTAGAATAACATTTTTAAAAGCCATTTAGATTAAATTATAGGTATGAAGTGTATCTTTGGAAATTGAGTTTGGTTTGGAATTGTAGTGTTCACCTAATTGCTTTCCTACTAATTCCCATTCATCTAGATCCAATTCTTCTTCCAGAGAAAAACAAGGACATATGACCTTCACAGTTTTTAAAAGTTCAGTAATCTCCTCCAAAATTATAATCAATCCTTGGCATTTCATAACCTTGATGATGCTCTCGAAACATTTTCCTTGAACAGAAGGTGTTTGCCCCATTTCACTATAAGAGATTGCTGGTTTAGCCCTTAACAAGTTAAGTTCCTTATTTGTCTATTAGAACACTCACTTAATCTTTAACAAAGTTTCCTTGTTACTCACGGTTCTGGGTAAGAGAGACTGAGATCTGGATCGGAGGCTTTTCCACTGGAATCAGGATCGTGTCATGTCCCTGTTCGGGCGTCAAATTGCAATATATAGCAAATTGCAGTATAGCTCCTCTGAAGAGCTCAGAATAAGTCCTTGTCAGGATAAGTAAAAGTCCTTGCCCCACATTGTGGACGCCAATATGTAATGTGCTGTTGTCTCCAGAAGCTGCCGATTGCTCTCTGGGAGGAGATCTGCTGGGTCAACTCAAATCTCTTGGACAGATTCTTCTTCCTGTAGAGAATCGACTCAACTCTGGCTTAGAGCAGAGACTCCCTTTTCCTCCAGAGCTGCCCTCTTTTATCCTCCCAGAGAGTGGGCATGGGATAATGCAAGGGCTTCTGGGAAAAATTACTTCAACCAATGAACTTGCTCCTCCTAAGCATGCAAACTCTTCCCCAGGGATTCACAAGTCAAACTCCCAGGAAAGGCCAGAACTAGAAAATTGTTAAGTACTTACTTAGCACTTAGTTAAAAACCTAATATCTCATTATCTCATTAGCACTTAGTAAGAACCTAACAATATAACACTAAATAAATACATTTGTTCAGGTAGTATTGTCATCTTTATTATATTCACTCTACTCATTCAAGTACATATTTCATAGGGCATATATAACTGAAAACTGAGTTAGGCATATCCAGATCAAGGAGATCAGGGTCCCAAAGAGAAATCCATCGAATTATCAAATATTTCATTCACTGAAACTCTCCTACTCCCAGTCTTTCAATTCAGTAAAGTTTTTATACTTTTATCTAAAATCACATTATGATGGGTACATTATGATCTCTTGTGCATCAGTACTCAGATGTTGTCCAGAGACGCTTTGGAGTTCCCTGAGAGTATTTCATGAAGTTATAGTAATAAATTTATATTTCTAATAAAATAAATAGAAATAGATTCACATAAATTTGTGGGAGAAGAGTGCTCATTGGCTCTTAATATGAAGGGGTCCTAAAATCAAAAGCTTTGAGAACCACTGCTTTAGTGGTCTTTTATTATGTTGTTATGTACTCCTAATAAGGATGATAAAAATAGAATGTCCCCTTGAAGGAGCTAAAGATGAAAGAATTAATTCCTAACATCTTTGGAGAAAATCAGCAAATGAGAGTTACTGGAATCCAAAAAAAAAAAAAAAGGAATGTAGGAAGTATCACCGGTAAACTAATACAATTTCTGATTTCTCTTAAAGGCCTACTTTTAATATTCCTTGAAATATTTTGCTATGGTGAATGATGATTTGGGGTCCGAATAATTTTTTTTTTTTTTTTTTTTTGCTGAGGATGATTGTGGATTTACTGATTCTTGAGGGGTTAAGGGTAGAAAAGGATCAAAGGGAATTGGAGGACAATTGCTATTTAGTGACAGAACTTGAGCTGTGAAGTACAAGGGAGTATTTCACAGCTTCCCTTTTTACTACAGCCCTTCTTGAAATTTAGAATACAAACAATCCACTATCCAATATCTTCCTTGGAGAGCAATTGTTACAGGTCCAGCATTTGCTGCACAATATTGTTCACAATAGAAAATTTGTTGTGACCAGATGGATAATGCCCTTTTAGCCTTTCATTGAGTTGTAGTAGTCACATTTCTCGGTCACATGCTTTTTAGGTGCATCATTTTCTTGCTAATTTTTTGGAAGATGTAAAAGAATAGAACCTATATCAGCCTGCTGTGTGCAATTTCTTAGTATTTTAAAAAAACAATTTCTCTTTTGACCTGAGCCCTTTAATCAGAACCAAAACTTTTTTTTTTTTTTTTTTTTAATACTATAGGGTAGGGCAGCTACATGGCACAGTGGATAAATCACTGACTCTAAAGTCAAAAGAATTGTAATTCAAATACAGACTTAGACATTTAACACTTACTAGTTGTGTGACAAGTCACTTAACCCTAATTGACCTTCAAAAAAATAGAAAAGGATGCAAAAGATGTTTCTCCCCCTCAAGAGACTCACAATATAATGGAGGTGACAGCAAGCAAACAAATTGTAATCCAATGAGCTACATTCTGGATAAATTGGAAATAATTAGGAGAGGAGAGGTACTGGTATTTAGGGGTTTAGGAAAGCCTTCCTATAAAAGACGGTGTTTTTTGGGGGGACTTAAAAGGAAGCCAGGCAAACCAGTAGGTGGTAATCAGAAAGGAAAGCCTTCCAGGAACACAGGTCAAGCAGAGAAAATGCCCAGAGACATTTCATGTTCACAGAAGGGCCAGGAGACTGATGTTACTATATCAAAGAATATATTTGGAAAGTAATATATAAGAAAGATAAAAAGGAGATAGGATATGAAGGACTTTGTTGTAGGATTTTGTATTTGTTCCTAAAGGGAGTAGCTGAAATTTACTGAATTAGGGATACAGTGTGTGTGACATGACTGAATTTATATTTTAGGGAAAATTCTTTAGTGGCTAGATGGTGTATGGATTTGAGTGGGTCGAGATTTGAGGTATGCAACCACTCATCAGCAGGGTATCACCATTATCCAGATGTGAGATGATGGTCTGCATTACAATGGTGACAGTGTTAGAGGAAAAGGCATATTGAAGATATGACTTTGCTCAGGGCTTAGATATTGGGTGAAGAGGTGAGAGATAGGGCCGAACCCGGGATGACTCCTTGGTAATAGACCTGAGGAACAAAGAAGACAAGAAATTTATATAAAATTTTAATCTAAAGTATTAGAATTTGTATTTGAAAATGAGAACTATGAAAGCAGAAGGGAGAGAAGTTGGTTGTGACCTCAGACAAAACTACTTAGCATGGGATATTCTGGATCATGATCAACTCTAGAAATACAAAACTCTTATCGAATACATCTCTGGCATATTGATGGCAAGGCCAAAATTCAAGGAAGCTAGAATTGCTGATGCTCACCTGAGTACTTGTGTGTGGTGCTGAGTTCAACTTTCCTAGACAGAATTGGAAAGAGAATGGGCAACACTGCTCAGTGGGCAGCATTAGAGAATAGGGAAGAACATAGGAAGGGAATTGAAGTTTTTCTTCTTTTCTTGCCCAGGTAAGCCCAGCAGATGTGACAGTGATGAGAAAAGCATAGGGAGAGTTCGGTATTTCATTTTAGTCCTACAAATTTATTTTGCTCCAGTCTTCAGTCCATTTATCCTGATCACTGCTACACTGTTCTTTTCGGGCCATCAGTTTAATGGGTTATGTAGGTCAAATCCTGAAGAATGGAACTCTTGGAGTTGATTGGTGATGATACAGATTCATTGAGGAAAATGGGCTTTTGTTTTTGTTATTGACTGTGTTTTTGAATGATACCTCCTCATTTTCCAGCGTCACTTCTAAACCATGCTGCCTGCACTGAGTGTATTATCCCCATCTACTTCCTGCTGGAATCATGGATTTCTGGCTGGAAGAACCTTAGGCTTTTATAGATGACCATTCGTTTTCTTTTTCAAAGTCAGACCTCCTCCACCGCTCCAAATACTAAACTAGGTGCATATCTCTATCCTTCTCCTGCCTCCAATTTCTACCTCCCATTTATCCCTCTTTGAATTATTTATAAGTTCCATGAGTATTCTCATATTTTAGCATGATGTCTGGAATGTGACAAACACTTGCTGCTTTGTCTGTTTGTCCGTGCATGTATGGGAATGTTGGTCTGTTTCTGTGATAGTCTCTGAGTTTTTTTTTTTTTTTCTTTCAATCTATCTCTCTTTTTCTGCCTCTGTCTCTATCTACCTCTTTCTAAGTTGAAATATCTTGGCCAGTGACTCTTCAAAATATTTTGTGGACATTTTGCTGTGACAGCAGCTCACAAATATTATACTTTATGAAATATAGATTACTGCAGAGTAATGAAGGACCTCAGAATTTAGAAGATTCTGATATCATTCACATTTCTTCAATAGTAGGAACAATTGAATGTAAGACCTAGTTGGGAATAATGTTTCATTAAGATAGAAAGTTACAAAATTATCCTACTCAGTCCTCTGTTTTATCCAAGTGAGCTCTTCCTAGGCTGTTTTTTATGCCCCATATTTTCCTCAATAGTGATCTCATGGGGATAATGAAGTCTTTGTCAATAGGATAGTATCCTTGTATTTTTCTTCTTCCAAGGATTTTGCATTCTGGGTTCTCTCCATATGGGCAGAAAGATAAGGGTGGTAGATAGAGTACTGGGCCAGAATCCAGAAAGATATAATTATAAATCTTGCCTCACACACTATTTGTATGAACCTGGATAAATCATTCATTCCTTATCTTTTTGAATTTCCTTATCTGAAAATGGAAATAACAGAAACTTACCTCTCAAGAACTGTTGTAAGGATAAAGTGAGATTTTTTAAAAGTGTTTTGCAATTATTAAAGTGCTACATGCTAGCTATTATTTTAACTCCTTATGTTATTAATGTCTTTAATATTTATTTGGGGAAGGTGCCTTTTTTCTGCACATATTTTATAAATCAGAATTGTTAGTTTATTGGTGTCAAATGAATCATCACTCACCTTCCTCACAAACAGCCAATGCTATCAGCAAGTGCAAGTATTATTATTGTCATTTTCCAGATGAAGGATCTGAAGTACTAAGACATTAATTGGCTTGATCAGGGTCATACTCCTAATAAGTATGAGAGGTAGGTTTAAGCCCCAGTCCAGGATTCTTTCTAACATACCCCACTACCCCTCATGGTTAATGATATTTCTTATAGCCAGATTTTGACCTAACATAAGCTTACAGATAGATTATAATACTTTTGCTCATAACTTTTAAAAATAATTTGTAAATTTGCCATCAGTTTTTCTTACCTGTCTAGTACCTTGACAATTCAATGAATGTCAGTAGATTTTTAAAATACAAAAAAAGTTACAACTTTACATTGCAATTCTTTATATGTATATATACATAGTCTCTTTTAGCCATAACAAATTTTTCTTTGTAATTATAGTAGAATATATCTGCTAAGATCTTCAAAGAAATAATTTTAGAACCATTTATGTTTGTTTGTATCTAGAGAAGGTAAAAATGGTGGGGGGTATTTTTTTCATAATGAAGTCATTGATGTCTTTAAAGCAGAAATGTACTTCATCTCTTCTGGCTGCCTTGCCATAAGCCAGTGAGCTCTATAATTAATCAATTTTTTTGATATGATGTTTTTATACTGAATTAATTTTGAGTAAATGTGATTTTTTTAATAAAAGTATCCCCTTGATTCTTTAATGCTGAAATCAGTGGGTCTCAGAAGACTACAAATATATATTATAAGTAGTCATCTAAGCAAAATGCTCAACCACAGCTCCAAAATTATTTTTCTGGTCACCTTTTAAAATCAAGTGACATGCTTACTTACATGCATATTGTCATAGAACCTTAATTTGTCCAAATCTCCATAAGGAAACAAACTAAGACTCAGGGAGGTTAAATTCTCCAAATCACAATTTAGTAAGTGAATTATTAGCAAAATGCAGAAATGGACACAGACTTCTAAGTTATCTAACTAATGATAGTCTCTAGCTGTCTACGAGCAATTATTGGCAAAAGACTGTGTCATGATGATTATTTACCCTTTATATAAATGATATTGTCAAGGTTTTGTTTTGTTTTTTACTGTCTTTCATTTCAGTTATTCATACCAGTCTGAAATTAGTCAGGAGGATTATGTTTCTTGTAGATCTTGACTATATCCAATAAAAACAGAGAAGATAGCTGAAAATCTGTACTTTCAGCCAGCTTCACCACCCCTCCCCCCCAAAAAATATAATTTTGGGGAATGGGCAGTAGCAAAAAATATTCTTAATTCCGAGCTCCTGGAGTGGGCTGGGAAGGATAGCTGATAAGAAAGAGAAAGATACACATTATCATTTATGCATGATTTTTTCTTGAAAGAGAGAAATAAAAGAAAAGATTTGTCAAGAAATTAAAACAAAACAAAGGAAATTTTACTGTGTACTCTTTCATACTTTCCTGAGTCCCCTTCTCCAAAATCTGTCTAGAATTGACTTAAAATCACTAATAATGGGAGAAATGTAAATTAAAACATTGCTGAGTTTCTTTCTCATATCCATCAGATTGACAAACATGGAAAAAAGGAAAGGGGCAATTTTAAAAGGCACAGTGGAGGAAAGACACACTACTTTACTGGTTGTATGGTTGTGATTCGCTCCTTCCATTCTGGGAAACTATTTGGAACTAAAATGTCACTAGATCATGTCTCTGGGTAAAAGATCCAGACATTCTACTAAGCATATGTTCCAAAAAGATCAAAATAAAGCAGAAAGGATATATCTGTTAAAATATATATAAATATATAACAGTGATTCTTGTTATATCCACAAATCGGAAAATAAAGGGATGCCAATCAATAGGGGAATGAATAAATAAATTGTGCTATATGAATGCCATATGTTGTTCAATTGTTTAGTCATACCTACCTTTTTTGTGATCCTATGAACATTGTCCATGAGGTTTTCTTGGCAGTGATACTAAACTACCATTTCTTCTTCAGGAAATTAAGACAAACAGAAGTTTAAAGACTTGCCCAGGTTTATACAATAATAAGTATCTTGGGTCAAATATAAACTAAGGTTTTCCTGACTTCAGGCCCAGTGCTCTATCCATTGACCTACCCTGCTACTCAGAATGTCATATAATTGAATAGTGTTATGCCATAAGAAATTATAAAAGGAACAGATTTAGAGAAACTTGGGAAGAATGATATGAACTATTAATTATGTGAGCAGAACTAGGAAAATAATGTGGACAATAACCACAGCACTGTGAAAAAAATAATCTTAAAATACTTAAAAACTTTGACTACTACAATGACCAAATACAAAAGAAAACTGATAATGAATGTTTCCCAATGTTTTATTGGCAGAGAGGTGATAGACAGAAGTATAGAATGAGGCCTTCATTTTCAGACATGCTCATTGTGTTGATTTGTTTTGATTGACTAAGAAAATCTATATGGAGAGTGGATAGGGATAGTGACGACCAAAAGGAAACAAAAGACAATAGCATCAGGGACTTCCGGCCAAGATGGTGGCATGGAGGCAGACAGCTGCTTGAGCTCTGCGATTTCTCTCAGGACTTACTTCATGAGCCTTCAAAGTTAATGCTTGACTGGAAAAGAAATACACAAATAATCACCAACAGAAGACATTCTTGAAATTCACTGAGAAGGTCTGTGTTTGCTTGGGGGAGGGTTGAACAGACTGGGCACAGAATGAGGACAGGCAGTGAGAATGAGACAGGCAGCTCACTCAGCTCAGACCAGAGGGGGGAGGGATAAGATCTCTGCCGTCTCTGCTAAAAGACTTTTACCCCAGTGTGGGATACTCCATCTTGGCAGCAAGCCAGGAGCAGTGGAAAGGGTGTAAACACCAGAGGTGAAGAATAAAACCCTGGAAAGCCAGCATCTCTCTGGACAGCCACCCCCACCTCCACCCGGAGTGACTCAGCACGTTCTCAGAGTCAGAGCACAGACACAGAGCAGCCATCCCTGTCCTGTTAGTGCCTTGCTGCGGTCTCCCTCAGTCTGTAGAGGAATCCCGGTAACACCATCCAGCCCCATCCCCCCCCCCCCAGAAACAGACCAATTGTTTCTCTTGTCATTCCTGCTCTCACAAAAAGAACAAAAAATTCAAAAGGGCTCTAACCATTGACAGCTTCTGTATGGAGAGAGAGCAGACTTCAAATACTGAGGAGACTAAAAGCAGATTGTCTCCAGAGGAATCCCCTAAGGGGGATATGAGCTGCTCCTCAATACAACAGACTCTCATAGAGGAAATCAAAAAGGCTCTCACAAGAGAGCTAGAAGAGAAATGGGAAAAGGAAAGGGAAGCTTGGCAAGAGAGCCTGGAGAAGTCATTCCATGCATTTAAAGACAGAGTGGAAAAAGAAAACAAATCATTGAGAAATAAAATTAGTGAATTGGGATAGGTAAACAACTCTAAGGAAAACAGGATTAGTGAGTTGGAAAAAGAAAACAGCTCTCTAAAAAATAAAATTGATGAAATGGGGAAAAAATTCCATAAAAGATAAAAACTCAATAGTACAATTACAAAAAGATATAAAAAAGTGAGTGAAGAATATACATCATTGAAAATTAGACTCAAACAAGTAGAAATGAATGACTCAAGGAGAAACCAAGAAGTAGTCAAGCAAAACCAGAAAAATGAAACAATTGAAAAGAATGTCAAGTACCTTACTGGAAAGACAACAGACCTGGAAAACAGATCCAGGAGAGACAATTTGAGAATAATTGGACTCCCTGAAAAATGTGAGGAAAAAAAAGAGCCTGGACACTATTTTCCAGGAAATTATCAAAGAGAACTGCCCAGACATTTTGGAAACAGAGGGTAAAATAGACATTGAAAAAATTATTCGATCACCTACTAAAAGGGACCCTAAAATCAAAATGCCAAGAAATATAGTGGCCAAGTTCAAGAACCATCAGACAAAGGAAAAAATACTGGAAGCTGCTAGAAAAAAGCAATTCAGATATGAAGGAACCACAATAAGGATAATCCAGGATCTAGTAGCATCCATATTAAAAGAACAAAGGGCCTGGAAAATGATATTCCAAAAGGCTAAGGAACTTAGTATGCAGTCAAGAATAACTTACCCAACAAAAATGAGCATCATTTTCCAGAGAAGAAGATGGACATTTAACGAAATAAATGAATTCTATCTATTCTTGATGAAAAAAAACATACCTATACAAAATGTTTGATCTTCAAATACAGAACTCAAGAGATTTCTAAAAAGGTAAAAAGAAATCTTGAGAAATATATTTCTGCCATAAAGATATGTAAAGAACACAGGTATAATTTGTCCTTGAAACTAGAGATGGAAAGGGAATTATATCATAAAAAAGGGTAAAGTGGTGGTACTACATCTCATGAAGAGGCAAAGGTAGTCTATTATATCTGAGAGAAAGAAAGGAGGGAGATGAACATAGTGTGTATCAATAGACATATTTGATTTATGGTGAAACTTCTTCCACTTCATTGAAAAATGAGAGGGAAGGAGTAAGCTAAGGGGAAGGCAATACAGAAATTGTGAGGAAAAGGGATAAAATAGGAAGAGGAACTTTAAGGTGGGGGAGGGATAATAAAAAGGGAGGGCTGTGAAAAGCAAGTGGTGTTCACAAGTTTAATACTGGGTAGGGGGGTAAGAGGAAAGAAAAGGGGAAAAGCATAAGCAGGGGTTAACAGGATGGCAAGCAATATAGAATTAGTCCTTCTAACCATAAATGTGAATGGGGTAAATGCCCTCATAAAGAGGAAGCAGTTAGCAGACTGGATTAAAAGTCAGAATCCTACTATATGTTGTTTACAGGAAACACACCTGAAACAGGGTGATACATTCAAACTAAAAGTAAAAGGGTGGAATCTACTATGCTTCAGGTGAAGCCAAAAAAGCAGGGGTAGCCATCCTCATCTCAGATCAAGCAAAAACAAAAATTGATCTAATTAAAAGAGATAAGGAAGGGCATTATATCCTGCTAAAGGGTAGAATAGATAATGAAGCAGTATCAATATTAAACATATATGCACCAAGTGGTGCGGCATCTAAGTTCTTAAAAGAGAAATTAAGAGAACTGCAAGAACAAATAGACAGCAAAACTATAATAGTGGGAGATCTCAACCTTGCACTCTCAGAATTAGATAAATCAAACCACAAAATAAATAAGAAAGAAGTCAAAGAGGTAAATAGAAACTAGAAAAGTTTGATATGATAGATCTTTGGCAAAAGCTAAATGGACACAGAAAGGAGTACACTTTCTTCTCAGCAGTTCATGCAACCTATACAAAAACTGATCATATACTAGGACATAAAAACCTCAAAATCAAATGCAGTAAGGCAGAAATAGTAAATGCATCCTTTTCAGACCACAAGGCAATGAAAATTACATTTAATTAAAAAGCCAGGGGAAAATAGACCAAAAATAATTGGAAATTAAATAATCTTATACTAAAGAATGATTGGGTAAGACAGCAAATCATAGACATAATTAATAACTTCACCCAAGAAAATGACAATAATGAGACATCATAACAAAATGTGTGGGATACAGCCAAAGCAGTAATAAGGGGAAGTTTTATATCTCTAGAGGCCTCCTTGCATAAAATAGAGAAAGAGAGGGTCAATGAATTGGGCTTACAACTAAAATAGCTAGAAAAGGAACAAATTAAAACCCCCCAAACAAACACGAAACTTGAAATTCTAAAAATAAAAGGTGAGATTAATAAAATTGAAAGTAAAAAAAAAAATTATTGAATTAATTAATAAAACTAAGAGTTGGTTCTATGAAAAAAACCCCAACAAAATAGACAAACCCTTAGTAAATCTGATTTTAAAAAAGGAACGAGAAAAAGCAAATTGTTATTCTTGAAAATGAAAAGGGAGAACTCAGCACTAATGAAGAGGAAATTAGAACAATAGTTAGGAGCTACTTTGCTCAACTTTATGCCAATAAATTCGATAACGTAAATGAAATGGAAGAATATCTTCAAAAATATAGCTTGCCCAGATTAACAGAGGAAGAAGTAAGTAATCTAAATAGTCCCATCTCAGAAAAAGAAATAGAACAAGCTATTAACGAACTCCTTAAGAAAAAATCCCCAGGACCAGATGGATTTACATGTGAATTCTACCAAACATTTAAACAACAACTAACTCCAATGCTATATAAACTATTTGAAAAAATAGGGATTGAAGGAGGCCTACCAAATTCCTTTTATGACACAGACATGGTACTGATACCTAAACAAGATAGATCGAAAACTGAGAAAGAAAACTATAGACCAATCTCCTTAATGAATATTGATGCTAAACTCTTAAATAAGATATTAGCAAAAAGACTTCAGAAAATCATCCCCATTATAATACACTATGATCAAGTAGGCTTTATACTAGGAATGCAGGGCTGGTTTAATATTAGGAAAACTATTAGTATAATTGACCATATTAATAATCAAATTAATAAAAATCATATTATCATCTCAAAAGATGCAGAAAAAACATTTGATAAAATTCAACATCCATTCCTACTAAAGACACTTGAGAGTATAGGAATAAATGGACTATTCCTTAAAATAATAAGGAGCATATATTTAAAACTGTCAGTAAACATCATATGTAATGGCGATAAACTGGAACCTTTCCCTGTAAGATCAGGAGTGAAACAAGGTTGCCCACTATCACCATTACTATTCAATATAGTACTAGAAACACTAGCCTCGGCAATAAGAGCCGAGAAAGAGATTCAAGGAATTAGAGTAGGAAATGAGGAAATCAAACTATCACTCTTTGCAGATGACATGATGGTATACTTAGAGAACCCCAAAGACTCTGCTAAAAAGCTATTAGAAATAATTCAGAACTTTAGCAAAGTTGCAGGATACAAAATAAATTCACATAAATCCTCAGCATTTTTATACATTACCAACACAATCCAACAGCAAGTGATACAAAGAGAAATTCCATTCAAAATAACGGATGATAGTATAAAATATTTGGGAATATATCTACCAAAGGAGAGTCAGAAATTATATGAGCAAAATTACAAAACACTTGCCACAAAAATAGTCAGATTTAAATAATTGGAAAGACATTCAGTGCTCTTGGATAAGCTGAGTGAATATAATTAAGATGATAATACTCCCTAAACTAATCTATTTATTTAGTGCTATACCAATAAGACTCCCAAGAAACTATTTTAATGACCTAGAAAAAATAACAACAGAATTCATATGGAACAACAAAAGGTCGAGAATTTCAAGGGAAGTAATGGAAAAAAAATGAAAGTGGTCTAGCTGTACCTGATCTAGAACTATATTATAAAGCAACAGTCACCAAAACCATTTGGTATTGGCTAAGAAATAGACTAGTTGATCAGTGGAATAGGTTAGGTTCACAGGGCAAGATAGTGAATAAAAATAGCAATCTAGTGTTTGACAAACCCAAAGATCCCAACTTTTGGGATAAGAATTTATTATTTGACAAAAACTGCTGGAAAAACTGGAAATTAGTATGGCAGAAACTAGGCATGGACCCACATTTAACACCACATACTAAGATAAGATCAAAATGAGTCCAAGATTTAGGCATAAAGAACGAGATCATAAATAAATTAGAGGAACATAGGATAGTTTACCTCTCAGACTTGTGGAGGAGGAAGGAATTTGTGTCCAAAGAAGAACTAGAGATCATTATTGATCACAAAATAGAAAATTTTGATTACATCAAATTAAAAAGGTTTTGCACAAACAAAACTAATGCAAACAAGATTAGAAGGGAAGTAACAAATTGGGAAAACATTTTTACAGTTAAAGGTTCTGATAAAGGCCTCATCTCCAAAATATACAGAGAATTGACTTTAATTTATAAGAAATCAAGCCATTCTCCAAATGATAAATGGTCAAAGGATATGAACAGACAATTTTCAGATGATGAAATTGGAACTATTTCCACTCATATGAAAGAGTGTTCCAAATCACTATTGATCAGAGAAATGCAAATTAAGACAACTCTGAGATACCACTACACACCTGTCACTTTGGCTAAGATGACAGGAACAAATAATGACAAATGTTGGAGGGGCTGTGGGAAAACTGGGACACTGATGCATTGTTGGTGGAGTTGTGAAAGAATCCAACCATTCTGGAGAGCAATCTGGAATTGTGCCCAAAAAGTTATCAAACATTGCATACCTTTTGACCCAGCAGTGCTACTACTGGGCTTATATCCCAAGGAAATACTAAAGAAGGGAAAGGGACCTGTATGTGCCAAAATGTTTGTGGCAGCCCTTTTTGTAGTGGCTAGAAACTGGAAAATGAATGGATGTCCATCAATTGGAGAATGGTTGGGTAAATTATGGTATATGAATGTTATGGAATATTATTGTTCTGTAAGAAATGACCAGCAGGATGAATACAGAGAGGCTTGGAGAGACTTACATCAACTGATGCTGAGTGAAATGAGCCGAACTAGGAGATCATTATATACTTCAACAATGATACTGTATGAGGATGTATTCTGATGGAAGTGCATATCTTCAACATAGAGAAGAGCTAATCCAATTCCAATTGATCAATGATGGACAGAATCAGCTACATCCAGAAAAGGAACACTGGGAAATGAGTGTAAACTCTGAGCAATTTTTTTTTGTTTTTCTTCCCAGATTATTTTTACCTTCCAAATACAATTCTTTCTTTGCAACAGCAACAACAAAATTTGTTTCTGCACATATATATTGTACCTAGGATATACTATAAGATATTTAATATGTATGGGAATGCCAGCCATCTAGGAGAGGGGGTGGAGGGAAGAAGGGGAAAATTTGGACCAGAAGGGAGTACAAGGAATAATGTTGTGAAAAAAAAACCTATGCATATGTACTGTCAAAAAATACTATAATTATAAAGTTAATAAAAAAATTTTAAAAAGGAAAATAGCATCAGAAAAAGATTTCTAAAATCCACAAAAGACATAAAGAAATTCAGAAGGGGATATAGCAAAGTATGATAGCTATTAAAAGGATAAATTGCATTTACTATATATATATACCTTATAGAAATCACCAAGCTACAGGTGATGTAAATTTAAGGTTTCATTTTTCAATGTTCTTTTTCTGCTGTTTGTTTAGGGAAGTGTTTGTCTTTCTAGTCTCAGTTTCCTGATCTGTAAATTAGAAATAATCATTCTTGTAGTACTCTACTTCCTCCAGTTATTATGAGGATCAAATGAGATAATATTTTTAAAGTTCTTTGAATAATAATAATCAGTATCTTTATGGTGGTTTAAGCTTTGCAGAACTCTTTACAAATATCATCTCATTTGATTCTCACAACAACCTTGGGAGATCGATGCTATTATTTTTTCTTTATTTATTAATTTTGTGAGACAGACTTATCCAGAATCACACAGTGAGGAAATGTTAAGTATCTTGGGCCAGATTTGAATTCAGGTTCTCCTGGCTCCAGAGCCAGGACTCTACCCATTATGCCATCTAGCTGTCGTGGTTGAACTTTCTTATTTTTTTTTTTTTGCAAAAATAAAAGCCTAAATGCTGAATTGCTTATCTCTTTTTAGTTTGTGATACATATTCTTGAAAATTATTTTAATTTAATTTCATCATCAAAGATTGGCAGCTAAACTAAGATCCAAGAAAATGCCCCCTTGCTGGATGACTTAAACAAATGCCAGCTGCAGATATAGATATGCAAAGTGATTTTTATTCATTTTTAAAGTAGATCTAGGCTGTTGACAAAAGAGCTTCTCTGAAATGAGCTATGTAATATTTAACATCACTCTGTGGAACAGATTGGAGAATAAAGAAATATCTCATTACTTTGGAGATTTATATTCACATACAGGTGTTACTGGGTAGCTAAGTATTAGCAAACAAACAAACAAAAATAAATTTTAAAAAGATTTTTTTCAAAAGCTGTCACTCTTGTTCCAGAAAGAGTCTGAGAAGTTGTAATTGTCATCATTTATGGACTGATAGTGACAAAAATGATAAAGCTTACTCTATTTGCATAGTACTTAAAATTGAAAGGGTAACCCACTGCATCAAAACTCCATATATATTCTAATCTCTGAGTTTATTTCTCTGTTAGAAATGAGGAAAAATATCTTGGGGAGAGAGTTGGGGGTTAGAAATGCAAAATCTTATAAAAATGAATGTTGAAAACTATCTTTACATATAATTATAAAAATGCTATTTAAAAAAAAAAAAACAACAACTCTACACAAGAAAGTAAAATAGAAGTGGAGAAAAGAAAGGTTTCCTTATGGGACACCTAGAGACAAGTACACCAGAAATGTTAGAAATGGCTTAACATTCCAAAATAAAAAGCAAAATGTGCTTTCATTAGAATCGGTTGTGTCATCTGCTTAGCTTTTAATTGTATTTATAAAAAACCTTGAAATTTGAGCATCATTGGATTACAAGCACCACCTGATAGAAGCATGATAAGTATACTTTCCACCTTCATCCCATGTACTTAAGGGCTCCTTCTGAAGCACTTGCTTCAGTTGGACATTTATGCTTCACTCAGCTTGAAGTTAAGAATTGCTACAATATTGTCTGAAATGAGGTTTCTAGCCCCTTACCTATGAGATTTCAGAGCTGACTAGTGTTCTTATCAGATGAACTTTCAAATTCTTCCTAGGAGCTAATTCAGGCATACACTGCTACAATCCTTCTGGAAGTCCTGAATATACACTTCCACACTCTTTAATAACCAAACACCTTCACCACACCCGCCAGAGATGCACTGTTCAGAGTTGACTTTTTCCACAGTAGGGGCTGGAATTGCTCTCCTCAACATTTTGTATTTGTTCTACACATCCTCCAAACATCAATTTCACTTTACCTCCTTTGTTGTAAGGGTTCTTTGGGGCTCTTATTCTGTTCACTTTTAGATTTAAATTTTGGAGTCATTACTTTCTTTCTTTTTTATATTATTAAGCAAAGAAATTATAATTTCCCTTTCAACTCTTTAATGATATTATTATATTTCCAAATATAATAAGAATATTGTTGAAAATTTGTTCAGCTGCAAATTCTTTTGTTGTTTAGTTGTTTCAGTTATGTAGGACTCTTTATGACATCATTTGGGATTTTCTTGGCAAAGATACTGGAGTGGTTTGCTATTTCTTTCTTCAGTTTCATTTTACAGATAAGGTAACTGAGGTAAACAGGGTTTGAGTGACTTGCCCAGGGTCAAAATAACTGAGGCCAGATTTGAATCAAAAAAATTAGTCTTTTTGACTCTAAACAATACATTCGATCTATGTACCAGCTATCTACTTGACCTGAATTCTTTAATATTCAGCAATTCTCTTTTTAGTAGGCTGAAAGAAATCCACTTGGGATTCCTAGACATAACATTGTAGTTCTTTGTGTAGAATACATATAGACTGTCACTTGAAATTTTCTCCATATTTAAGGAAGCTAGTTATCTATTTTCTATATTGACTAGTCTTTGCTTTCTGAGAGGATACTATAACTTTTATTCATATGACATCTATATATGTCCTTTGTACCTTAATTAAAATTAGTGATGTTTGATTTTTAAATGTGGAATTTAATAATAAAGATATTTATTATATTGAGATTCTACTTTTTTTTCAGGGTGTTATAATGGTGAAAAACAGTGAAAATTAGTATAGTCTGGGGAGGTAATTAAAACACTATATGTCTCTCAAAATATTTGATTGTATATTTTATACACACAAAGAGATAGAAGGAAGGGGAAGAGAGGAAGAGAAAGAAGGTTCCAAAATTGAAGGGTTTTTTTTTTTTTAATGTAATTAAGAAGAGTAAAATAGTTATCATTATCTCATCAAAGAGGGCTTTTGTAGAGGACAGGAAATTATGTAAACACTAATGTAATTCTTTTTCCTAGGGCTTTTTTGGAGGGGAGGTAGCAGGGAATTGGATCAGATTGGATCAGTAATTTTACTGATAAAGAGTTCCCCTCTTCCAATGCAAATATACAATTTATAGACTTAGAAAGTTGCTTGAGCAAATGAATTGCACAACCACATATGTCAGAGGGCAACTCAGTAGCAGTGAATACAGAACTCAGCCTAGAACCAGGAGGATCTGAGTTCAAATTGAGCCTCAGACAGACACTTATTAGTTGTATGAACCTAGACAAATCATTTTTTGCTATTTGATTTAGTTTCCTTATCTATAAAATGGCCTAGAGAAGAAAATGACAAACCACTCCAAGTATCTTTGGTAAGAAAAACACCAAAGTGGTGCTACATGGAGCCAGACACAATTGAAATGACTGAAGAGAAACATGTGTCAGATTTGAATCTAACTTATACTTATTTGGAGAACAACACTTTATCCACCAGGTCATTTCTCTCTTCTTAGGGTTTATTTAATATAATAAAATATGATTTATAAGTTTTAGTCTCTTTTAAAAACCTTGGCTGCCTTTTAAAATGTTGAAACAAAAGGCATTCAACATTATAACCTGAACATTATTAGAAACCTGAAATAAAAAAATCAATAGCATGATTATTAGCTGTCCTAAGATTTCATAAAACATTTTTCAGTGCTAAAATAAATGATATAGTGTAAGAACTAGATTTTATGTTATATTTATTAATAATAAAAGTTTTTCCAAAGCCCTGATAATCAGTTACATATGGACATAATGTTTAAAATCCTTTGAAATTTCAAATTTATGAATCCATTTTATTTTTCAATATTGATAGACACTTTAATATCATGTGTAATTTTAAATGTTCAGATCTTCTCTTGTGGAAATATGCTATATGAGTCAGACTCCAATTTTCTGGGCAATACAATCTGAATTTATCACTCAAAACTTTTATTATGTAGAAAACAAGAAATGCCAACTCTTTACTGAAATTTATTTGCATGTTTAGAAGTACCATTTATTTCTTTACTGATTTCTGCCCCAAATTTAATAAGAATTTTTAAATGGCAATAAAAGCCCATTCAATGAAAAAATTAAAAAAAAATTACTCCACATGACTGGGCCATTGTCATGTTATGGTGCATGGTTTATAGTGGTGACACTCTACAAAGAACAAATAAACCTGTACAACTAATATTTTGTTTAATGAAATTCTATATAATAGTGGTTTGCTATAAATTAAATATATGCAGCGTTTGAGGGAAGAAAGGAAAAACAATTGAGCTTAATTTTTTTAATTTAAAGCTTTTTATTTTCAAAACATATGCATAGATATTTTCAGTATTCACTTTTGAAAAATCTTGTGTTCCAAATTTTTTCTCCTTCCCTTTCCCCCATTTCCTACCCTAGAAGGCAAGAAATTCAATATATGTTAAACATGTGCAAATCTTCTACACATATTTCCACATTTATCATCCTGCACAAGAAAAATCAGATTAAAAAGGAAAAAAAGATGAAAAAGAAAACAAAATGCAAGCAAACAATAGCAAAAAAGTGAAAATACTATGTTGTGATCCACACTCAGTCCCCACAGTCCTCTTTCTGGGTGCAGAAAGCTTTCTCCATCACAAGACCATTGGAACCGGGCTTAATCACCTCACTGTTAGAGCCATGTCCAGCAGAATTGATCATCATATAATCTTGTTGCTGTGTACTCTTGGTTTTACTCACTTCACTTAGCATCAGCTCATGTAAGTCTCTCCAGGCCTTTCCAAAAGCATCCTGTTGATCATATAGAACAATACTATTCCATAACATTCATGTACTATAACTTATTCAGCCATTCCCCAAGTAAGGGACAACCACTCAATTTCCAGTTCCTTGCCACTAGAAAAATGACTGCTACAAACATTTTTGCACATGTGAGTACTTTCCTTTTTTTATGATCTCTTTGGGATATATGCCCAGGAAAGATAGTTCTAAATCAAAGGGTATGCACAGTTTGAAAGCCCTTTGGGCAGGCATAGTTCCATATTTGAGTACAATTTCTTATAGATGTTTTTTGTTTGTTTGTACTTCATAAAGAATGTAAATATCTACAAAAGCCCCTGTGTAATTTTTAAAGACAAATACAG
The DNA here is from genome assembly GCF_048593235.1 of Sminthopsis crassicaudata. Lineage (NCBI taxonomy): Eukaryota > Metazoa > Chordata > Mammalia > Dasyuromorphia > Dasyuridae > Sminthopsis > Sminthopsis crassicaudata. The sequence continues at coordinate 248,285,107 of NC_133617.1, read as the reverse complement.
CCTTTAACAGAATGATGAATTCAGCGAAGTTTGGCACATTTCATGGGAAGATATTTCTTTGCATATTGATTTACACATTGATAAAGATAAGGAGATAAAAAGGAAAATTAAGACAAAATAAGACTAAATATTGCTATTTTCTTTCCTGTTGATAATAAACATATTTCAACCTCACATCTTCCTTCCTCACCTCAAATATCCCAATTTCCTACTCCGAGAGGTTAAATTGTTTTGTTTTCCAGGATTTTTAGAATTGAAATAAAACATTTGTCCAGTACATCCTAGAATTGTCAACAATATCAATAAAATATATTATTCTGGCTCTTTAAGATAAGGCAATATAAGTGCATATATCCCCATTGTACAGATGAGAAAACTGAGATGTAAAAAGTCACAGTGGTCCTCAAACTTTTTAAATAGGGGGCCAGTTCACTGTCCTTCAGACTGTTGGAAGGCCAGACTATAGTAAAAACAAAAACTCACACTGTCTCCACCCCTCAGCCCATTTGCCATAACCCAGCGGGCTGCGTAAACGTCCTCAGCTACTTCTCTCCCCTAGCACTGAACTGCCACTCATTGCTGCCTTCTCAGACAACACATGCTTTCGTAATGTGGAATCAGATTGTTTCATTTGGGGTCCCTCTTTTGAGACCTGTAATTTTATTTTATTAATGAGAAAAAGAGAAAAGGCATTTATATCTGGGTTGACACATGTAGAAGGAGAGTAATGTCCAGACAAAATGAAAAAATGAAATTAAAATCATGATATTTAAGGCTTAAAATAAGAGCATATTTGTTATTATACCAATAGGAAATCACTGGAGGTGTTTTGAATAAGGGAATGACATGTTAAAATGCATATGCTCTCTCTCTCTCTCTCTCTCTCTCTCTCTCTCTCTCTCTCTCTCTCTCATATATATATATATATATACACACACACACACACACACACACACACACACACACACACACACATATATATATACGTATATATATGTATTCTTATATGTATACACACTTATTTAGTCACAGTGCATACTATAGACTGGAAAGTGATGGGAAATTTGAGACAGAGGGACCAATTAGAAGGTTGTTGTAGTATTCTATACAAAAGGCAACGAAGGGCATAAACTAGATTGGCATCTGTGTGAATTGGAAGAATTATTATACGTAAGAAAGGTTAAGGTCAAAGTGACAAAATGTGGCCATTGATTGTATATGTAGATTGAAGGAAAGTGAAGAGTACAGGAAAATGCCAAGATTATGAAACAGAAACCAGAAGGATGGTCTTTAAGAAAAATAGGGAAGCTTGGCTTAGGGATGAACATAATGTATTCAATTTTAGACTTAGTTCATGATTATATTTTCATATTTTAGACTGAATTTATGTTGAGTTCAAGATATCTTCAGGATACTTATTCTGAACTGTCCAATAGGAAATTGATAATGTGAGGTTGAAGCTCCAAGGAGAGAGAACTCTGGTAGTCATACTTAAACCCATGAGAACTAGTCAAGTTAGAGAGAGAAGATAGAGAGAGATTAAAAAAAAAAAGATGTCTCAGAGAAAATTTCTGAAGAACATGCAGAAATAAGAGACACAATGTATATATTGAGGGAGGAAAGGAGAAGTTTAGAAGAAGGCTTAGACATGTAGGGGGAGATTGGAGAGAGTCGTGCCATAAAATACTAGAGGAACAGGTGTAAAAGGGAATAAAAGAAATAAATGAAATGATAGGTAATTGTAGTAGTTATCTATGTTAAAAATGTGATAGAATCATAGATCTAAAGTTGAAGATCTAAAGATGACCTTAGAGGCCATTAAGTTCAACCCTCTCTTTTTATGCTTAAAGAAATTGTAACCCAGGTAGATTAAACCATCTTCCTTCAAGAATCTTGCTTTCTTCTGGAGGGAAAAATATACAGAGAACATTATTTTTCCTTTATATTCTTTTAATCATGATACAAATATTCTCCTAATTCAGCTTTCTATCAGTTCATAGAAGTCTTCCTAAATTTCTCTGGAATTCTTCATATTGGCATTTTTTAATTTACTTCTTCCCTGACATTTAATACAATACAATTTCAATTTCCCTTTATTAAACAGATCCTAGGGATGGAGGCATTAGATAATTAATCTGTTCAAGGAACTGTTAACCTTTGCCTTCAAGGAGCTCATAGTATGAAGATGGAGGATGGGGGCATGGTATTGGCATGTACTCATATAGAGAACTTGAGAAAATGTAAGAATATTTAAAGAGAATGTTACTCTTAGGTTGTACAAAATCTTGTAATCTGACTTCTATCCTTACCATTTTCTTAACCATAACCATCTACTTCTTAATTCAATTACTACTTCTCAATTCTTATTTTTTCCATGCATTTTACAATATGCTAAGGACCTTATAGTCTTCCAGGCTGATCCCCCTCATTTTACAGATAAATCTTGTAGGATAAAATGACTTGTCCATGTCAAAATTATATAATTAAGTGCAAATCAGAGGCTAGAACCTCAGTTAACAGTTGTTCTTAGTACCATTAACTAAATTTCTCTTAATAAACATTTACCAAGCACTATAATCTTTATGTAATTGTACAAAATACTGGCTAGGAAGCTGGGATAAAAAAAATAGGTATCACATGGATCTTGTACTTGACATGTTTATAACAAGACCCTTTCTAGTTGTGATTCACATTGACTACACTGTTGTAATTTTTTTTTGCTATGAAAACCACTTGTAGCTTCTTGCTTCTCTGTACCTTCTTTTTTTTATTACCTTTTCCTGAAGGCTTTTTTTCCACTGATATAATTAACTATGGATGTTCTTCAAATCTTATTTCTAAGTCCTCTATGTATAAACTGCCCTACTTTTTAAGGAGATCATCTATTATGATGTTGCTAGTTACCTCAGAATGTAAATGAAACTCAGCTTCCACTTCCTTCAATTTAAGAGGTGTAGTTTTGTAGATTGATGTTGGATTCACAGTCAGTCTCCCCCATCAGATTATGTGCTCCATGAGAGTAGGGACTATGTTTCACCCCTTTTTATATCCCCATCACTTAGCACAGTATTTGCTACATAGTAGTGACTTAAATATTTGTTGATTATCTCTGAATTTCAGTTTTCTAAATTGCTAAATAGGTAGGGAAAGGATAGTATGTACATCATAGGTAAATTGTGAAGATCAGATGAAATAAAGGAAGTAAAAATTTGAAAAGTCTCACATGCTCTATAAATTTCAGTTGTCATTATTGTTATTGTATTCAAGTATTACTACTTACAGTTTAAAGACTAAACCCTATGTAATGCTACTTGTCTCTCTAGATGATGGAGAAATGGAGATCCTTGTCATACAGTTTTTCAATCCCATGAAGTCCAATAATTTTTCTTTCTTCAAACACCTGGGTTGAAATTCTCTCCAAATAAAGACTGTTCCATATGTTTTTACTTTAGTGATTCATAATCAGGATCTGGTAAAAATCCTCTCTCTCCCTCTCCCTCTTTCCTTTCTTCTCTTCCCTCTCCCCTCTTCTCCCCTTTCCTTTCATCCCTCCCTCTCTGTCTCTTTCCCTCCTTCTTTTCCTCCCCCCCCATTCCTGCTCTGTGGATACATGGGGGAAATAGTGGGATAACATTTTCTTTGAAATCTTGGGTCATCTTTTGTATCTTGGCAATTCAATTTTTTATGAATTTAAAGATCAGTGATCACTTGATTGAAGAAGCTAAGCAGTGGAAGAGAGTCTTTCATTGGTTATTTGGTTTCGTTGTGTTAGCAGAGTTCCATAATTGGATGATATGTAAAACTATGTCTTTCTGAATAATTATTTTTATTTGTATGCTCTTAATATTCTGTAACATGATTTTTTTCTGACTTGAGGAACTTTCCATGCATTTTAACAGAGACCATTTTGCTTCTTTGTATTTTAGCTCTAGTACTTAGAATTGTGTCTGGCACACTATAAGAAATTAATAAATGCTCTATCCATATATGATTATTTGTGAATTTGATGGCATACTTTATAAATTTTAGGGAATTGGCAAAGAAATTTAGGGGCAAAATTAGTAGATTTAATAAACTTATGGATTACAAAACAATATTTTCATATAGTAGTAAAAAAAAAACTAAAACAATAGGAGACAGTATTAAAAAGGGAAGTTTCATTCAAAACAATTAAATGTTACAAAGTGTTTGGAAGCCAATCCTAGTATCTTTATAGTTACAATGTGCTCCTTGGGGATATAATGAATAACTTAAATAACCAGAAGGATACTCAGGATTATTGGATGGGGCATGCTAAATTTATTTTTTAAATCACTGTAATTTATTTACAGATTTAGTGCTATTCTAATCAACCTATCAATAATTAACAAAGCTATACAAAAAAATAGCAAACTCCATTTTGAGATCTGAAACATTTAAGGAAAACAATGAAAAAAGTAGGAATAAAGGAGAAATAACACTTCCAGACCTCAAACATTATAATAAAATCAGCAAATATCACTATAATTTAGTGATAGCTAAATGGACAGAAATAATTTAACTCAATAACCTGTTGTTAAGCAACATTGAAAAGGAAATATTATGTAGAATAAAACCTTTTAAAGAGGAATCCCTGAGAAAACTAGAAAGAAAGCAGCCTGACAGAAATTATATTTAGACCAACAATTCATATCATATTCAATAAGTTTAAAATAAAATAAATTTCAAAGATTACATTATAAAATTTAGAAGATTCAGACCATGTGCCTTTCATAGTCATGCACAAAGCATAAATTATTAATGAAACAAGGGACAGAATTGATTGCAAAGGTAAAAAATATAATTTTGATTACATACAATTTTAAAGTTTTTCATGAACAAAATTTAAGGAGGATAAAAAAGTGGTTAATTGCAAAAAATATTTCTATTGAATATCAATGGTAAAGTTCTAATATGATATATAGAACATTAACAAATACTTAAGACAAAAATCTTAATATATTATTAGTCAAAGAATATGAACAAATAAATTATTCTTAAATGAAGATTTATAAACTATTAAAAGCAATATAAATGAAATCCCAAACTTCTAAAAGTAAATTTAAAAAATGCTTATGTCCAGCAAATTGCCAAACATAACAAATATAAAAATATTCTGTATTGGACTGAATACAGAAAATGGCACACATGCATAATTGATGGAACTATGAATTTCTCTAACCATTCTATAATGTAATTTTCAATTGTATAAAGAAAGTAGACATATATTTTGACCCAGAGATTATTTGACTAGGGATATACCTGAAAGAGATGAGTGATGAAAAGAAAGGCCCTATAAATATCAAAATAGTTATAGCAGCACTTTTATGGCAACAAAAAAATTGAAGATACCCATTGACTGGCAATTGGTCAAACTAATTTGAGTTTAATAATGTAATATTAATATGCTGTAAGAACAAAATAAAAGGGATTAATATAAATATGAAAATATAAGAACTGATACAATGTGAAGTAAGCAGAACCACTAAAACATTGTACTCATTGACTACATCAATATAAATGGAAAGGGTAATAACAAGAAAACATTTGATATTGAACACTAGAAAATTATGACATCAAAAAAGAGAGATGAGAAGATGGCTCCTTATTCCTTGCATATGTAGGGATCCTTGGGTATGAGACCTTGCATATATTTTTAAACTTTTTTGATATGTTAATTTTGGCACACTTTCTTTCTTCCTCTTTTGTAAAATTCTTTCTTGTAAGAGATTATTCTGAGAGTGAATAGGTAATACACTAATGGGAAATATGTGTATTTTATAAAACACAAGTATAGTTTTGTTATAAAGCACATGCATATATTTAGTTTTGGACAGGTTATCATTTTATTTTTATTCCTTGTTATAAGTACAGGACCAACAGCTCCCATGAATTATGTCACACTTCCAAAGATGCCATTAATTATTTGAGAACAACTTGTAAAATATCATTTTTCTATGAATCGTCATATCTTAAGTAATAATTGGTGATTTGAACCTAAATAATAGTTACTGCTACCACTTCCACCACCACCATCAGATTCTGCCATTGTGTCTGGTAGCTAGTGTTATCTCTGATGTTTTGTCTCATCTCCCATATTCTCATGGTTTATTGAACACTCCCATCTCAATAAGCTATATTTTTTCAAATCTCCCAATGAATGTCATAAAGACTGAATAGTCTTTCATTTAAGAATGTAGGACATCTATTGATTTACTTTGCCCCCAGTGCTTTAATATCCTATTAAAGAAGTAAATTTAATTAGTCTGATAGTATATGGCCTTTAAAAAGTGATGTTGATATCTCTTTAGTACTCTTAGGATATTTATTATTTCTATAAGCCTGTTTTTGATAATGTGATTTTTTAGGTATGAAAAATGCAATATCCCCTGACTACCAAGACAACTTCTCTTCCATAAACGAAGTTCCAATATAGAGTGGACCCCAATTTAAAGAAGAAAGTATACAGAATATATGGGAACAAAAAAAAATACTTCCTAATTTCTGGCCTTCAGAGTTTTCTTCTCTCTTTGTAGGATCCTCATTAAATTTCTCTTTAACATCAGTTCTCTGCTGAACTCTGAGGATCAATGGTTCTATAGAACCCATCGTTGGCACTTCTCTTTACCACCACTGTCATCCTCAGGTTTCTGTCTTTCTACAAACATATGTAGGCATTTTCTTTGTTTTCAACCATCACCATTCTGGCAGCTCTACTATTGACTCTGGAGGCCAAACCTGACCTCTGGTGCGTATGATACATCTTCCAGTTTCAAATGGGTTCTTAAGAACTCCTATTTCAATAGGATAGCCACCTGTACTCAGAAGGTCACAGAAGTTCTTGTTTACTTGTCATCAGAAGGAAAAAAGTAATTGGGAAATTGTCTTCCTAGAAGATCATCCCTTTTATATTGAATTCAATTATAGTTCATCATCTCCTAAATTATCTGCTCTTCTACCTCCCTTGCCAATTGGAAGTTGTTTTGTCATCCCCTGGTACCAGTACTCCCTGGAAAGAATCTTCCAAAATTCCAAATATTAGATTGGAACCAAAAAAGCAGTATCTAAAAATGCTTTTAATAAAAAAAAAATTAAAAAATGGGAATGTTCAAGCCTGCTCTAATAACTTGGTGTACTTATTGTTCAGTTTCCTCATTACAATAGACTTTTATATATATATATATATATATATATATATATATATATATATATATATATATATATATATATATATATATATATATATATATATATATATTTATATGTTGTTTGGGATGCGTGGGGGATTATTGGGGACCACTTTTGATGAATTTTGATCATAAATTGTTAAACCTGTGACTTTTAAGATCTTTTAATTCAAGAACTATTAACATGTCAGCTGCAAAGTTTTTCATTTTTGTTCTTTATATATAGAGGAGGGGAAGAAAAAGAGGGGAGAGAGGAAGAAACAGGAGGGAGAGAGGGGGAGACCTTAATTGCAATGTTGCTTTGCCCATAATAGACACTTAAGAGATGCTTTTGTTGAATTGAGTTCATTGAACTCATTTGTGAGTTAGGAAATGGTGGTTAAAGAAATATATACGCACTTCTGGCCCAAGTCACCGAGCTAATTAAAGGGAGGGTTGAGGTTAGTATGTACATATTCTTGTGCTTATTCCATGCTCTTTCCATGACATTATATATGGTTTTCTAGTTGAGGATATTAAGCAGTGATGTTCACTGCTAAAAATAGAATGATGATATTGCTATGAAAATATGAAAAAATATGAAAAATTGCATATGAAAAATATTACAAAAGGAACTACTCTTCTAGTGATATATTTCATTAAATACATAGGAAAATCTCTGGTATGTATTCTATTGTCTTTCCTTTCACTAGAATCTACCAAAAAGGAAAGGCTTACCCTAATAATGAATCACCAAATCTAAAGATTTTCTTCATTTGCTAGAGTATACTGTATTGAGCCTTTGTATTTTTATACTAATATCTTTACAACAATCAGAATATTTCATGTGAATAAAAACACTTTATTTTCCAGCTTATGTTCTCTCACAGGCAATTTTTGTCCCAAACACAAAATGGTGAAAACATTGAAAAATAATTTTAAGTCTTAACAAAGCAATATGTTATTGTCTTGCTACTTATTCAGGGAAAAACTGACACTGTATCCATAAGTAATTTTATTGTTATTAAATTTTCTTTTATATAAAATATCTAATTCTGGGGATTTCTTTTTTCTTAGGTATAAACGCAGTAGAAAAAATGTCGAGAGCTACATCTTCTGTAGTTTAGTGCAGTTCGATGTTTTCTTGTCACATGGTTATAGCTAGGTAGATTAATAGGGAGTTCTCTCTGGAAATTTCTTTCCTGTTATTGTTCTCCCTCAGCAGTTGATGGCTAAGTTAATTCTCTTTAGTTTTGTCATGCTCTGCAGCACACATTGCCAAGCTATGATAAGCTTTACAAAGGGAAAAAAGAAGCAATGGTGTCCATCAAAGTCTTAAACTTGCATTTTAAACTTTGGCTTGACCTGATGTGCCATTCAAAGAGCTTCAAAAGATTATTTTTTTAGAGAAAGGTTCAATATGTCCTGAGGCTATCGGTTTTGAGTTAAACTGGGTGAAGGAGAAATATTTTACTCATCAGCTTTGCAGTCACAGAGTTTGCCTCAGCTAGAACAAAACTGCTGAGGCATTTAGAGAAAATTAACCCCCCATCCTGGCAGCCAGATGTGACTGGTTTCTGATGAATGCACATGAGTGGACTGAAAAATCAAGAGACTGTGAAATTCCTGTCAGGTCCGTACAGTGCAGAATGGGCTATTGACTGCTTTCTATATTTCCCTCCATCATTCTTCTTGAACACTGCCATTAATTTCCTCTCCTACTCTGACTTGTTTTTTTTTTTTTTTCCTTCTTTTCCTTTAGCTCCTTCTGCTGCAAGAAAGAATGCATTTTGCATTGGTGGACTACTTCGTACTGCGAACCCTCTTTAGCAAGTTAGAGCTGGAAATGACCCAGCGAAGAGCTCATGGGAATATTTGTAGAATAATACTTTTGAAGGTAGGTGATTGCAGGGAAGTAGTCAAGATCATTCTGATCTAGATTGAAAAGCAAATGATGGGTAGTGTGATGAAGCATTAAAACCATATCCCATCAGGGTTTTATAAATTTTTCACCTCTTTAATAAAGTAGAATTGCATGAAGGATGAATTCAGTAAGTTAACACATATAACCATGCATATTTTGAAGAGAAAAAGAGAGAATTAGGCTTATTTCTTATAAAATTTGAAATATATTGTTAAAATACATTTATATATATATATATATCTTTATGTGTATATATGTATAGACATGCACATATATATTTATACTGACTCTGCTGATGCCATTCAGCTGTCCTAAATTATTTTTTAAGCGTATTCTTATGTTTGCCTTGGTAAATATTCATCTCTTAATTTATCAAAATACTGCTCTTCTAACAAAGAATACACCCTCCAGATAAGGATTAGAGCATTTATTTTGTAGAAATAAAGAATTTGGAATCCAGTTCAAACAGTGATTCCCGAATGCATACAGGAATGTAATGGGTAATCCTGTATGACTTGATTTGTCCTTCATTTTTTTAAGTATTTCAATATCTGTTTTCTTGATAACTATTTAGTTATAAAGAGCATGGATATAAAATGTTTCTTGATGATGTCAACTGGATGTAGGCTTATAAATTAATTCTAATCATCTCTTATAAGCTTTCCAAATGTCATGATTTTAGTGATACAAGTTTAAAAATAAAAAGCTACCCTTTTAAAACATAATATCCATTTTAACATTCTATATTCAACTCATCATAGTTCATTATCATAATTTATGGCATTTTGTTATACAAAAAATAAAATATATTTTTCTTGCACTTTGATGTTAATCCAGTGTATACAACCAGTGACTTTTAGAATATTATTCTTGCCAAAATGATTAGAATTGATTTAAATTGGATTCTTTATGAGATTTTTCTTTTTTTCTTTCACCCCTATATTTGTATTTTAATGGCAATGCATATTTCAGTAAATGAGGGCCCTCCAGAACCATGTGATCATATGATATATACAGCCTCACTGAGTTTATCAGATATAAGATTTAAAAGCACCAACAGCCACTTTAAGTAGCACAAATTTACTTTACTAAATTCAGTGATGGATTTTATAAAAACGTTTGCAGGAATAACTAGCAGTTATAGTTTTATGTTTTTCTTTCAAATTATAGAGTCAGATTTTATGTGTGTTTTACCTTGAATGTTTCAAGACTTTCATTGAGCGTTAAAACTACCAAAAAGAGCTACTCATATATAATCAACTGGATTCTATTGGAGGAAATGAACAAATAAATTAAAATTAATGAAAAAATAAATAAAAATATTTTGCTCTAAAGAGCTCAATTAATATCTTTGGAATGTATCTTGGAAAATGTGTACTGTTTTAAAAAATAATATACCAAAGACTTTATCCAGGAGCCAAGTAAGCAATGAATCCTTTATAACTCTTCCATGTTCACCTCTATGCAACAATAAGATAGGACCTAAGGAGAGGATGGGGTAAAACAATCTTTTAGCCCAGGAAACTTGGAAGATCAGCATGAAGGGTCTGTTTCTCCCAAGTAAAGGCAGTGTCACAGTCCCAGACTGGAAGCTTCCCAGTGAGCCAACAATAAATCTCACCTGAGCAAACCTGCAGGAAATCCTCCCTCCTATGATGGAGCAGGTGAATACCAACACCATGACTCCCCATATGCCTTAGTATAGTCAGGAGAGCCAGTGAACTCCAGTTCTGGGAACCACTTATGTTTGGGCATAGCCCTAGGCAAACAGGCAAAGTCCAGAGGCCCACTGCTATGCTCTTCAATGTAACCCTTGGGAAATGCAGGAACATTCCCACCAGACTTCAGCAAATGATACACACCAGCACGTGGACCTCAGTAGAGTACCAGGTAAGCTGGCAGACCCCTATAGCCTCCAGCAGTGCTACCCATTATAGCTACTCAGCTAACTCTACATGCTACTTAGCACAGCACCAAACATGAGGGTCCCCTCTCACCCCACACTGAGGTCTCAGAGCAACATGAGTATAGCATCAGATAAACAGTTATGGTCTGCAGTCACAAGCATAGGAAGTGCCAGACAGTACTCCTTCTGGAAGCAGAGCGCAAATTTAAAAGAAAAGGCTAAAAAAACAAAAACAAAAGATAAGCAAAGAAACAACAAAAAAAGAATCTGATCATAAAAAGTTATTATAGTAACAGGGAAGATCAAGACACAAACTCACAAGAAGACAACTATGCCAAAACACCTATGGGCACAACCTCTAAGAAAAACTAGAAGTCGTCTTAAGTTCAGAAAGACATGGAAAAGTTCAAAAAGAAGCTAATAAATCATATAAAGAAGATAAAAGAAAAAGTAGAGGAAAAATGAAAGTGGTACATGAAAATTATGAAGAAAAAGAGCCAACAACTTGGGAAGCTACTCAAAAAATTGAATTGGCCAAAGGGAAAAGGAGTTATAAAAATCAACTGAAGAAAACAGCTCTTTAAAAAATAGAATTGAACAAGTGAAGGCTAATGACTCCCTGAGACATTAAGAATTAATTGAACAAATCCAAAAGATTTTTTTAAATGGAAGAAAATATGAAACACCTCATTGGAAAAACAACTGACCTAGAAAACAGATCCAGGAAAGACAATATCAGAATCATTGGACAATCTGAAAGCCATAATCCAAAGGAGGACCTAGACAGCATTTTTCAAGAAATTATCCAGGAAAACTGCCCTGATATTCTGGAATTAGAGAGGGGGGAAAGCATGAAAGAAACCACCATCACCTCAGCAAAAAAGATCCTGAAATAAAAATCTCAAGGAACCTCATAGTCAAATTTCAGAACTGTCAGGTCAAGTAAAAAATACTACAAGTGTCCAGAAAGAAATAATTCAAATAACAGGGAGTTTCCATCAGGATTACACAGGACTTGGCAGTTGTAGCATAAAAGGATTAGAGGTCTTGCAACATGATAATTCCAGAAGGCAAAAGAGCTAGGACTACTATCAAGATTTGTTTACCAGGCAAAACTTGCCATAATACATCAAGAGAAAAAAATGGTCATTCAGTGAAGTAGAAGGGTTTCAACTTTTATAAGAAGATCAGAACTAAACCAAAAATTTGACCTCCAGTCTCAAGACCCAAGAGAAGGTAAAAAGGGAAATAACAAAATAAAGGATTCAGTAGAGCAGAATTACTTACATTACCATATAAGAAGATGATAATTGTAATTCTTAAAATAAACTGTATCACTAACAACAAAGCTAGGAAGAAAAAGAACCTCATGATATGAGGTGAATTTGAGGGAATGGTAAAAAAAAATTTAAGGAATGAGAAAGAGAAGTATAATAGGTGCCAAAAGAAGGAAGAGGTAAATTATTTCACAAGAAGAGGTTTAGAAGATCTATTATAGTAAAGGGGAGAGGGTATTGACAGAAGGAAGGACAGATCAGGAGAGATGGTAGACAGAAGGAAAACACTGATAAAGAAGGGAAAGGGTGAAAGGAGAGAGAGAAAGAGGACAAACAAGAGGAAGAATAGGGTGAAGGGAAATACCCAAGTAGTAATCATAGCTATGAATGTGCACATTAGAAGAACCAGGAATAATATTACCTGTAAGATATATGGGGTTGGGAAGAAATCGTGACCAAACAAGAAATAGAAAACATTACACAAAGCAAAATATATAATTTTGATTATACTATATTAAAAAGCTTCTATGCAAACAAAAACCAATGAACCAAGATTATAAGGGAAGCAGGAAGATAGGAAACAATCTATAGCAAGGAAAGGTCTCATCACTCAAATATATAGAGAAGTGAGTCAAATTTATAATACAAGACATTCTCCCAATTGATAAATGGTCAAAGGCTATGAATAGGCAGATAAATCAAAGCTATCAATAGGCATGTAAAGATGTATTCTAAATCACTAGATTAGAGAAATGCAAATTAAAACAACTCATGCTTATTAGAATATGACAAAGGAAAATGATAAATGTTGTAGAGGATGTGGGGAAATTGGGACACAAATGCATTCTTGGTGGAGTTATGAATTGATCTAATCATTCTGATGATCAATTTTCATCTAAAAGACAGTGAAACTTTACAAACCCTTTGAGATAGTAATACACTAGTAAGTCTAGATCGCAAAAATCATTAAAAAGGAACAAAGACATTCATGTACAAAAATATTTATAGCAGTTCTTTGTGTGGTGTCAAAATATTGGAAATTGAGTGATGTTTTGGGAAATGGCTCAACAAGCTATAGTAAACGCATGTAATGGAAAACTATTGTGCAAAAAAAGAATGATGAACAGGTAGATTTCAGAAAAACTTGGAAAGATTTGTATGAACAGATGCAAAATGAAATGAACAAAATCAGGACAACATTGTACACAGTATCAGCAACACTGTATAATAATCAAGTATAAATTACTCAGCTATTCTCAGCAACACAATGATCTAAGACAACTATAAAGAATTCACAAAAAAAATTTTGTCCACATCAAGATAAAGAACTGATAAGACTCTAAATGCAGATAAAACCACATTTTTTCATTTACTTTATTCTTCCTCTTTTTTTTTTCAATTTGATCTGTTTCCTCTTTCATAACTGTGATTGATATGGAAATGTCTTTTACATGATAGCACATGTATAAACTTTCAAACTGCCTAACATCTACAGAAGAGAGGAGGGGAGAGAGGGAAGGAGAAAAATTTGAAACTCAAAATCTTGTAAAAACGAATACTAAAGGGAGCAACTAGATGGTGCAGTGGATAGAGTGTTGGCCCTGGAGTCAGGAGAACCTGAATTCAAATATGGCTTTAAATACAACACTTCTTGTGTGATCCTGGGCATATCACTTAACCCTAATTGCCAGGGGAGAAGGAGAGAGAGAGAAGGAGAGGGAGATCAAAAAATGAAGCTAAAAAATTTCTTAATATGTAACTGGGGAAAACAAAATGCTGCTATTTCATTATTTTGTGGGCTTGATCAAATCAGGTCAGAAATTTTGAACTTGGAAATTTAATTTTAAAATTTTAGGAATGACTTAGTTATTACCTCACAAATAAAAAAGGGAGTTAAATAAATTTAGGCTACAGGCTACATATATAAGTGGCATGGAAATCATATATGTCACATTTGAATATCTAATTTATGATCATTTGAATGCACATAAAATAAATATGTATGCATGTATATATTAATATTTTAGAGCTATTTAATGGATTGTGAGCTATAGCTGAATTTTGACATCTGCTAGTTTTCTCTAATTCTTATTTTTTAAAGAAAGACTTTTTTTCTCCATAAAATGTTCTCTTTTGTACAATTCTATGAAAAAAAGAAATTATAAATATAAATTCAATTATGATTAAATAATAGAAATATCTGGCAATAAGAAACTGGAACAATGATAAAGAATAATTTTGACTATCTTATATGGACTTAATTTTAATTCCATAATGTACCAATATGATATCCCTTTTACAACTTGCTTTAAAATGGCTCATTGTTATGCTTGAGAGAAAAGACTAGGAAAGTCAGGGATGGAAAAATCATCCATTTAACTAGAGGTGAACTACTGAAGCATTGGTAACAACAGCATTTTACCAAGATGGAGTTTATGAATATAAGAACATACTTGGAGAAAAATTGATCCCTTTCCTCTCTTTTATACAAATCTTTTGGATTTCACCTGATTCATTTTAGATTTTTTTAATGTAAAAATAAACATTTCCCATTTTTATTATTTCAGTATGGGTTTTTTCTACTTCTATACCAGAAATAGTTATGGTTGGATTGTATAGAAAGTATCAGGAATTTTTTTCTAGAATAAAGGAAACTAGACTGTAGAGGTATAGAATATTTGAAATGGAAGTAGTCATCTGTTTGAATTCTAACATTGGTCTCAGAGGTAGTCTTTTGCTAGCAACCTGTATTTCAGAAAAAAAAAACATAAAAATTTTGATTTATGTGTTGATATAATGTCTTTTAACTTGTTCTCTGTTGTTTAGTACAACACCAGGAAGTTCTTAATATTTCACTATACTTTACATGTGGAAAGAGAATAAATACAATAGGATCTATTAGCAATGTTGCTTACAAACTACATGACACTGGGTTATAGTAAAGCAATAACTATTTGTTAAGTACCCATTCTATACATTCTATTAACAGCTATATAGATAGATAACTTTTATCACTAATAGTTCTTTAAGAAAATAAGCATTATATTGGAAAATTAACATGGCAGAAACTAGGGATTGACCTACATCTAACACTCTATACCAAGATAAGGTCAAAATGGGTTCATGATTTAAACCAGGGGTCCTCAAACTACGGCTCGCGTGCCAGATGCGGCCCACTGAGGATGTTTATGCAGCTCACCAGGTTATGGCAAAATCAGACCGGAAGTGACGTTCAACCTAAACTCATGTTAGCAACACACACTTCTGGCACTGGGCTGAGGCTGTGGAAATAGAGTGTGAGCCCATACTGAGGTGAGGTAAGTTCCCAGGCCAGGGTGTATGGTGTGGGGAAGGGAGAGAGATGAAGAAGACAGAGAACTGATGGCCCATGGCCTTGTAAAGTAGTAACTGCTATTGTCGCCTAGAGTGAGGCTCGTGGTACCAGGCCGTGGCCCTGTATCTACAGTGACTTCATGTCTAACTGTTGTGGTCATCAGTTTCATCATTGTGGGTATGTTCTGGAGTTTTATAAAGAGATGGAATATTGCTAACATATGTCATCACCTTATAATCACTGGGGATCTGACCTTAGTGCCCCCCCCCCTTATCCTGAGTATGAGGAGGTACAGAGCTGGCTTACTGCTTCATCCCCCTCCATATTCTTAAGGTCCCCATACACTTGTGCAGCTTCAAGTCAGATGATGACCTTCCCCAGAAGCCCCAATGTACGATTTGTCACTGAAGCTCATTCTCCACATACAATATATCATGCAGTTATATACATATATGCACAGTCTTGCCTGTGATTAAGATAAATTACAAGTGCAGCATGTACAATCATGCAGCACTGGATCATGAGAATTGATCCCAGGATTCAGAGGAAGTCAGGGCATTCGGGAGGGCTGCCTGAACGGTGACTTGTGTGCAGTGAATGAAGTTCTGAAGCAGGAGAGAGAGTGCGGGAAACGGAGGCATCACAGTGCAGAGGCAGCTTGGAGGAAGTTGGGCATTGCAGTCTGTATGTCACTGTGTGGGGAAAATTATTGCTGGTATATTGTTTTTGTAGCACTGTATATATATGTTGTGTGTGTGTGTGTGTGTGTGTGTGTGTGTGTGTGTGTGTATAGGTATTTTACTAATAGCAATTTGAAATCCCTTAGAAATAATGATGTCAAGAAAAAGAAAAATTGACTTGGAGTGTAGGATATTCAAAGAACAGTGGATTTATGATTATTTTTTCATGCAGTATAAGGAAAGAGCTGTATGTCTGATAAGCCAGAATATCGTGTCTGTGTTCAAAGAATATAATTTGTGTCAACATTTTGAAACTCAACATAAAGATAAATATGATTGTTTGGTTGGAGAAGTGCCATCTAGGGGAGGGGGAAAGAGAAATGGAGGGAAAAAACTTTGGAACACAAGTTTTTACAAAGGTGAATGTTGAAAATTATCCATGCATAGGTTTTGAAAATCAAAAGCTTTAATAAAAAAAGAAAGTAAACATTATAGATCTTGAAAGGAGCTCTGATGATCATCTTATAGTGAATATTATTTACATTTTTTAGATTAGCCAACTGAAGGTCATATTGAAGTATATAATATCTAACAAATGGTTAAGGGACAGGGAGAGAAATATTACCAATGTAGTAAAATTTTGACCAAATAATACAACAGCATAATAGGAATTTCTTTAGTGATCTCTAATTGTAATAAGAAACAATTAGAAAACAATTGTTAACCAGCACAATGAGTAAATAATAGGCATTCGGAATCAATGTGCATTATGGTATCCAAGGTGGATTCTACAACTTTTAATCAGAATCATAGAGTCTCAGAGTTGTCAGAGATTTTTAGGATTATTGGTTTAGAATTGACTATTTGACATGATTTAGTTCAGCCTCTCATTTTACGTGTGAGAAAACTGAGACACATAGACCATAACATACTTATTCAGGGTCATATAGGAAACAAGAGGCAAAGCTGGAGTTTGAACTTAATTTCTCTCACTCCAAGTGGGGTGCTTTTCTCTACTCATAAAGAAATGAGCTTCCAGAAAGCACTCCCTCAACTCACCTCCTTTTGGTCACAGAAGAAGAATACCTTTGTTTCTCCCCAAGACTACTCTATTTGTACTCTTAATTGTACTCCTTACCAGTTCCTCTAGCAAATTAATGAATAATAAATATTTGCCTAATAATTATTTATCCAATTGATCTTTCTCCAACAATCATCCTCATTTGGTTCTTGAGTTTCTTTTCCTCTCCTGGATCCCTCTGATTTCCTTACATTTGACTCCTCTGATGTGTTGAAATCCTAAAAAGCCTTCCTTAGTCCTTTCTCTTCAATCTAGCTTCAATCTTCTCACAGCCCTCCCTTTTCCTAATTTGATCTCTATCAGAATCCTACATTCTCTGTACACACTGTATCCACAATACCATTCAATAATGCTTCTGTCCTTTCTACTGCAGCTCTTCCTTCAAAGATTGCAATTAACATCCTAAGTTCCAATTTATTTTTCTCCTATCTTTATACTTGATCTCTCTTCAGCTTTTGAAACATTCCCTTCTACTGGATATCTTCTCCTCCTTTGATTTCAGAAATACAATCTACTGTTGCTTAACTGTGATTCTCACTACTCCATTGCTGTTTACTTTACTGAATGGCCTTCATGACCTCTTAATGTAAGTGTTCCCTCAAAACTCTGCCCTTGCTATTTTTTGAGTCTCTCTCTCTCGCTATTTCTCCCTTTTTCACTCCTGTACTTTTAAGTACACCTTTTTGTAGATGACTGCTAAATCCATATGCATAATCCTGTCCTTACTTCTGTGATGCAGACTTGCACTTTCAAATATCCATTCAACTGGCACCTCAAACTCTGATTTAAAAATTGTGTCCAGTTATGAATGCCATATATTAAAAGGCTCATTGACAAACTATAAAATGTTGAGGCTTACAGTATGTCAACCAGTATAGTGAAAGGTCTAGAAAAAAGTCAAGTAAAAGGTTGTTGAAGGAACTGAGAGATGTTTAAAGTGAAGGAGAAAATGAAGTCATAATTACAGTCTTCAAATATTTGAATGTCAGTGAAATAGAAAGGGGATTTGTCTTATTCTTAATTGTTCCAGAAGTTAGAATTAGAGTAAATGTTTAAAAGTCAGATTTTTATCTCAGTGTAAAGAACTTTCTAATAACTGAGATAGTTATTGAGCTTCCTCTCATCGTATGCATTCATATTATCCTGGAATCATAGAGGGAGAAGATACAATAAAACAATGAACATTGAAATGGAAAAGATCTCAGAAACTACCTAGCCTAACTGACTCATTTTCCAGATGAGGAAAATGAATCTCAGAGAGTTTAAGGTACTTGACCAACCTCACATAGTAAATAGCTGAGTGTAAGTAGCTGAAGATATCTGACAGGCCTCAAATCCTACCCTAAGCATTTGAAGACCTTCCCTGGAAAAATGGGAGGATGAGAACAGTTTGTTTTAACAATCTCAAAGACAACTGAAACAGGTGTTGTGGAACATTTACAGCTTGGTCAAACATCAGAGATGCACAAGGTCAATCACTGCATCCTGGACCATCATCAGTCTTAACTTTTGGAAAAAGAAAATGAAGCTAATGACTTTGTTCAACAACTCTGCCTTGCTTAAATCTCATACATGAGTTATATGTGATGTCATTGACCCTCTTTGAAAAAAGGAGGATGACCCCCACCAACAAGTAGCTGAGCTAGGATTCAAACCTATATCATTTGGCTCCAAATCTAGCCATAGTCTTCCTCTCACAAGAGGAAGGTGGGAAGCTAGATGAACTAAAATATATTTATTTTAATTCTTGACTTATATGACTTGATTTTTAAAGGTGTCAATCAGTATATACGTTCATCCAGAAATGTTAAAATCATTTAGGGACAAAAATATTTCATAAAATCTAGAACACTAAACAAAAATAAAAGGAAATCATAAATATAGCATTAAAAAACCCAATTCTAGTATATTTTTAGAATGATATCTTTGTTTCTTTACCAACATGGCAGAGAAAGGCAAAAGGAATTTTAGAACATATTGATAACTCCTATTCTGTAAATAAGCTATAAAGATGTTTAAGTTAAATAATAACATTATATTCTAATGTCTATGGTAATATTACAAATATAGTTTTACATGCAGTTAAAATTGTTTAGAATTACATAATGTTAATGAAAGATTTCTAAAAGATGGTATCTTTCTATCAAGTTTGTTCATTAAAAGTGAAAAATGAAAATAATGCAACAAACTTTTTTCCTGTCATGGTATCTTAAAAAGACCATCATGACTGACCAATATAACAAATTAAAATTCAATAAAATATGTGTAGATGTACATCTTTTCTATTAGTCAGAAATGTTTGACTAATTTCAATGTTTTGAAAAAATGACTTATACCTAAACCTACAGGAAATGGAAAAAAAATAAGCCAGGAGGATTTGGCAATGTTATTATACTTCACAACATTCTCCAAAATTGAATCATGTTTTTGTCAAATTCCTGCATTGCTAGAAACTCTTACAGGAGTTTGATCACTCATCTATAGCAATATACAGGCAATATACAAGTGGCCATAGCTTACTGCTTGAAAATAATTTAATATTATCTGAGATCCTGTCATCTGATAGCAGTGCTTTAAGATTCAAGAAGAGCATGATTGAATCAGGAAACCCTAAAGGAGAAAGCCAAGCAATTTGATATCACAATCACCCTTGCAAAAACTTGTGTTCCAAATTTTTCCTTTCTTTCCCCACACTCCCTATCCTAGATGGCAAGTAATCTATGTTAAAACATGTGCAGTTTTTCTGTAAATATTTCCATAGTTATCATGCTTCACAAAAAAAAAAAAAAATCAGATCAAAAAGGAAAAAATGCAAAAGAAAATAAAATGCAAGCAAACAATAGCAAAAAAGAGTGAAAATACTATGTTGGGATCCATACTTAATTCCCACCCTCCTCTCTCTGGGTGCAGATGACTCTTCATCACAAGACTTGTCTGAATCATTTCATTATTGAAAAGAGTCATGTCCATTAGAATTGATCATTGTATAATCTTGTTGTTGCCATGTACAATGATCTCATTCTTCTTACTTCTTTTAGCATCAGTTCATTTAAGTCTCTACAAGCCTCTCTGAAATTATCCTGCTGATCATTTCTTATAGAACAATAATATTCCATAACATTCATATACCATAACTTGTTATCCAACTGATGGGCATCCACTCAGTTTCTAGTTTCTTGCCACTACAAAAAGGTCTGCAACAAACATTTTTGTACATGTGGATCTCTTTTCTCCTTTTATGATCTCTAGAAACAGTGCTGAATCAAAGGGTACTGTTAGGTTCTTACTAAGTGCTAGGAAGAAAAGAATGTGAAAAAATTGGATATGTAATTTGCTGTTGTCTCCAGAAATTGCAGATCGCTCTCTGGGAGGAAATCTGCTGTCATTAACTGCCGCCAATTCTGACCTCGTGTAGAGACTCTTTCTCTCCCTCCAGAGAGCCGCCCCAGGTCTGGCCCAGACAAGACTTTCAATCTCTCAAGTACCGCCCTCTTTTATCCTCCCAGAGAATGGGCATGGGATAACACAAGGGCTTCTGGGAAAAATTACTTCAACCAATGAACTTGCTCCTCCTAAGCATGTAAGCTCCTCCCCAGGAGTTCACAGGAGTAAAACTCCCCTAAAGGCAGGAACTAGAGAATTGTTAAGTACTTTAGCACTTAGTAAGAACCTAATATCTCATTATCTCATTAGCACTTAGTTAGAACTGAACAGGGTATGTGCAATTTGATAGTCCTTTGGTCAGTTCCAAATTGCTCTCCAGAATGTTGGATCCTTTCACAGCTCCACAACCATGTATTAGTGTAACAGTTTTCCCACATCATTATCTTTTCCTATGGATCTTAGCCAATCTGAGAGGCTTGCTGTAGTATTTCAGAGTTGTCTTAATTTGCATTTCTCTGATCAATAGTGATTGAGAACACCTTTTCATATGAGTAGAAATGGTTTGAGCTTATTCTTCTAAAAATTGTCTGTTTATATCCTTTGACCATTTATCAATTGGAGAATGGTTTGAATTCTAATAAATTTGAGTCAATTCAATGAGGTCTTTATCAGAACCCTGGAATATAATTTTTTTTCTCAGTTTGTTGCTTCCCTTCTAATCTTATCTGCATTGCTTTTGTTTACACAAAAACTTTTAAACTTTATATAATCAAAAATATCAATTTTGTATTCAATAACATACTCCAGTTCTTCTTTGGCCCCAAATACCTTTCTTCTTCACAGATCTGAGAGGCTAACTATCCTTTATTCTTCAAATTTGCTTATAATCACTCTGTCTAAATCATGAACTCATTTTGATCTTGGTAGGAGTGTTAGTTGTGGATCAAAGCCTAGTTTCTGCCATACTAACTTCTAATTTTCCTAGCAGTATTTTTCATAGTGAGTTCTTATCCCAAAACCTGAGGTCTTTGGTTTTGTCAAATACTAGATTACTATAGTCATTGACACAGTATTGTGTCCTGTGAACCTAATCTAATCCATTGATAGACTACTCTGTTTCTTAGTAACAATTGTTTTTGATGACTGCTCCTTTATGATACAGTTTCAGTTGGATCATTGTTTTGATTAGAGTACCTAAATTTTTTACAATTGATCATTCTTTTAATGTTACTGTTACTATATACAATTTTTCTTGGTTTTCAATTTGCATCAATTCATATAAGTTTTCCCAGGTTTATCTGAAATGATCCTTGTCATCAACAATGGTATTATATCAAAATTATATAACACAACTGTCTCAACCACTCCCACATTGATGGGCATCCTTTCAATTTCCAGTTCTTTGTTATCACATAAAAGAGTTGTTCTAAATAATTTTGTACAAGTAGGTCATTTTCTCTTTTCTCTGATATCTTTAAGATACAAACCTAGTGGGTAGTATTCCTGGATCAAAGAGATGCACAGTTTTATAGTCTTTTTGGATGTAGTTTCTCCCAAATAGCTGGACTAGTTCACATCTCCTCTAACAGTGTGCTCTTGTCCAATTTTTTCACATTCTCTCTCTTTTTTTTTAATTTAAAGTGTTTTATTTACAAAACATATGCATGGGTAATTTTTCAACATTGACCCTTGCAAAACTTTCTGTTTCAAATTTTTCCCTCCTTTCCCCTACTCCCTCTCTTAGATGACAGGTAGTCCAATACATTAAATATGTTAAAGTATATGTATACATATTTTACAGTTATCTTGCTGCAAAGAAAAACTGGATCTAGAAAGAAAAAAATCTGAGAAGGAAAACAAGCATCAACAAAAAACATGAAAATGTTATGTTGTGGTCTACACTCAGTAACCAAAGTCCTCTCTCTGGATGTAGATGGCTCTCTTCATCATTGAACAATTAGAACTGGTTTGAATCATCTTATTGTTGAAAAGAGCCATGTCCATCAGAACTGATCATAATATAATCTTGTTGTTGCCATGTATAATGATTGCCTGGTCCTGCTCATTTCAGTTAGCATCAGGTCATGTAAATCTCTCCAGACCTCTCTGAAATTACCCAGTTGGTTGTATCTTACAGAACAATAATCCATAACATTCATATACCATAATTTATTCAGCCATTCTCCAATTGATGGGTATCCATTCAGTTTCCACTTGCTAGCCACTACAGAGAGGGCTGCCACAAGCTTTTTTGCGCATGTGGGTCCCTTTCCCTTCTTTAAGATCTCTTTGGAATATAAGCCCAGTAGAAACACTGCTGGGTCAAAGGGTATGCATACTTCCAAATTATCCTCCATAATGGTTGGATTAAATGGTTCCACCAATAATGTTTCAGTGTCCCAGTTTTTCTATATCCCCTCCAACATTCATCATTCTCTTTTCCTGTCATCTTAGCCAATCTGATAGGTGTGTAATGGTATCTCACAGTTGTCTTAATTTGCATTTCTCTGATCAATAGTTATTTGGAGCACTTTTTCATATGCCTTCAAATAGTTTCAATTTCAACATCTGAAAAATTGTATGTTCATATCATTTGATATTTATCAATTTGAGAATGGTTTGAATTCTTATAAATTTGAATTAATTCTCTGTTATAATTTTAGACATGAGGCCTTAAGACCTTTGAACGTAAAATTTTTTCTCAGTTTATTGCTTCCCTTCCAATCTTGTCTGAATTACTTTTGTTTGTACAAAACTTTTTAAACTTAATATAGTCAAAATTATATATTTGGTGATCAATAATGATCACTAGTTCTTCTTTGGTCGCAAATTCCTTCCTCCATATAGAGATGAACTATCCTATGGTCTTCTAATTTTGTTTATAATATCATTCTTTATATCTAGATCATGAATACATTTTGACTCTTATCTTGGTAAATGGTATTAGGTGTGGGTTAATGGCTAGTTTTTACCATACTAGTTTCCAATTTTCCTAGCAGTTTTGTCAAATTCTCATCCCAAAAGCTGGGGTTTTTAGATATGTCAAACACTTGATTACTATAGTCATTGACTATGTTGTCCTGTTCATCTAACCTATTCCATTGATCAACTATTCTGTTTCTTGGCCAGTACCAAATAGTTTTGATGACAGCTACTATGTAATATACTTTTAGATCTGGTATAGCTAGGCCACCTTCATTCACTTTTTTCATTAATTCCCTTGAAATTCTTGACCTTTTGTTTTTTCAGATGGATTTTGTTATTTTTTCTAGGTCAGTAAAATAGTTTCTTGAGAGTTTGATTGGTATAGCACTAAATAAATAGATTAGTTTAGGTAGCATTGTCATCTTTATTATATTCACTCAACCTATCCAAGAACAGTTGACATTTTTCCAGTTGTTTAGATCTGACTTTATTTGTGTGGAAAATGCTTTGTAATTTTCCTTATATAGTTCCTGCCTTTCCCTTGGCAGATAGATTCCCAAATGTTTTATTCTATCGACAATTATTTTAAATGGAATTTCTCTTTATATCGCTTTTTGTTGGATTTTGTTAGTAATTTATAAAAATTCTGATGATTTATGTGGATTTATTTTGTAGCCTGCAGCTTTGCTAAAATTGTAAATTATTGCTCATAGGTTTTAGTTGATTCTCTAGTGTTCTCTAAGTATACCATCATATCATCTGCAAAGAACGATAATTTGGTTTCCTCATTACCTACTCTTAATTTCTTTAATCTCTTTTTCTTCTCTTATTGCCAAAAGCTAATATTTCTAATATAATATTGAATAGTAATGGTGATAGGGGCAAACTTGTTTTACTCCTGATCTTATTGAGAATGGTTTCAGTTTGTCATCATTACATATGATGCTTACTGATGGTTTTAAATAGTTGCTACTGACTATTTTAAAGAAAATCCTTTTATTCCTATCCTCTCTAGTGTTTTTTTTTTTTTTTAATAGGAATGGGTGTTGGATTTTATCAAATGCTTTTTCTGCATCTACTGAGATATTTATATGATTTTTGTTAGTTTGGTGATTGATATAGTTGATTATGCTAATAGTTTTCCAATATTGAACCAGCCTTTCATTCCTGTTATAAATCCTACTTGGTTATAGTGTATTATCCTAGGGGTTACTTTCTATAATCTTGTTGCTAATATTTTATTTTAAGATTTTTGCATCAATATTCATTAGGGAAATTGGTCTATAATTTTCTTTCTCTGTTTTCACTCTACCATGTCTGTGTCATAAGAGGAATTTGATAGGAGTCCTTCGTTCCCTATTTTTCAAATAGTTTATATAGTATTAGAGTTAATTGTTCTTTAAATGTCTGGTAGAATTCACATGTAAATCCATCTGGTCCTGAGGATTTTTTTTCTTAGGGAACTGATTAATAGCTTGTTCTATTTCTTTTTCTAAAATGGGGCTATTTAAGTAACTTATTTCCTTTTCTGTTAATCTGGGAAATCTATATTTTTGGAGGTATTCCTCCATGTCACTTAGGTTGTCAAATTATTGGCATAAAGTTGGGCAAAATAACTCCCAAGTATTGCTCTAATTTCCTCTTCATTGGTGGAAAGTTCTCTCTTTTCATTTTTGAGACTCACAATTTGATTTTCCTTTTCCCTTTTTCTAATCAAATTAGCTAAAGTTTTATCTATTTTGTTGTGTTTTTCATGAAACCAACTCTTAGTTTTATTTATTAATTCAATAGTTTTTTCTTTCAATTTTATTAATCTCTCCTTTTATTTTTAGAATTTCAAGTTTGGTATTTGATTGGGGGTTTTTAATTTGTTTTTTTCTAGCTTTTTTAGTTACAAGCCCAATACGTTGATTTTGCTTTTCTCTATTTTATGCAAGTAAATGCCTAGAGATAAAAAAATTTCCCCTTATTACTGTTTTGGCTGCATCCCACAAATTTTGGTATGTTGTCTCATAATTGTTCTTCTCTTGGATGAAATTATTAATTGTGTCTATGATTTGCTGTTTCACCCATTCATTCTTTAGGATGAGATTATTTAGCTTCCACTTACTTTTTGGTCTATTTTCTCCTAGCTTTATATTGTATGTGATTTGATTGCATCAAGATCTGAAAAAATGCATATATTATTTCTGCCTTTTTGCATTTGATTTTGAGGTTTTATGCCCTAATGGATGTTCAATTTTTTGTATGAGTTCCATGAAGTGCTGAGAAAAATGTAACCTCTTTCTATCTCCATTTAATTTTCTCCAAAGATCCATCATACCTAACTTTTCTAACATTTTGTTTACCTCCTTAACTCTTTAACTATTTATTTTGTGGTTCAATTTATTTTGTTCTGAGAGAGCAAAGTTGAGATCCCCCATTAGTGTAGTTTTGCTATCTATTTCTTCTTGCATCTCTCAACTTCTCCTCTAGGAATTTCCATATTATACCACTTGGTGCATATATGTTTAATATTGATATTGCTTCATTATCTTTAGTAAGATATAGTTTCCTTTCTTATCTCTTTTATTTAGATCTATCTTTGCTTTTACTTGATCTGAGATCAGGATTGCTATCCCTGCTTTTTTTTTTTTTTTTCCCTCACCTGAAGCATATTATATTCTGTTCCAGCCCTTTACCTTCACTCTGTGTGTATCACCATATTTTAAATGTGTTTCTTGTAAACAACATATCGTAGGATTGTGGCTTTTAATCCAGTCTGCTATCTGCTTTTGTTTTATGGAGGAGTTGATCCCATTCACATTCACAGTTAAAATAATTATTTCTGTATTTCCTGCTATCTGATTTACCCTACGTTAAGCTTTTCTCTTTCCTATCCCTTTTCTTCCTCCCCAGTATTTTGCTTTTGATGACCACCTCCCTCAAATAGTCCTCCCCTTTAGAGCTCCTCCCCCATTTTTACACTTTCCCCCTAATTCTTCTGTTTTCCCTTCAATTAGTCTTTCCCTTTCTTTTCTCCCTTTCCCTCCTGCTTCTTTATAAGGTGAGACAAATTTCCTTATGATACCAAATATGTCTGATATACTCTCTTAGAGTACAATCTGATGAGAATAAGATTCACACAATGTCCATACCCCTCCCTTCTTTCCCTAAATTATAATAGATTTTCTTTGCCCCTTTGTGAGATGTAATTTACCTTATTTTGCCTCCTTTTCCCTCTTCTTCCAGTATAATCCCATTTCTACCTTTAGTTTCTTTTCCATATTATCATAATAAAATAAAATTATACCTGTATTATCTAACTATACCCATAACAGAAATATAGTTCTCAAGAGTTCTTCCTTTTTATCTTTTTATGCTTCTCTTGAGTTTTGTGTTTGGAGATCAACTTTTTTGTTCAATTCTGGTCTTTTCATTAGAAATAGATGAAATTCACCTATATCATTGAATGTCCATCTTCTTCCTTGAAAGATAATGCTAATTTTAGCTGGATACCTTGTTCTTGGATATAATCCCAGTTTTCTTGTTTTTCAGGATATCCCAGATTATAGGCCCTTCATTGCATACTTTAAGGTGGAAGCTATTAGGTCCTGGGTAATCCTAATTGTGACTCCTTGGTATTTAAATTGTTTCTTTCTGACTTCTTGCAATATCTTTTCCTTGGTATCATAGTTCTGAAATTTAGCTATGCTGTTCCTTGGGGATTTAATTTTGGGGTCTCTTTCAGGAGGTGATTGGTGAATTATTTCAATGACTAATTTATTAAGATTCTAAAACATCAGGGCAATTTTCTTTATAATTTCCTATAAGATAATGTCTAGTTTCTTTTTTTCATCATGGCTTTCAGGAAGTCCAATAATCCTTAAATTGTCTCTCCTAGATCTATTTTCCAGGTCAGTTACTTTTTTCTAGGCGATATTTCATATTTTATTTTATTTTTTCATTTTTTTTGTTTGACCAATTCTTGAAATCTTATTGAGTCATTCACTTCCATTTGTTCAATTCTAATTTTTAGCGTATTATTTTCTTCAGTTACCTTTTTTAGATCCTTTTTCAATTGGCCAATTGATTTCTTGTTGTTCATTGCATTCTTTTTCCATTTTTTCCATTTCTTCTTGTAATGATCCTATTTCATTTCTCTATTTTTCTTCTAACTCTCTTTTAAGATCCTTTATGCAATCTTCAAAGAAAGCCTTATGAAATGGGGATCAACTCACGGCTTCTTCTAGAGTTGCTTTGCCTTTAAGAATCTCAGGATTTGAGGTCTGTTCTTCTCTCCATAAAAGCTGTCTATAGTAAGAGTTCTTTTTTGTTTTTTACTCATTTTTTAAAGGCTTGAGATCTGTTCAAAGCAAAGTAGTGATAGTTGCTTTAATTTGCCCTGGGGCAGTTCTGCTGATTGATTTCCAGTGCTTGGTAATGGCAGCTAGATCCAGTGTTCTTCCAGGGCTCAGTGGTTTACAATTTGTCTTTTACAAAAGACAAATCTGTCAAACTACCGGCTTGCAACCAGGACAGAATGGCCTAAGAGGCTTACAGAAAATTCCCAGGTTCATGGAAGCTACAATACTCTGACTCCCAGTCTAGCTTCTTGCCATGGGTTCGCCATGGAGTGCTCTGGGTTTTTACAGACTGTTCCCCTGCCTGACTGAAACAGACATGTTCTAAAGTTCTTCCAAGGTATTTTCTTCTAGAAATGCATTGCACTCCAAATATTTGTGGATTCTTTGACTTCAAAACCAGTTTAAAGGCTTATCTGCTGTTGGTTTGAGAGAAGGTTAGAGGAGGCTACATACAGTGAGTTGTATCTACTCTCTGCCATCTTGGCTTCACCCTTGCCACATTCTCTTTAGCATTTCTCCTTAGTCTTTCTGTCATGTTAGCCAATCTGATAGATGTGAGACAGTATCTAAGAGTTGTTTTAATATGTATTTCTCTGATCAGTAATGATTTAGAGTATTTTTCATGTGATAATTGATAGTTTTTAAAAATTTCTTCTTTTGAAAATTGCCTTTTCATATCTTTTGACTGTTTATCAATTGAAAATGGCTCTTATTTTTATAAATTTCAGTCTGTTTTCTATATATTTGAGAAATGAGACCTTTATCAGAGAAACTTATTATATATTTACCTAGTTTTCTTTTTCCTCCTATTTTTGGTTACAAATTTTTTTTGTTTGTGCAAAAGTTATTTATCTTCATGAAATCAAAATTATCCATTTTACTTCCTAAGGCCATCTCTTGTTTGTTGATAAATTTAGATTCATAAATTTTTCAGGTACATTTTCCATGATCATTTGATTTACTTATGATATCACTTTTTATGTCTAAAACTCTGCAGTATTTAAACTTTATTTTGGTGTATGATGTGAGATGTTCCTCATGCTCTTCCTATGCTTTAGGAAGATCTTTAGGCAGCTGTGTAGAAGATGGATTGGAGTGGGGAAATGCTTGAAATTTGAAATCAACTTAGAAGTCTATTATAATAGTTTAAAGAAGAGGCAATAAGAGTGATAAAGATGATCACCGGTAATGTGATTACATAACTGGAAAGAAGGGGACAAATATGAAAAAATACTATAGAAATCTAAGAGGTGAGATTTGAGAACTAATTACATATATAGATTGAGAAAGAGTCAAGAATTATATCAAAAATATAATGCTAGGAAGTGTAAAAGTGCCTTTAAAATCCTAGGGATATTCTGAGAAAAAGTGGACTTAGGGGAAAAGAAGATGAGTTCTGTTTGGAACATGTTGAATTTGAGATGTCTGTGGGATATCCAATTAGAAATATTCAATATTCAGTTCATGATGTGATATTGCAACACAGAATAAAATCTAGGTCTGAATATATAGATCTAAGATATCTATATATGGAAACCAATGAATTCATCAAGTACGAGATTATAGAAAGAATGGAGAATTTATCCAAGACAAAAAGTTGGGTTTACTCATAGTAAAGTGGATATTATATTGTTGAAAATCCCACAAAGAAGATTTACTCTATGAGGACATCTTGTATTATGATTTTAGACTACAATAGTCATGAAAAAAACTATATTTTAAAAATTCCTACCATACCTTTTCCATCTTTCATGTATTTTTGTTTTTTATTTTCTATTCACTCTTGAATGCCCTTGAGATGACTTTGCTTAGTTGAACCTTTCAACAAGATTTCTTTTAAACTGCTTTCCCCCTTCTTTGCTACTTAAAGTTTTGTGAGATGATTTTGTTCACAATTTTTTACCTTCCATTTCTGTAAAATTTCATATACAAGTTTGCATTTTAAATTAGTTTGGCCCTTGATTGCTGTTGTATTTTTCCATTTGACTGTGATTCCAAGTTTCCTAACCTGACACAAAGTCACATCTTTCAATGCCATTATTCTCCTACTAGTCTTATAAAATTTCAAGACAGGTTATATTATGCTGTCTGAAGAACTAAAATTGAAATTCACTAACAAAGCGATGGAGAAGCACATGATAAACATGAATAAGTTACATCTATAACTCGGGGGAAATCACTTGTTATATTTGCCTCACACTTATACAATAAATGTTTATTGTCATTATTACTACCATTATTAATATTATAAGGAGGGGGGATAAGCATTTATCAAGTAGGTGACTTGATTTTGTTCAGATAGCTAGGGAGTACACAAATTTGAACTCAGTTTTCCTAAATCCCAGGTCCAGTATTCTGTCTCCTATGCTACCTAGGTGGTAATATCATCAGCAGTACCAGGATCATGTTATAAATAATTATAATTATTACAAATATTATAAAGGGAACACTTGTAAGTGATGTCCTCAAGTAAATATAAGTGAAAAAGAAAATTCTCTAGTCATGTAATAATTGAACAATTAAAACTGAAGCAATATGCTCTATTTCTGTACATAAAATGTCATGAAGGAAGGAAGATGGAAAGAGCAAAAGGAAAGAGAGGGAACAAGGTAATCAGTATTAAGTGGCTTACAAATGTTATATAACTTGCTCAAGACAAAACAAAGAAGTTCTCTTGAACAGTGGGCAGACTGAGAGGATAATAGCAGGAATCATGGCAGACATGGATGAGATGTAATTTATCCTATTGAAGGAAGTTCCATATGGATAAGCCTACAGATGCTTTTGAGTAGTTGAGGAACTCATGATTACTTTAATGAATCATTTTTCTACAGTATTTTAAAGCTTATGAAATATCTTCATTCCACTAGTCTTGTGAAGTTGGTTGTGCAAATTTTACCATCCCAATCTTTCAGATAACTATGATAGCTTTTAATTATGAAACCCATTACTTCCATTGTAAAGCTCAGAGACTTTTCCTCAGCCACGTAGTGAATAAAAAACAGAATTTGTCCCCAAAAATCGCACAAGAAACAAAAGTCTCAAAATTATAATTTTTATTGTAATACATTGCCATTTTATTGATTGTGCTTTTTAAAAAGAGAAATATATTTTTTCTCTTTAAAAAGTGATTCTAAAAGGTGCGCTTAATTCAAGGGTGATTTTTAGTATGCCTTGGAACCAAAAAAAAAAAAAAAAATAGACAAACATAAAAACTTATCATTAAGGAGATGAAATTGTTTTCAGAGGATTTTAAAATTTAGACCTGGAAGGAATATAATAGATACAGTCCAAGGCCCACGAGCTCCTCAATTTATAAGGAAAAAAAATTGGAACCCAGTGGGGTTGAGCAATTTATCCACAGTACACGTTAAATGGGAAATAAATTCAGGAACTGAATTCATATCTACTCCAAAATGGTGTTGTAAAGGTTTGATCAACAATCACCACCTTAAAATCCCTTGCTATTCCTATGAATTTGTTTTCTGGGAATACATATATTCCTTAAAGTCAGAATTGTATTCCTTGAAACAACATTTCATAATAGAATAGAAAATAGAATAGAAACTCCACTTGGTCTACCTAGAATTTTTACTAAAATACTAAGGACATAAATCAATATATTTTTATATTATTGAGAATAAAATGTGAATAGGTCAAAATATCACTAGGACAACCAAGACAAAGCTTCTGGCTTTGGCAAATTTTGGTTCATGACCAGTTGAGAAGAGGCTAGTCAGGACAGCTAGGTTATCTAGGAGACATGAAAGGGTTCAATTGGAAAACAAGTTCATGATTTAAAAGTTATTACACAGGGCAGCAACGTGACACAATAGATAGAGCGCCATTCCTGCAGTCAAGCAGACATGAGTTCAAATCTGGTCTCAGACACTTAACACTTCCTAGCTGTGTGACCCTAGGCAAGTAACTTATGAATAGAGTTAGGAAAAAATTATAGAAATCTAGTTAAATAATAATATAGCCTATTTACCCTTAGGTATCATAGTTATACATGGGTCTTGTCATGAAGCCGCACTAGAGAAGTATCCTCAACCAACATGCACTTATTCCTACTAGCCTTTGGTCTCACCTTAGTTCCAAGCTCATACATTTGGAAGATGGTGATGTAAATAATTGTCTTATTACAAACATTTGCTAAAAAATGAAATAGATTTTGGGGGAAACTCAGTAATTTATTTAGTATTGTTCTTCACCACAGTTCATTGTGCTAATTTTTTTTTTTTTAATCATCCTTTTTTTTTTTTTTTTTTTTTTTTTTTTAGAGAAAAGCAAAGTTTATTGTACATTCTCGCGAGAAGGGCGTCCCACTCTTCGAGTAGACTATCTAAGAGAGGAAGCGCCTCCTGTGGGCAGGACAGCACCTTTAATCCCTAACGCAAAACGCCCCCTCCCACCACTGACCCTCCTCCTCATTGGCTGAGAGTCTTACATTCTAAACGCGAGATCTACCCATGAAATTGAACTTGACCAATAAGTACATAGTTACCCATATTTGGATGAAATAGGGAGATGTCATAGGAGGGGAAGGCAATGCCCTTTGCTCGAACTTCAGAGTCCTTCAGGCCTACTCGAACTCTGAAGTAGATGAAGCCTTACTCGATTTTCACAACTGTCTTGTAAGATCTCACCTCATCTCATTCATGCTCAATATTTCTTGTCAATGAATGTTGGAGGAGACTCTTTTGGGTAAAGGACCACCAAGTCTGCAACTTATTGCATTATGTGCTCACTGTAAGGTTCCCCTCCCTGGAAATCATCACATAGTTTGTTGTGTTGGAGAGAAATCCAGGGTCCAAGTCCTTTTGAAGGAGGTATGGTCCCTTTAAGAAACTGATTTGTCATCCTTTCTGATTGATTTGTGATTCAAATTACACCCAGCCTCTGGGTGGGGCTGATGGATTAAGCCTGCACCTTTGATTCACAAATCCTGGTCAAAAGTACCCCATTGAATTCCAATGGGAGATCTGGGCTTGTCCCAGCCCCCATGGGATCTGAACCAACTTGAGACTCCACCCACGGGCCCCTTTAGCTAAACCTCTCATTACAAAAAGAGCCAAACTAAAATCCTCTCTTTGAAGAGGTTCCAAACATGCCAGAACTATGCTTAGCACCCCAATGAGCATCTGCCCACTAGAATACTCTTTCCAGTGCCCTCCTCTTTTTACCTTCACCTATTTCCTTAAGCAGACTTTAATCTTACTTCCAATCCCCATAATAACCCTTTTTTATCAATCTAGGTTTTTAGGTCTATAAATTCCTTTACAGGGGACTTTTTTTGCTGCCAAGAAGGGAGTTCCTCAAAACTCCCAACCCTTGTTCCAAAATCTACCATGAACCCCAAACCTGCCACTAGACCTCATTTAACTCCCTGATCATCAAAAGCCCTAATTTTTTTTAAATTTTTTTATTATATATATATATATATATATATATATATATATATATATATATATATATATATATATATATATATATATATATATTTTTATAATATTATCCCTTGTATTCATTTTTCCAAATTACCCCCCCTCCCTCTTTTCCCTCCCCCTGATGACAGGCAATCCCATACATTTTACATGTGTTACAATATAGTCTAGGTACAATACATGTGTGTGAATATCATTTTCTTGTTGCACAATAAACATTAGAATCCGAAGGTACATGCAACCTGGGCAGACAGATATTAGTGCTAACAATTTACATTCACTTCCCAGTGTTTCTTCTCTGGGTGTAGCTACCTCTGTCCATCATTGATCAACTGGAAGTGAGTTGGATCTTCTTTATGTTGAAGATTTCCACTTCCATCAGAATACATCCTCATACAGTATTGTTGTTGAAGTGTACAGTGATCTTCTGGTTCTGCTCATTTCACTCAGCATCAGTTGATTTAAGTCTCTCCAGGCCTCTCTGTATTCCTCCTGCTGGTCATTTCTTACAGAGCAATAATATTCCATAACCTTCATATACCACAATTTACCCAACCATTCTCCAACTGATGGACATCCATTCATCTTCCAGTTTCTAGCTACAACAAAAAGAGCTGCCACAAACATTTTGGCACATATATGTCTCTTTCCGCTCTTTAGTATTTCTTTGGGATATAATCCCAGTAGTAGCGCTGCTGGGTCAAAGGGTATGCACAGTTTGATAACTTTTTGGGCATAATTCCAGATTGCTCTCCAGAATGGCTGGATTCTTTCACAACTCCACCAGCAATGTATTAGTGTCCCAATTTCCCCACATCCCCTCCAACATTTATCATTATATGTTCCTGTCATCTTAGCCAATCTGACAGGTGTGTAGTGGTATCTCAGAGTGGTCTTAATTTGCATTTCTCTGATCAGTAGTGATTTGGAACACTCTTTCATGTGAGTGGATATAGTTTCAATTTCTTCCTCTGAGAATTGTCTGTTCATATCCTTTGACCATTTATCAATTGGAGAATGGTTCGGTTTCTTATAAATTATGGTCAGTTCTCTATATATTTTGGAAATGAGACCTTTGTCAGAACCTTTGTTTTTAAAAATATTTTCCCAATTTGTTACTTCCCTTCTAATCTTGTTTGCATTAGTATTCTTTGTACAGAAACTTTTTAGTTTGATGTAATCAAAATCTTCTATTTTGTGATCAATAATGATCTCTAGTTCTCCTCTGGTCATAAATTCCTTCCTCCTCCACAAGTCTGAGAGGTAGATTATCCTCTGTTCCTCTAATCTATTTATTATCTCCCTCTTTATGCCTAAATCATGGATCCATTTTGATCTTATCTTGGTATATGGTGTTAAGTGTGGATCCATATCTAATTTCTGCCATACTAATTTCCAGTTTTCCCAACAGTTTTTTCCGAATAATGAATTTTTATCCCTAATGTTGGAATCTTTGGGTTTGTCAAAGATTAGATTGCTATAGATGTACCCTTTTTTGTCCTTTGTGTCTAATCTGTTCCACTGATCTACCGGTCTATTTCTTAGCCAATACCAAATGGTTTTGGTGACTGCTGCTATATAATATAGCTTTAGATCAGGTACACTTAGACCACCTTCCTCTGAGTTTTTTTTCATTAGTTCCCTTGCAATGCTCGACCTTTTATTCTTCCATATGAATTTTGTTGTTATTTTTTCTAGGTCATTAAAATAGTTTCTTGGGAGTCTGATTGGTATAGCACTAAATAAATAGATTAGTTTGGGGAGTATTGTCATCTTTATTATATTCGCTCGGCCTATCCAAGAGCATTGAATGTCTTTCCAATTATTTAAATCTGATTTTATTTTTGTGGCAAGTGTTTTGTAATTTTTCTCATATAATTCCTGACTTTTCTTTGGTAGATGGATTCCCAAATATTTTATACTCTCAACATTTGTTTGGAATGGAATTTCTCTTTGTATCTCTTGCTGTTGCATTTTGTTAGTGATATATAAAAATGCCGAGGATTTATGTGGATTTATTTTGTATCCTGCCACTTTGCTGAAATTTTGAATTATTTCTAGTAGCTTTTTAGCAGAGTCTTTGGGGTTCTCTACGTATACCATCATGTCATCTGCAAAAAGTGATAGTTTAATTTCCTCATTTCCTACTCTAATTCCTTGAATCTCTTTCTCGGCTCTTATTGCCGAGGCTAGCGTTGCTAGTACTATATTGAATAGTAATGGTGATAGTGGGCAACCTTGTTTCACTCCTGATCTTACTGGGAAAGGTTGCAGTTTATTTCTATTGCATATTATGCTTACTGAAGGTCTTAAATATATGCTCCTGATTTTTCTAAGGAATAGTCCATTTATTCCTATACTCTCAAGAGTTTTTAGTAGGAATGGATGTTGGATTTTGTCAAATGCTTTTTCTGCATCTGTTGAGATGATCATATGGTTCTTATTAATTTGATTATTAATATGGTCAATTATATTAATAGTTTTCCTAATATTAAACCAGCCCTGCATTCCTGGAATAAATCCTACTTGATCATAGTGTATTATCTTGGAGATGATTTTCTGAAGTCTTTTTGCTAATATCTTATTTAAGATTTTAGCATCAATATTCATAAAGGAGATTGGTCTATAATTTTCTTTCTCAGTTTTCGATCTACCTGGTTTAGGTATCAGTACCATGTCTGTGTCATAAAAGGAGTTTGGTAGGACTCCTTCATCCCCTATTTTTTCAAATAATTTATATAACATTGGGGCTAATTGTTCTTTAAATGTTTGGTAGAATTCACATGTGAATCCATCTGGCCCTGGGGATTTTTTCCTGGGGAGTTGATTCATAGCTTGTTCTATTTCTTTTTCTGAAATGGGACTATTTAAGCAATTTATCTCCTCCTCTGTTAATCTAGGGAGCCTATATTTTTGGAGGAAGTCATCCATTTCACTTAAGTTATCAAATTTATTGGCATAAAGTTGGGCAAAGTAACTCCTTATTATTTCTTTAATTTCCTCTTCATTGGTGGAAAGATCCCCCTTTTCATTTGTAAGACTATCAATTTGATTTTCCTCTTTCTTTTTTTTGATCAAATTTACCAAAGGTTTATCTATTTTATTGGCTTTTTCATAAAACCAACTCTTGGTTTTATTTATTAATTCAATAGTTTTTTTACTTTCAATTTTATTGATTTCTCCTTTTAATTTTTGTATTTCAAGTTTAATTTTTGGTTGGGGGTTTATAATTTGGTCTTTTTCTAGCCTTTTAAGTTGTAAGCCCAATTCGTTAATCTTCTCTTTCTCAATTTTCTTCAAATAAGCCTCTAAAGATATAAAATTTCCCCTTATTACTGCTTTAGCTGCATCCCAAAGATTTTGATATGATGTCTCATCATTATCATTATCTTGGGTGAAATTGTTAATTGTTTCTATAATTTGCTCTTTCACCCAGTCATTCTTTAAGATGAGATTATTCAGTTTCCAATTACTTTTTGGTCTATTTACCCCTAACTTTTTACTGAATGTAGCTTTTATTGCATTGTGATCTGAGAAGAAGGCATTTATTATTTCTGCCTTCCTACATTTAATTTTGAGATCTTTATGTCCTAATATATGGTCAATTTTTGTATAGGATCCATGAACTGCTGAGAAGAAAGTATATTCCTTCCTATTGCCATTCAGTTTTCTCCAAAGGTCTATCATACCTAGTTTTTCTAATGTTCTATTTACTTTTTTAATTTCTTTCTTGTTTGTTTTGTGGTTTGATTTGTCTAAATCTGAGAGTGCAAGGTTGAGATCTCCCACTATTATAGTTTTACTGTCTATTTCTTCTTGCAGTTCTCTTAACTTTTCCTTTAGAAAGTTAGATGCTATACCACTTGGTGCATATATGTTTAGTATTGATATGGCTTCATTATTTATGCTACCTTTCAGCAGGATATAGTTTCCTTCCTTATCTTTTTTAACGAGATCTACTTCTGCTTTTGCTTGATCTGAGATAAGGATAGCTACCCCTGCTTTTTTGGCTTTACCTGAAGCATAATAGGCTCTGTTCCAACCTTTTACCTTTATTCTGTATGTATCTCCCTGCTTTAAGTGTGTTTCCTGTAGACAACATATTGTAGGGTTCTGCTTTTTGATCCAATCTGCTATCCGTCTCCGTTTGATGGGATCGTTCATCCCATTTACATTTACAGTTAAAATTACTAATTCTGTATTTCCTGCCATCGTATTATCCCCAGATTATGCTTTTTTCCCTTGACCCCCTGATCCCCCTCCCCGATATTTAATTTACAGACCCCCCTTGTGACGCGCAACCCTCCCTCTTTTTTTTTTTTTTTTTTTTTTAGGATCCCTCCCCCCTCCCTCCAAGTCCCTTCACTTATTCTCCTTTTCCTTTTCCCTTTTCCTCTCCCCCCTTTTAATGAGGTGAGAGAAAATTCTCTGAAAAACAAATATGTTAATTATTTACTCTTTGAGCTTCTCCTGATGAGAGTAAGATTCACACAATGATTCTCCCCCTCACTAAGTTCCCTCAGATATGGTGTATTTTCTATGCCTCTTCTTGGGATGTAGTTTCCCTCTTTTTATCACTCTTTCCCCTTTTTCTGAACCGACCTCCTTCCCTTTACTACACCCCCCTTTTTTTCTTTTATATCAGTAAAATCAAATTATCCTTGAGTATTTTTTATATAACCACAACAGAGTTACAGTTCTCAAGGGTTCTGTGTACCTTTTTCTGTTTCTCTTCAGTCTTGTGGATGTAGATCAAATTTTTTGTTTAAGTCTGGTTTTTTTCTTAGAAACATATAGAATTCCTCTGTTTCATTGAATGACCATCTTCTTCCATGGAAAAAGATGCTAAACTTAGCTGGGTAGTTCATTCTTGGTTGCAGTCCTTGATCTTTTGCCTTACGGAATATCAGGTTCCAGGCCCTTCTATCTTTTAATGTGGAGGCAGCCAGATCTTGGGTGACCCTTATTGTGGCACCTTGGTATTTAAATTGTTTTTTTCTAGCTGCTTGCAGGATTTTCTCCTTTGTGTGGTAATTCTGCAGCTTAGCCACTATATTCCGTGGTGTTCTTTTTTTAGGGTCTATTTCAGAAGGAGTTCGATGAATTCTTTCCACATCTACTTTCCCTTCTGTTTCTATTATCTCTGGACAGTTCTCCTTGATAATTTCCTGTAAAATAGAATCTAGGCTCTTTTTTTGGTCATAGTTTTCTGGAAGTCCAATAATCCGCAGATTATCTCTCCTAGATCTATTTTCCAGGTCTATAGATTTTCCCAGTAAGTATTTGACGTTGTTCTCCAGCTTCTCATTTTTTTTGTTTTGTTTGACTGATTCTTGGGTTCTCTGTGAATCATTCATTTCTATTTGTTCCATCCTGACTTTTAAGTAGTTATTTTCTTCTTTCACAGTTTTTAGTTCTTTTTGTAAATGCCCAATTTCGTTTTTAAATGAATTATTTTGCTCTATTGAATTTTTTTCCATTTCCCTAATTTTTTTTTGAGAATTATTTTCTTTTTCCAATTCAGAAATTCTATTTTCTTGAGACTTTTTTATCTTTTCCAATTCAGAAATCCTACTTTCCTGTGTTTTTTTAACCTTTTCTAATTCATAAATTTTGTTTCTCTGCATCTCCTGTGAATTCTTTATTTTTTCCAGCTCCAATTTCAGGACGTTGTTATTCTCTATCATAGCTTCCCTTTCCTTTCCCCATTTTTCTTCAATCTCCCTTAATTTTTTAAGAGTTTCTTCTAGGAGAGAGTTATGTGATGGGGGGCAGGAATCGTTCCCCTTTAGGTTGTTATCTGCTGACTCTCTGCTGTTAACTTCCTCGGGGTTGGATACCCGCTCTTTCTCTGTATAGAAGGAATCTATGGTTTTTCTTGGCTTTTTGCTCATACTTAAAAAATCTTTTGGGGTCTGTCCCTGGGGTAGGAAATTATTTACTTCTTTACCAGCTTCCTCCCAGACCAGATGGATGCAGAGGCTCCTGCGCCTGAGCTAAGATAGAGCTCTGGGAGAGAGTTCCCCACCCCCTCCCTGGAAGTGCCTCAGAGGTGATTAGCACTACTGTGCTTCGAGGGCGTAGAATAGTAAAGACAGCACAAAGCCCAGCCTATGTGTCCGGGTGGGGAGTGGATGTCTGCAGCAGGTGACGTGAAAAGCCCCTGTGCTCAAACTGGAAGTGTCTGCCAGAAACCGAGGTCCCTACTTCAAAGGTTCCGCTTCTCTGGGACTTCCTGGAGCTGAGTTCCACTCCCTCCAGCTAAGCTAGGCAGTGTGTGTTGCCTTGGGCCGTATCCACCCACTTGTCAATCTCTTAACTATTCTCAGGTGGTAGCTGAGGCCACACCCCCTGGTGCCGAGATCTGCTGAGTCACCTCCAGCGTCCGGGGAAAATCTAATCTGAGTTTTAAAATATTTTGGCTTTCTCTTCTGAACTGCTAAATAATTAGCAGAGAAGAGCTAACAGCCTGTGCCAGATTCCTTTACCTCAGTGGCTTCTCTGATCCCAGAGCCCCTCCCAGCGCAATGGGCGCAGTATGCGAGCACCCAGCCCTCTGTGCTGGTCTCTCTTATTCCTCCCCTGAGGACTGACCTTCTCTGTTGAAACTCCAGATTCTCTTCAGCTGGTAAGTCGTGCTTCCAGTCCTTGTGGTATCTATCAGTCCTGAGCTAATTCTGAGACTTAATTTATCTAATTGGTTGTGAGGGAGTGAGGACGTTCACAGAGACGTGTGTTTCTTCTCTGCCATGTTGGCTCCGCCCCCATTGTGCTAATTTTTAATATTAAAAAATTCATCCGTTTCATTCCAAAGTCTCTTCATCTACAAACCCATGGAGCTGAAAAAGATCCCAGAAATGTATGTAGTCTAAGTGCTTTGCTTTATAGATGAAGAAATTATGACTAAGAAAAGCTATGAGTTTCCATAGCTACTTCTTTTTTTTTCTTTCTTATTCTCCTAATTCTCATCTTTAATCGACCCCTTTAGCTTGCCTTGAAAAAAAGAGTGATGCATGTTTAATATTATATTAGATTACTTGCTGTCTAGGGGAGAGGGTAAGGGGAAAGGAGAGAAAATTTTGGAACACAAGGTTTTGCAGGGGTAAATGTTGAAAACTATCTTTGCATATATTTTGAAAATAAAAACCTATTATTAA
This sequence comes from Sminthopsis crassicaudata, assembly GCF_048593235.1. Classification (NCBI taxonomy): domain Eukaryota; kingdom Metazoa; phylum Chordata; class Mammalia; order Dasyuromorphia; family Dasyuridae; genus Sminthopsis; species Sminthopsis crassicaudata. Next base: position 248,244,462 of record NC_133617.1, on the reverse strand, counting down.
AAATGTATATCCCTCCAAAAAAGAAAAAATATTGATGGCTAGCATTTTTAAAATACCACTTCATGTTTTGAAATATCCCTGTGAAGTAGGTGCTACAGTTATTATTAGCATCATTTTAAAGACAAGGAAACTGCAATTTAGTGAATTAGGATTAAATGATTTGCTCATGTTCACATAACTAGTGAGTGCCAAGGCCAACATTCAAATCCAGGTCTGAAAGTCCAACACTTTCCATGTTTCATCTAGAGGGCAGTTTCTCCTTTTAACTATATGTGATGGTGATATGGGTGTGATAATACCAGCAATTCAGAAGAGGATTTGTATTATATTATTTATAGTTTTTATTTTAATTGAAGATGGTTCAAAAAAAGTGGCTCACTTCAGAATTCAAGGTAAAACTGTAAGTATATTGTGTATATGAAGACCAACCTACCTAAGTTCAAGATATTCCTCACCAGAAAGTGAGCTACTAAATGACGAATGCATTTTGGTCATAGAAACTCATAAAAGCTGTCAGCTAATATGTGAAAGTATTGTGATCTGTGTTGGTAGAGGTAGTACCCATATAAACAGTTTTGCTAATTCTTTGAAGTACATTGATTTATATAATCCCAGTTTTTAAAAGGCTACATGTTAGGGGTTACCATAAAATTATGTAGATATTTAATTCCACTCCCCAAGTTTATATTAAATAATTACTATTTGCTGGGTACTTGGCTAAATTCTTTGAATAAAAAGACAAATTAAATAATTTGTCTAGAGGCAACTAGGTAATAATGGATAGAGTTCTGAATCTGGCATCAGGAATATCTAAGTTCCAACATGGCCTCAAGGACATATAACTGACTATGTCACCCTGGGCAAGTCATTTTAACCTCAATTTCCTCTAATGCAAAATGGTGATAACAGAACCTACCTCACAAGAGCTGTTATAGAGATCAAATGAGATTAATAGTTGTAAAACACTCAGCAAAGAACCTGAAAATAATAAGCACTTAATAAATTCCTATTTCCTTCCTTTCTAATTTTTATTCTCAAGGAAGCTACATTCTTACTGGGGGACATAGTATAGTAACAGATTGTTGTTTGTTCTTCATTCTCGAAGAGGACCATGACATCAGGAGGTGATGCCATGATGTGCAAGTGAATTACATTTGAATGAGAGAGCTTTGTACAAGGTCACCTGCCTTACTTTCCCCTTCGAGCCATCTGGGTCCAGTGTCATAATATATATCAAGATGACTGAAGATAGCTCTGAATGAAATAGTAGACCTTGTCTTTTTGAAACTAAGATCTTCAACGGGTCTCTGATAACTAGATACAAAACTCATACAGAGGTTTCTACTCCCATTCCACTCAGCCCAGAATGTGCATGTTTCTCATATTTTTTCATACTTTTTTTATTTTTGTTATTAGGCAGTTATAAATTATAATCTGGTTTGATTTTTGCCTCAGCTTAAGCAATGACAAAAAAAATTAGTTTCTTATTTTTAACAAACCAGAACACCCCCACATAAATTATGCAGGCAAGACATTTTTCATGTGGACAAGTCATCTTGATGTTTGGGGGAGGGGAAATTTTTAAAGATACAACTTTTAAGTTTGAAAATTAGCAACTAATGGAGCATGTCCAGGAGATATTTTTCATACAACTTAGCATCATCATTATCTAATGATGCTTTTTTGATGTGAGATTACCACAAACAAATGATTTTGAGCTTTACATAGAGTGAATACAAAACTATATATACCACATTTATAACTCCAGGGCAATATTACAGTGCAATTAAAAAAGAAAAGCTCAATTTTTTCCCTTTAAATAAGTCTTCCTCAAGATTTGTGTCTTTAGTATTATCATTTGGCAAATATTGTAGAAAGGAAACATGAAATTACCACAAACTAATTCCAGGGATTGACTTAAAATCAGGGATTTTTAAAAAATGGTACACCCCCCCCAAAAAAGCAGTAGCCAGGCTCTTTTGTATTCCTTATCTTTAATACAATTTATGAGAAAACTTTGTACCTAGAATTTAAATACTTTGTTTCATTTTTAAAAAAATTAAAATTATATAGATGAGATTAGTATTTGTTTAAAAAGTTATCTTCTTTCTCCCATACCATCTCTCTCATTACCAAATTTATAAAATGCTTTATTTAAATTTGTGTGTGTGTGTATGTCTATATGACAGTCATTTTAACAGTCTTCTTCCACTGAAGTCTCTCTTGTGACAAAGAAAAAGTCCAGTCAAGTAAGCAATTAGTAAGTCCCGACTATGTACTAAGCAGAAGCAATGTGAATACAAAGATAAGGCAAACAGTCTCTCCTGTTAAGCAGCTCATGTGGAGAGCTGAGAGTGTATAAACTATTCTACCCTTTTAGTTCCCCATTTCTCTGCCATAAGTGAGGATTTATGTTTCATCATCTGTTCTCCAGCTCCTTCATTAAAAAATAAATCAGACATAGTTAGCTTCTTTTTAGTGAGCTCTATGTTCATTTAAACCGACATAGTCATAATGAGCATTATTCTCCTGGTTTTACTTTTGTCACTCAATATAAGTCCCAATTTTTCCCCATATTTTTCTGAATTCTTGATTTTCATTCATCAAAACTAAATAGTATTTAATTACATTGATATACTTTTTCCTATCATAAAGAGCATGGATATTTTGGTATACAAAAAGTATTGTTATTGTTATTGTTGAAACTAATATTTCTTTAGATATGTACTCAGTACATTATTCAAAGAATATGAACAGTTTATTCATTTTTCATGCTGAATTTCTAATTGGTATCCAGAATTTGAGGAAATTCCACAAGTCCACCAACAGTGCATTAGTGTTCTTGTCTTTCCAGGATCACTTTAGCATTAAAACTCCCATCTTTCACAATTGTTTGTTTATCAGTTTTCATAGTATGAAGTGAAATGTCTCCCCTTGCATAGAATCATGGAATCCCTAAATCCCCAAGTTGCAAGGGATCCTAGAGATCACTTGTTATAGCCCCTACCAGAATCATGAAATCCCTATGCAACAGACTTGACTAAAGTTTGAAATTGTAACCAGATTCATCATAACTCTTTGGATTACACTTATACTTCTTTCACTCTCCCTTTTATGATATCTATTTGAATTTTTCTTACTGTTAGTGATCTAGAGTATGTTTTCATTTAATCTGTTATGTGATTCACATCATCTGATCCCTTGTCTATGAAGAAATGACTGTTGGTATTATTTTTTATTTAATCCCCTTTAAATATTTTAAATGTCAGACTTTTATAGATGATTTTGACAAAACTATTTTTGCACTCTATCTTTTTTTAATTCTTTGCTTTTCTTAATTGGTACATAAACTTTTTCATTTTCTTTTTTTTATTTTATAATTATAACTTTTTTTTGACAGTACATATGCATGGGTAATTTTTACAACATTATCCCTTGCACTTACTTCTGTTCAGATTTTTTCCCTTCCTCCCCCAACCCCCTCCCCCAGATGGCAAGCAGTCTTATACATGTTAAATATATTACAATATATTCTAGATACAATATATGTGTGTAGAACCGAATTTCTTGTTGCACAGGAAGAATTGGATTCAGAAGGTAAAAATAACAGTTTACACTCATTTCCCAGTGTTCCTTTTCTGGGTGTAGCTGATTCTGTCCATCATTGATCAATTGGAATTGGATTAGCTCTTCTCTATGTTGAAGATATCCACTTTCCATCAGAATACATCCTCATACAGTATCATTGTTGAAGTGTATAATGATCTTCTGGTTCTGCTCGTTTCACTTAGCATCAGTTGATGTAAGTCTCTCCAAGCCTCTAACTTTTTCATTTTCTTTAGTCAAAACTGTCTATTTTATTTTATTATAATCTCTATTCTTTGCTGTGTTAAAATTTCTCCCTCTAATCATGGTTGTGAAAGGAACCTAGTCTCATTCTATTTTAATTGTTTTATTGTGTGATTTTTTTTGTAAAAGTCATGTATCCATTTTGAGATTATTATGATATATGGTATAAAATTTTGGTCTAATTCTGATTTTTGTCTAATTTCCAGTGACTAGAAATTCTTGTCAAAAAAGCAAATATTTTCTCTTAGTTTTATCCTATTTTGTGGTACTATTTTGACAGGTTTCTTGTATACCTACTCTGTCTAACCCATCTACTTTATTATTTTTAAACAATGAAAAATATTTTGATACAAATTATTTTGCAATATAGTTTAAATTATACTATGATCTCTTCATTTGTATTTTTTCTCATTTCCCTGAAGTTTCTAGATCTTTTATTTTTCCAAATGAAGTTTATTTTGTCTATTCTGAAAAGTATCTCCTCAGTGATAAGTATAATCCCAAAATTTGTCAATTAATTTGGGCATTGTTGCCATTTTCACTATGGTTGGCATATCCCATCATGAACAGTCAATCTCTCTTCAATTATTTCAATTACTTCAATTCCCTTTTATTATTGTAAAGAACAGTTCATATTTGTATTTTAAAATAAATTTCTTATGTCTTGGACAAATAATTCCTAGACATTTAGAGTTTATACTTGAAAAACTCCTATATCAGATTTCTTAAATGGTTTTTGTGTGTCATGGACCCCTTTAACAATCTGTTGAAACTTATGTACAGCTCAGAATAATGTTTGTTGCTTGCTATATTCATAACTGAAGGAAATGTTACATTTTAGTTAAAAGTTAATTAAATTAAAAATGTGATTTTCCTCTAATCCAAGTTAATGGACCCCATGAACTTTATCAGCAGACTCCTTAGAGTTTCATGGACCCTAAGTTTAAAAACTCCTATTCTAGAGCTCTTTTACCCATTGTTAATAATGCCAGTTTTAGTTTTAAATATATGGTTTTGATTTCAATAAAAGGCTTTTCTATTCTTGTGGTTTTAAGTTTTTCACAAAAATGAATGTTATATTTTGTTAGAAGTTTTTCTAGTGTATATTGAAATAATCTGTCTTTGTTATTCACATGATTCACAATGCCAATTGTTTTCCCAATGTTAATCAATTTTTGAAACACTAGCATAGATTCAACTTGGTCATGGTGAATTTTTGGGATAATTTTTCTTTATATTTTTTGTGAGACTTTTATTTAAAACTTTGGCACCAATATTTATTATTGTGATTGATCTGCAGCTCTCTTTCACTTCTTTGTCTCTCCCTGGTTTGAATATAAAGAATATAGTTACTTGATAAATTTCATGCTTTTTAAAGTGCCTTCCACCTTTATAAGAATAACTTTTATAGATTATGGTATTCACTTATAACCCTATATGGTTTAGAATTATTTTTTTTTTATTTTCACCTTTGGTTGTTTATGTATGGCTTGTTTAAATTCTTTTTCTTTCCTTCCTTTTTTTTTGGCATTGGGTTAAAATCTGTATCTTAAACATATATCTTTTTTGTTATTAAGGTAATATTTTTCAAACTTTTCAAACTTCCTAAAAATGTCCTCCACTTTCCTCACTTTCCAGAAAAATACAATTCAGAAAGATGTAGGATCTGATGGTCTTAACAATCATATCAGTGATTATAGTTAGAAGTCAAGAAAAAAAAGCAAGCATTTCTCATGACTTAAAAATCATTCACTAATATAAGCTAAGTAATGGGACCATTATTAAGAAAGATAAATAACTAGATTGCAGAATGCCAATGGACTCTGTCCTGTGGCATTTTGGCCTAGTTATATTTGAAACCATTTCTGCTCATATCCATTAGTGCTCTATTTTCCCCATGCTTATGACACATTCCAGTGCACACATCATGCTGTACCACAAGTTTGAAGATCAATTGTTTATAAGTACAAAGCTGCTTTTTGGCAGCCCTTCTGTTTTTGTCATTACCTGAATTAATTATGGCAGCTCAGCCCATCTCCAGGAAATGTGTTGATAGATACATCATAGATGATAAACGCATCTAGTGAACTGCTAACCATGGCTGCAGAGCAGATTATGTTATTTAAAGACACTGGTTTTAAAATTTAGACATTTAATTTAATTATCTTTTCCCAGAAGTATATAAAGAAATCAGAAACCTAATGTGAATAACATTATCCTCACAGAAATGAAAACTTAGAAGAGCTCTCTCTTTTTTGCCACAAACTCAATAATTTTAGTTATAATCACTAACTATGTTTTTGTTTTACAGAACCAGTATGATTTGGGGGGAAAAGAGTAAAATTGCTTTTAAAGTACAAAAATAATTATGAACCACTTGAAACGTAATGTCTGTGTTTTATTTCTCATCAGAATTCATTAGTGTGTAACATCAATAATTTAGCCCATCATTTGCCAACACTGACTTGGCTCAGTAGTTCAATCATGTAACCCTGTAAACTCACTTTCCATTAAAATGAATGTTGCTGACAAAGGATAACTAAAGAGATACTTCATTTATTAACTAAAGAGATACTTCATTTATCAAAATTTTTAAATTAGGAGTTTGGGGCCACAGACGCTTAGCTGGGTGAATTATTTGAAGGAATCTTTACATGAGACCTAAAGTCTTGTTTCCAGTCCTATGAAGCTCCCCACAATGATAATCGCCTTTCATTTGCGTCACATGTGACTCAGAGCACACTGTTCAGAAGCAAGCATAGCCACCTGCCGTGATTCAAATGACCTACCAGAATGGAAACTTGACTGCTTAGTATAAAATTATGAAATGAGCGGCAGTTTTCCTACATCCTGATTGACTCCGTCGGGCATATTTCTCACAAAAACCTATAATATCTTACATCAAACATTCTAATCTCCTAATGCTGTTCAAATTGATTTGAGGCAGTAAGTAAATATATTAAAATTATTTCATGATGAGTTCAAGACTCCCCAAGATTCTCAAATTATATTTTAATACATTCAAATTCCTTATCTCTTGTTTTTGTCCTATGATGTTCTTCCCTTAGATATTAGGACTGGGACTTCTGCTTTCCCTGTTTTGAGCAGGACAGTTTTCCTTTCCCAAAATGATTCCTAATCATGATGCTAGGTTAATATTATGCTGAATGCTAGGACAAGGACTATCTTGAAAAAAAAAAGGTGAGGGTGGGGGCAGCAAGGAAGAAAAAAAGGACAACTGTGGCAACAAAACATATACAGATTTTCTAATTCATTTCTATCACAACCTTGATTTCATGGACTCTTAAATACATCATTTCCAGCACACAATTCAGACCCTTTTTGGATCTCTGTTAAATAAATGTAAACTTGTGGTAAACTTTTCTCATGGCATTCAAGACATGCCAGTATTCTAGTTGCCAGCTGGCATCTGTCCCTGTTTTAGTTGCAAATTTCCAGCCTTCCTGATTCCAACAAAAATCCACACCCAAAGCTAGAATCAAATCACAAATTGTAATTTCCCTATGACATAGCTACTTCTGTGCCTTACCTCATTCCCTTGCCTAGCTCAACCACACTTTTAGCTTTTCTTCCCCTTTAATAATATATTGCTCCTGACAGATTGTAAATAACATGTTCTTGGGGGGAAAGCCTTTTCTTTCATTTTTTATATTAAGTATTAAGTAATAGATGGGAAAAAAGCCCTTCAAATATTGTTATAGAGGAGTTCTTTAACTCATGATGACTTATTATGCTCTACATTTTTTTTTCATAAAGGAGTGAAAAAATGTTCACACTGTCCACTCTGATAGCCCTAATGGTGAAGAATAAATATCTCTAAAAGGAAATCATTCTTTTCTATGCCATCATAAACAATATGGTCAAGTTGATACTTCAATATACTCAATTAGAATGTGAGTCTACAATCCTGTTCTGATTTGTTGACAGGAAAGCAGGGGAGCTATAACTAAAATCAATCATTGCCACTGTTTATAAAGTTAAATGTACTTTGCAAAGAGGATTACAAATTAGACAGCAAAGTTGGGATAATTATTTCCAATACACACATGCATACATGTAAGTACATACATATAAACATGTGTATGGGTGTACATGCCATGTGTGTACATATGTGTATATGTATGTATATAAATCTATATGTATAAGTGTATATAGACATGCATTCACATGCTTTTCACATGGATATCAATTAAGGATACACTTTGTAGAAAATCTAGGAAACACAAACCTGTAAATCATACTTTTCATCTTCCAATAAGTATTTAACTGAGAAACCATTATATGCCTATGGACTTGGCACTTTACTGAGTAATATAGACAGGTAAAGGAAAACATGAGGTCTGATCCCTACCCTCTTGAAGCTTCTAAACCTATTAGAAAGACCAAGCTTAATCTTCATGGAAAAAAATCCAAAAGAATAAATAAATGACATGTTCTGAGGAACAGCTTGCAAATGGTGTGGCAAATACTGTAAGCCTAGTCATTACTCTAAACAAGAGATCACTGAAAAATGTTGGTTAATTGGGAAAAGCTCCAGTGGAGGAGGAATTTAAGCAGGTCCTTGTAGAATGATTATGAATGACAGTGATAAAAAGAAAATAAAAACAAAGGATCAGCAATAAAACATTTTAAAAAAATTAATTCATAATTTTGGCAAATGGAAAAGATGATATCGGTATTATAGGTGAAGGCAACATGAATGAAGACAGAAAAAGAATTAGTGTTTTTTGATGGGGTAGCTCAACCTAACAGGTGTGAAGGGATCATGTTAAGGATGAGTGATATACAAATTAGCACAAGTGATATGGGACCACTTAATAGGGCATATAAAATGAATCAGAAGAATTTGGATTTGGTTCAGGAGATAATGGAAAGCCATTGTAGATTCCTGGATAATTTGATTAAATTATTATTTTAAGAAGTCATTAATAGATTGGAGTGGAGATAGTTAAATCAACAAGCATTTGTTAAGCACCTATTATATACTGTGGACTGAGCTAAGCACTGGGAATATGAAAAGTAGATAAAAAAAAAAACAGCTCCTGTTCTATAGGAACTCAGCCTAATGAGGAAGACAATATACAAACAAGATACATACAGGATAAATAGGAAATAATTGCAGAGAGAAGGCACAAGTATAACTGGAGCAAGGTGTGTGAAAAATATTCCAATAATATCTTTCTGTTTTAAGGTTGACAAACTATTGTCTTAACCCAATTGTAATAGATAGTGTCAATATTATTCAGTTCCTGTTACATAATAGGTTTTTAATACATACTAATTTCGATTTGATCTACTTAAGCAATAAAAATCACCCCAGCCCATTTTAAGTAAGAGTCAAGCAGCTAAACCCTAATATATTTATCATGTCAGAACACTTTTCAGTGGTTCACTAAATGTGAACAGATTTTTACACATCTTTGGATTACTCAAAGATATTTCAGTTGGGTGCAGTAGGAAATCTATTCCTGATTGGATAAGGGATCTGATCACTCCCAAAAGTCTCTGACAGCAGAAGGAAAGAAATAAAAGCATTAAAAACTAAGTCAGAAAGAATCTTCAGTATAAGGACAACTAGTAAAAGGAAAATGTAGGACAAAGTTGTGACATGAAAAAAGTGAGTAAAGAAAGCCATTAGCCACTGGTAGTAGTCACTATGTTAAGAATTGGATACAGTATAGGAAATTATATTATCTTGTCCCAAATTGTCTGTTTTTAGTCTATTGTTTTTATTTGTCAAGTAATAAGTTGTTTTTATTAATATGTTCTTTCCAATACCTCTCTTCCATTGAACAAAGTAAAAAACAAAAACCTCAAAAAACAAATCCATCAGTACATATCTACATAATCCAGTAAAACAAATTATCTCATTACCCCTTTCTGAAAATATATTTCTTTATGCATTTTTAAGTTTGTGAACTCTCTATCAAGAGGTGAGTGACATGTATCATCTTCATTCTTTTAACCTCAGAGTTAATCATTTTGTTGATCAGTGCTCTAAATTGTTTCAAAGTTTGTTTTTTTCTATACTGTTGTTTACATTGTATAAATTGTTCTAGTTCAGTTTATTTTGCTCTCAATCAGTTGATAAAAGTCTTCTGAGATTCCTTTAAAATATTCATCTTATTTCATTCTTATGGCACAATAATATTTTGTCATAGTCATATATCACAATTTGTATAGGCATTCCCCAATAGAAGGAAACTTCCTTAATTTCCAGTTTTGGTAGCAATAAAAATAGCTGCTTTTATCCCCAAAGATACATCATTTTTCTTTCTTTGGCACTATAGTCCTCAGTGTAGTGCAGCTGGGTCAAAAGCTATAGTTTGGTAAATCTCTGTGCATAGTTCCAATTTACTTTCCAGTATTGCAGCACCTGATTATAACAACAACAGTGAACTGGTAATTCTAGTTTCACCACAATATCATAGATATGTGTGTTTTCTTATTTTGGACCTTGTTGGTGCCAAATTTGATAGATATGAGACAGATTCTCAAAATTGCTTCAACTTGAATTTCTCTAACAATGATTTAGAGCATTTTTCACGTGATGATTGGTACCTTAGATTTCATTCTTTCAAAACTGCCTGTTAATATCCTTTGATCACAAAATTGGGGAATATGGTTTTAGTCTTACAATTCTAAATTAATTTTGTATAGTCCTGGAAATTAGACCTTTATCAGAGAAACTTGTTACAAAGATTTACCCTACACACAAGTTACCTGTTTCTCTTCTAATTTGTATGATGTTGAATTTGTTTGGGCAAAATCCTTTTAATTTTACATAATTAAAGATTGTTCATTATATCATATATGATTCTTTTAATCACTTGCTTAGTCATGAGCTCTTTTCTCAATGTCTGTGTATTAATCTACATGGTAATATCCTTTTCTTTTTCTTAGCCTCAATGTTTCTAGAATTTTGCCCTAACTATAGAGTCTGTAAGTTGGAAAGAGATACATATAAATGTAAATTAAGACAGAAAGCAAAACCTATGCCTACATATTAGGAATATTCCCAATGGGGTCTCAGAGCAATTAAGATGGCATTTCTAACTTTCTTTTTATTGTAAACTCCCTGAACTAGCAGATGAAAGAGCCACATAGATGTGACCATCTATTATACTGACTTAGGCTTTAAATGAATTAATTATTGTATATTTCACTATATTGATTTATATTCTGACTAAAAAAGGAGATAATCTGAAAAGGCTTTTTAAAGAATAATCTACAAATTGGTAAGAGATTTTATATGGAGATAGGGAATAGGAATTAGTTTTATTTTAGTTCACTGATATAGGGAACTCTGACATCTCTTAAAACAGATTAGAATTTTTTCCCAAGTTATAGACTCAGAGGACTCATAGTAATCTGATCAAAACCTCTTGGCCAGTATGTGTCAGAGGTGAGAATTAATCTCAGGTGGTCTTGGCTTCAATATAGTATAATATATAAAGTTAATTCTGAAATTAAATTCTCATAATTTCTTACAGAATAGTAATATTTCATTACATTCACATACCACAACTTGTTTAATTATTACCCAATTGATGGAAATTTCTTCAATTTCTAATTCTTTGCCACCATGAAAAAAGAGCTTCTATAAATATTCTTGTACACATGGGTATTTCCCCCTTTTTTATTATCTGTTCAGGATACGGACCTTGGCATGATATTGCTGAAGCAAAGGGCATGCCCAGTTTTATAGCCCTTGGCCATAGTTCCAAATTTCCTCCTCTGTTCCACCTACTAACCTCCTTACTTCAAGTCCCAACTAAAATCCCACTTTCTACAAAACTTTCCAACCTTCTTAATTCCAATGATTTCCCTTTCTTAAATTATTTTCTACTTATTCTGTATAAATACATATTATCCCATGCTGCTTCTCTGTATATAGAGGTAGATAAACTAACAACAAAGTTTGTAGCCTAGAATAGCTAAATAATGGTGGTAGAAGACATTTAAGTAAAGGGAGCTCATTTGAAAAGAAAATCAATTCTCTTTGGGATACACAGAGCCTGAGAAACATTATTCTAAAGAGATATTATAGAAATTAGTCTACTCCCTTTATTTTCAAATCAAACAATAAACATTTATTAAGTGCCAACTACATACTGGAAATACAAAAAAAATGTAGAAAACAGTCCTTACCCTCAAGGAGCTTACAATAAGGAGGGAAACCAATGTAAACAAAGAAAGTCATATACAGAATAAGTAGAAAATAATTTAAGAAAGGGAAATCATTGGAATTAAGAAGGTTGGAAAGTCTTGTAGAAAGTGGGATTTTAGTTGGGACTTGAAGTAAGGAGGTTAGTAGGTAGAACGGAGGAGGAAATTTGGAACTATGGCCAAGGGCTATAAAACTGGGCATGCCCTTTGCTTCAGCATTATTATGCCAAGGTCCGTATCCTGAACAAATAATAAAAAGGGGGAAATACCCATATGTACAAGAATATTTATAGCAGCTCTTTTTTCATGGTGGCAAAGAATTAGAAATTGAAGAAATTTCCATCAATTGTGTAATAACTAAACAAGTTGTGGTATGTGAATGTAATGAAATATTACTATTCTGTAAGAAATTATAAGAATTTAATTTCAGAAAAGACTGAAAACATGAACTGATGCCAAGTGAAATGAGCAGAAACAGATAACTGTATAAAATAATAACAACATTGTGCAGTGATAAACAATATAGACTTAGCTTTTCTCAGAAATACAATTGCAAAAGACTCCTGATGGAAAATATTGACCATCTCTAGAAAAAAACCTATGGCATCTGAGTGCAGATTTATTTTTACTTCTTTGCTGTTTTTTTTCTTTTGTTTTTCCCTTTTGTTCTGAGTCTATTTTCACAATTATCAATGAACACATATAACATATCAACTTGCTTGCTATTTGGGGGAGCAATTAGGAAATGGGGGAAGGGGGAAATTTTGGAGCTCAAAATCTTATAATGATGAATGTTAAAATTATCTTTGTATGTAATTGAAAAAATATATTGTCAAGTAAAAAAAACCATACAGAAACAAAGAAAAGAAAAAGAAAAGCATAGAGATGATAATTAAACCCATAGGAGCTGATGACATCATTAAGTGAAAGATCATAAAGGGAGAAAAGAAGAAGGTCCAAGACAGAACCCCGAGATCTAGTTACATTTAGAGGGTCTGATCTGGAGGAGGGTACAGCAAAGGAGAAAAGAATGATCAACAATGTTAAAGGCTCCAGAGGGGTCAAGGAGAATGGGGACTAAAGAAAGACCACTGGATTTAGCAACTAGATCATTTGTAACTTGCAAGGCAATGATTAAGTTGAGAGCCTGTTTGTAAAGGGTAAAGAGGAGAATAAAGGGGGGGATGAAAGAACCTAGTATAGATGCTACAAAAGGCATAAAAGATATGAGAATATTTTACAATGATGGAAGAATCAAGTGAGAGGTGGTTATTGTTGCTTTCAAGAGAGACAGGCTTGTTTTCAGGGAGTAGAAAATGAGCCAGTAGAAAGAAAAATATTGAAAATAAGTAAAAGACTGGGGATGACAGAGGAGACTATCTATTGGAGGAAATGGTATAGAATGAGATTCTTGAACAAATAAAGTATTATTGTTCTTAAGCTGCCAGTGGTAGTTTATAGTAGTTATTATTGTCACCCTCATTATCAACAATAGCAACAAATAAGACGTCAATGTATATGGATAATACCTGCAAACTAATCCTTTCCCTTACTATGGCAGTAGCCAAGTTCACATTTTATTTTTAGAAATAGACCCATATACAAACAGGATGAACGAGTAATAGGGTATGACTTAACAACAATTTTAAACACTTAACCACTGCTAGACTAAATTTCCTAATCTATAAAGTGGGAATAATAACAGTAGCTACCTTGCAGGATTGGTATGAGGATCAAATGAGATATTTATAAAAGCACTCTGAAAACATTAAAATGCTACACAAATACTAGTTAGTATTATTCCTTTGATAGAATCATCCTTAGTAGATATTGTGAATTTATTTTCTTATTTATTTGCTCCTCGTTTAAGTATATTTCATAAGTACATAAACAATAACTTCTGTTGTTGTTTAGTCTTGTCTGACTCTTTGCAAGCCAATTTAGGATTTTTTTGGTAAAGTAGTTTTCCCTTTTATTCTTCATCTCATTTTATAGATGAGGAAACTGAAGCAAACAGGGTTAAATGACTTGTCTAAGGTCATACAGGTAGAAATTGTCTTGAACTCAGGTCTTCCTGATTCTAGTTCTGGCAGTCTATTTATTGTGCCACCTACCTTCCTTATGCCATCTCCAGAGAGGTAGTAGAAAATAGTAGAAATAGCATTGAATTGAGAGTTTTAAAATGTAGGTTTGGGGCAGTTAGATGATACAGTGAATAGAACACCCTCCCTGAAGTCAGGAGGACCTAAGTTCAAATCTGTTCTCAGACACTTACTACTTCCTACCAGTGTGATTCTGGGCAAGTAACTTAACCTTAATTGCCTTAGCAAAAACAAAAACAAAAACAAAACTAGGTTATATGTGTAATGTTGGGCACAAATGTTCTTTACTGACCTCAGTTTCCTCACTTATAAAATTAGAAGGTGGATTAATAGAAGATTCTAAATTTAATCCCAATTTTAAAAATTACTTATACAGTTCATTTTTATCTATAAATGTCCTCTACCATACCTCCTAAGTATTCCTCTCCTCTACTAAGAGAATATTGTTAATTAAAGCAATAAATTATTAAATTTCTTTTTAGCTTCTATTAAAATGAAGATTTATATGTCATATACAGAAGTAAAATATTTCTTTGTCCATCATACTTTTTATTGCCTTTGTGTTAAAATTAAAGAAACCTCTCTTAAGTGCATCAAAATATGTAAAAAAAAAAAAAAAAAAAAAAAAGAAGAAGTGCAAGGAATCACTGAGAAAGCATTTCAAATGCTCTTCTAGTTGTGAATCTTTATTGCAAAGAAATAATTACAATCATCTCTTGATTTTTCTCATTTAAAAGAAAAGGAATGAGTATTAGAAATTGAAGGGGAAAAGATTGGGGTGGGGGAGGAAGGACTAAATAATCAGGTAAGGTTTTCAGGCATAAGAAACCAGACACAATGGAATGAATTAATTTTAAATAACAGGAAATAGCAAAAAAATTAAAAGGCTTTTCTAAACATACCAGGACAGAAAATAGACTGTCCAATAAATGAAGAAAAGAATGAAATCTTTGATGGTTACCAAGTGGATTAAGGACAAAGATCCTTTTAAAAAAAAGTAAATTAGTCTTGTATTAGAAAAGAGAACAGCATCTGTTTATTTAAGTGGCACCTATTACTGGGTACTGTGAAATAATGAACAACTTATACAAATTTCTGTTGACCAAAAGTAGATTATGGCTCACAGAGAAAATGGGAAGAGAAACAAATCAGTGAATCTAAATGACATGAACTGTAGACGCTCAGGGAATTAGATAATGAATTTACCCAGTCACTCACAATTATCTCTGAAAAGAGTTGGAAATATTGAGAAATTACAAATAGGCAAAAAAGAAAACCACAGCACCTGTTGCAAAAGGAAAACAATAGTTCTTTCAATGGAAGAATAATTTTCTTAATTCAGATTTCTGATTATGTCTCCTCCCCCTACCCCCAATTCAAATTGTTTGCCTACTGATAAAATAATAAATTCCTTGGTTTGACACAGAAGGTCCTCCATAATGTAACCCTTATTTATATTCTAGGCCTTATCCAGTGTTTCTATCCATTGGATTTCACATGTATATGGTTTTGGGCAGGGCAGCCAGTAGATAAAGTACAGGGCCTGAAGTCAGGGATATTCCTCTTTGTGAATTCAAATCTGACTTCAGACACTTAGTAACTATTTAACTCTGGACAAGTCACTTAAGTCTGTCTGTCTCAGTTTCCTCATCTGTAAAATGAGTTGGATAATAAAATCAAAAATCACTTTCAGTATCTTTATAAAGAAAGCCCAAATGGGGTCATGAAGAGTTGAACATGAATGAAATGATTGACCTGCAACAGTTTTAGGCATAGAACACTCAGTCTAGAGTTAGGAAGACTTGAATTCAAAAATCAGCATCAAACATTTACTAACTATGAGTGATCTGAAGGTCATAATCTACTCACTGGACTTTGTGTTTAATCCTAAAATCTTAAACTTAAATCTAGGAGGAATCACAGAGAACTAACTCCTGATATTACACGAAATTATTTAGGCCCAAGAAGGTTCACCCAAAGTCAAATAGATAATAAATCCATCAGGGTTGGGATCCTTTGATGGGATCCTTTAACTCCAGTGCCAGTGTTTCCACTTATTCTATATCTTAGTATAATTATTGCTTCCACCTACTCAGCAGGGTATTAAGATACAGTCTCTTTCAGCCTAGCCTTATTCCAATAACCTCTTGACTCCGATAACTCCTTGTTATAAATTTTGATAATGGTATGCCTTATTCAGGAAGCTTATAGTTAGAAGGAATATTAGACTTCATCTGGTCAAGGGCTTCTTAAAATTTTGCTACTCCCAACCGCTTTTTGCCAAAGAAATTTTTCTGGGACCCAGAATATATAGGAATATAAAATAGATTTATAAATTTAGTTATATGACCCCACAGTTTAAGAAGCTTTGATCTAGTCCATTCTCTATGTGATTAAGAACCCTATCGACAATTATCATTACTTTCCCATTGACCTTAGTCCAAAAACTTTCAGTTCATAGATTTCCTCACATTAGTATATCATACTATAGAGTAGTAAATATTGTCATATCTTCTAGTTAATCTATCCTTTTAAATAGCATATTTAATTTTCCATTACTGCATTATAAAAACGACTTACATTCCACCATATCTCAGGGATTCTTGGGTGAAAGAATTTTTCTTCTTTGTTCTATTTTACCTTTATCATTAACATTTTGTGTTGGGGCTGAGGCAACATGTTTTAGGCAACATGTCTTTTTCAGTAAACAGCTTCCTATCAGTTAGATGTCTTATTGGTTTTTCAAACTCATCATGGACAAAGCAAATGCCATTATAACAAAGCAAATGCCATTATCTCTCCCTCAAACATACTTCTCTTCAAAGTTCCCTTATTTCTGTCAAGGAGCCCAACTATCCTTTTAGGCAGCAAGATTTATAACCTAGAAGCTCTCTTAAACTCTTCACTCTTTCTCACTAGCCTGGCTCAGATGCTCATCACTTCTCAACTGTGGTCTTACTACAGTTGTTTTTCTAGTTGTTTACAGTTTTTACTTTAGTTTTTTTTTTTTTTTTTTTTTTTATAGTTGCTACAGTTGCTTTCTAGTTGTTCTCCCTATCTTAATTTTCTGCCCTCTGTAGCACATCTTTGCCCAGCTGTTTTCCATACTTATTACACATATCTCACTTTCACACACTCTATGGACTTCATAATGAGGCCTTCTTACCATTATTCTTGTACAATGTTTCATCTACTATCTTCATTTATTCATCTGTGCCTCATATTTTAGTATAACTTCTACTATAAGCGTTTATATAGTACCTACTAGTATAAGCATTTATATAGTACCTACTTTTTCCAGGTATTATGCTAAGCCCTCATATAAATATTCTCTCATTTGATTCCCATAACAAGCCTATGAGGTAGGAGTTATTATGATCTTCATTTTGCAATTAAGGAAACTGAGGGAAACACAGGAGAGGGAAGGGCAGGGAGGAGATTTACCCAGAGTCATATAGTAATTTGAGACTGGATTTGAACTCTGTTTTTTTCTGACTCCAGGCCCAGCACTCTATCCATGGTAACATGCTTCTACTTAGAACATTTTGTTTTCTCAAATAAAAGTTCCAGTGTTTGCATCTTTGCAAAACCTTGTTCCAATGTTCTCTCCCTGCCTTCCCCTCATCCTTTCCCACAGACAGCAAGCAATCCAATACAGGTTAAACATGGACTATTCTTCTAAACATATTTCCATATTCATCATGCTCTTGCAGTCATTTTGTATATAATTATATATCTACATGTCATCTCCCTAGTAGAATTTAAACCCCTATATTCAGGGACTTTCCATTTTGCCTATATCCTCCATACCTAGGACAGTGACTAATCCATCTTTCCTTGTGTTCCTACTTTATTTTCTCCTCCAGACCCAGATCATTCTAAAATTCATTTTAGGGGTCCTGGCTATAGCAAGACTTATTATTTACCAAGAGCCTCCTTCTTCCTTGACTTTATCTTTAGACTTGGCTGCTTGACAGTTCGCAAGGTATAGATGACATGGGAGACAACATCTCCACTCCTTATGATGAAATGAGGAACACTTAGGCCATGCCATCTGCCATGCCCACTAGCTCCTAAGGTCTTCAGGCTTTCCCATCTGCCCTGACTTTGCCCTGAAGTCCCTCAGCATTGGCTTCTGTCTACTTATATAACTTAAGGACCTCTGAGTCTTGCCATATGCCATATTAGGGCTCCCAGGTTTTCCATCTGTCCTGTAGTTGAACTTTCTTTTATTTATGCATTGTCTTCTACAATTAGAGAGTGAGCTTTGTGAGAGCAAGAACCATCTCACTTTTTTTATTTGTATTCCTAATATTTAGCACAATTTTTGGCATATACCAAGTGCTTAATAGTTTTCTTATTCACTCATAGCCTAGAAAGTCAATAAATGTTCATCAATTTACTATTGAATATTTCCACCAGTCCCCTAATGAATTATTGCTTCGTCATGGCAGAGGGACTTATGAAACTATGAGCTATGCTGTGCAGTTAACTAAGACAGACAGATCATAGTAAAGAATTTTGACAAAAGGTGGTCCATTGGAGAAAGAAATGGTAAGCTGGGGCAGCTAGGTGGCGCAGTGGATAGAGCACCAGCCTTGAATTCAGGAGGACCCGAGTTCAAATCTGGTCTCAGACACTTAACACTTCCTAGCTGTGTGACCCTGGGCAAGTCACTTAACCCCAGCCTCAAAAAAAAAAAAAAAAATGGTAAGCTATTGCTGTATCTTTGCCAAGAAAGTCCCATGTACAGAACTAAAATGATACAAGCAATGACACTGGAAGAAGAATATAACATCTTCAGATCAGAAGGTGTTCATTATGCTACTGGGGAAAAGTGGAGGATGGTTACAAATAGCTTCAGTACTAATGAAGTGGCTGAATCAAAGCTGAAAAATTCAGTTGTGGATGTTTCTGGTGACAAAAGTAAAGTATGATGTTGTAAAGATCACTATTGCATAGGAACCTGGAATGAACCAAGATAAGCTGGTGGTAGTCAAACAGGAGATAAAAAGATTAAACATCGACATTTTGGAACTCAATGAACTTAAATGGATAAGATAGGGTGAATTTAATTCAGGTGGTAATTACTACTACTAAGAAACCCTTAGAAAAAAGTGGAGTAGCTCTAACAAAAGGGTGTTAAAAGTAGAGCTGGAATTAATTTCAAACTACAGAATTATGTCTATTCAAATGCAAGTTAAACTTGAACATCATAATAAAACAAGTCTATGTTCCAAATACTAATCTTTAAGAAACCAAAGTTGTTCAATTCTATGAAGACATATAGAAGATCAGAAATATCAAGTGGATATCAAAAGATAAACGGAAGAACAGACAAGTTTGACTTTGTAGTACAAAGTGAAGCAGAGAAGAAAATAAGAGAGTTTTATCAAAGATTGGTCATAGCAAACAATTTTTCAACAACCCTCTGAAGAACTATGAACAGAAGTTCACAATATTGTATAGGAGACAGGAGAAAATTTTTCAAAGAAAATCCAGAAAGCAAAATGGCTTTCTGATGAGATGAGCCTTTACAAAGAGCTGAGGAAAGAAGGAAAACAAAAAGTAAAGGAGAAAGAGAAAAATATATTCCACTGAATGCAGAATGTCAGAGAATAGTAGAGTTTTTTTTTTTCTGAAGAGCTATGAAAAGAAATAGAAAATAATAGAATGGGAAAGACAAAAGAGATGTTCAAGAAAATTAGATCTATCAAGGAAACTTTTCAGTAAAAAATCAAACAGAATTAATTGAAACAGAAGAGATTAAGAAAAGTTGGCAAAAATACACAAACGAACTATACAAGAACAGCACCAATAACCATAATAACTATACTTCAACAGCACCAATAACCATAATGCCAGACATCCTCGAGAATAAAGTCAAGTAAAACTTAGGAAGCATTTCTAACAATAAGGCTAGCCAAAGTGATGAAATTCCAGCTTAGCTTTAGAATTCTAAAAGATGATGCTGTTAAAGTGCTGCATTCAATGTGCCAGAAAATTTGGAAAACTCAACAGTAGCCACTGGATTGGAAAAGATCAGTTTATATTCCAACCAGAGAAAGGCAATGTCAAAGAATCTTCAAATTATTGAACAGTTGTGCTCATTTCACTCTCCAACAAACTAGACTTCAGCAATATGTGAACCAAAAATTACCAAAAGTACAGGCTAGTTTTTCAAGAGGCAAAGGAACTAGACACCGAATTGCTAACATTTGCTGGATTATAGAGAAAGTAGAAAGAGTTACAGAAAAAGAATTTACTTCTGCTTCTTTGAATACTCTGAAGTCTGCCTGTAAGATCAAAACAAAATGTAGCAAATTTTCAAAAAAGATGGAAGTATCTAATCATCTTATTTGTCTCCTAAAAAACCTATATGTGATTGAAGAAGAGCTAATTAGAACCAAACATGAAACAACTTATTGGTTTAAAATTGGGAAAGGCTGTGCATTGTCTACCAGTTATCTTTAATTCACATGGTTTTGTTCCATGTAGCTTAGAGCCTGTGAATTTTGGGTGTGACAATCTTTATTAAAACTATTGTCTGCATATGTGGATTACTGTTATTTCTCAATGAGGGTAGGCAATGATCTATCTATGACAATGGCCTGTTTCTATTTAATTGTTAAATGTTCAAAATTCACCATTTGTGAAAGATAGCAAGCATTTGAAATATAATTTTAGGCACCAGGTTATGTCTTGTTAGGTACTCAGAAAGCACTAAACATTTATAGCCTATTGTGTGACATTGTAGTTGCATCTATTTCCTTGAATAATCCTCTCTGATCATTAAGTCCAGTCTCTTTTAAAGATAACTCATATAATAGACCAAGCTATTAACCAACTTCCTAAGAAAAAGTCCCCAGGACCAGATGGATTTACAGGTGAATTCTACCAAACATTTAAAGAACAACTAACTCCAATGCTATGTAAACTATTTGAAAAAATAGGGATTGAAGGAGTCCTACCAAATTCCTTCTATGACACAGACATGGTACTGATACTTAAACCAGGTAGATCGAAAACTGAGAAAGAAAACTATAGACCAATTTCCTTAATGAATATTGATGCTAAAATCTTAAATAAGATATTAGCAAATAGACTTCAGAAAATCATCCCCAGAATAATACACTATGACCAAGTGGGATTTATACCAGGAATGCAGGGCTGGTTTAATATTAGGAAAACTATTAGTATAATTGACCATATTAATAATCAAATTAATAAAAATCATATGATCATCTCAATAGATGCAGAAAAGGCATTTGATAAAATCCAACATCCATTCCTACTAAAAACGCTTGAGAGTATAGGAATAAATGGACTATTCCTTAAAATAATAAGGAGCATATATTTAAAACCTTCAGTAAACATCATATGTAATGGTGATAAACTAGAACCTTTCCCTGTTAGATCAGGAGTGAAACAAGGTTGCCCACTATCACCATTACTATTCAATATAGTACTAGAAACTCTAGCCTTGGCAATAAGAGCCGAGAAAGAGATCCAAGGAATTAGAGTAGGAAATGAAGAAATCAAATTGTCACTTTTCGCAGATGACATGATGGTATACTTAGAGAACCCCAAAGACTCTGCTAAAAAGCTATTAGAAATAATTCAGAATTTTAGCAAAGTCGCAGGATACAAAATAAATCCACATAAATCCTCAGGATTTTTATACATTACCAACACAATCCAACAGCAAGAGATACAAAGAGAAATTCCATTCAAAATAACAGTCGATAGTATCAAATATTTGGGAATATATCTACCAAAGGAGAGTCAGAAATTATATGAGCAAAATTACAAAACACTTGCCACAAAAATAAAGTCAGATTTAAATAATTGGAAAGACATTCAATGTTCTTGGATAGGCCGAGCGAATATAATAAAGATGACAATACTCCCCAAACTAATCTATTTATTTAGTGCTATACCAATCAGACTCCCAAGAAACTATTTTAATGACCTAGAAAAAATAACAACAAAATTCATATGGAAGAATAAAAGGTCGAGAATTGCAAGGGAACTAATGAAAAAAAAGTCAGAGGAAGGTGGTCTAAGTGTACCTGATTTAAAGCTATATTATAAAGCAACAGTCACCAAAACCATTTGGTATTGGCTAAGAAATAGACTAGTTGATCAGTGGCATAGGTTAGGTTCACAGGACAAGATAGTGAATAAAAATAGCAATCTAGTGTTTGACAAACCCAAAGATCCCAAATTTTGGGATAAGAATTCATTATTTGACAAAAACTGCTGGGAAAACTGGAAATTAGTATGGCAGAAACTAGGCATGGACCCACATTTAACACCACATACTAAGATTAGATCAAAATGGGTCCAAGATTTAGGCATAAAGAACGAAACCATAAATAAATTGGAGGAACATGGGATGGTTTACCTCTCAGACTTGTGGAGGAGGAAGGAGTTTGTGTCCAAGGGAGAACTAGAGACCATTATTGATCACAAAATAGAACATTTTGATTACACCAAATTAAAAAGTTTCTGCACAAACAAAACTAATGCAAACAAGATTAGAAGGGAAGTAACAAATTGGGAAAAAATTTTTACAGTTAAAGGTTCTGATAAAGGCCTCATCTCCAAAATATACAGAGAATTGACTTTAATCTATAAGAAATCAAGCCATTCTCCAATTGATAAATGGTCAAAGGATATGAACAGACAATTTTCAGATGATGAAATTAAAACTATTTCCACTCATATGAAAGAGTGTTCCAAATCACTATTGATCAGAGAAATGCAAATTAAGACAACTCTGAGGTATCATTACACACCTGTCAGATTGGCTAAGATGACAGGAACAAATAACGATGAATGTTGGAGGGGCTGTGGGAAAACTGGGACACTGATGCATTGTTGGTGGAGTTGTGAAAGAATCCAACCATTCTGGAGAGCAATCTGGAATTATGCCCAAAAAGTTATCAAAATGTGCATACCCTTTGACCCAGCCATACTACTACTGGGCTTATACCCCAAGGAACTACTAGAGAAGGGAAAGGGTCCTGTATGTGCCAAAATGTTTGTGGCAGCCCTTTTCATAGTGGCTAGAAGTTGGAAGATGAATGGATGTCCATCAATTGGAGAATGGTTGGGTAAACTATGGTATATGAATGTTATGGAATATTATTGTTCTATAAGAAATGACCAACAGGAGAAATATAGAGAGGCTTGGAGAGACTTACATCAACTGATGCTGAGTGAAACGAGCAGAACCAGAAGATCATTATACACTTCAACAATGATACTGTACGAGGATGTATGCTGATGGAAGTGGATTTCTTCAACATAGAGAAGAGCTAATCCAATTCCAATTGATTAATGATGGAAAGAACCAGCTACATCCAGAAAAGGAACAATGGGAAATGAATGTAAACTGTTATTTTTACCTTCTGAATCCAATTCTTCCTGTGCAACAAAAAATTCGGTTCTACACACATATATTGTATCTAAATTATACTGTAATATATTTAACATATATAAGACTGCTTGCCATCTGGGGGAGGGGTTTGGGGGAGGAAGGGAAAAAATCTGAATAGAAGTAAGTGCAAGGGATAATGTTGTAAAAAATTACCCATGCATATGGACTGTCAAAAAATGTTATAATTATAAAATAAAATAAAAAAAAAATTAAACTCGAAAAAAAAAAAAAAAAAAAAAAAAAAAGATAACTCATATGTAATTTCTCGTGGTAATGACTTGCCCCTGAATTGCCATTATAAATGGCTCCACATCCATATCATTATGATAGGTTGATTTCTCTAGATTTTTTGGAGGTTTGTGTTGTTACATATAATTTGTCATCTGTTAGTTGGTGAAATAGATGAAATATTTTTTTTTAGTATTTTGATGTGTTTTTTGTGTGTTCATTAATTTTCTTCCCTATAACTAGGAAGTATTAAAATTCCTATAGTTATCTTATTATTTATTATTCTCTTTCTCTCTCTCTCTCTCTCTCTCTCTCTCTCTCTCTCTCTCTCTCTCTCTCTCTCTTTCTCTCTTACTTATAACTGGTGAGATCTATTTCCAGTGTTTGTTGTTGTTGTTGTTGTTGTTTTAATATTGTAAGGGCACAAAGTAAAAGGTCTCATGTCCTCAAAGTTTTTTTATTTATTTATTTTTTTTTTTTTTTTAAGATTGAGTCTCCCTTTCTTGCCCAGGCTGGAAGTACAATAGCCACTCATGGACCCAATCTCTAAAACGGATTATGACAGAGGCTTTTAATCTGTTTGTAAAGTGTTGATTGTACATCACTTTTAATTTTCCCTTATTTTTCCTCTTCATTTGGCCTTTATGGTGATAATAGATTATATGTTGGGCTTTGAAGTTGGTGGTGATAGTGGTAGTGGAATTATTATTGTTATTACTATCATCATCATCAACAACCTCTCAATTCCTCCATAAGAAAAATCTTTCCTTTAGTTAGTTGTCCTGTGAAAGATCAGCTGGAGATGGGCTAGAAGAAAAAATCCACCAAAAAATCATTTTTGAATAGTACCCAATATTCAGAATCCAAAGATAAACGGAAGGACAATGCCATTTTCATCCCTTTTCCTTAACACCTTCCCCACTGCACAAAATATTTATCAGTCTGTTTAAAATAAAGACTCTCTTTAGCTCTTCCCACATTTCCAGATGTCTCAGCCATGATTCATTTGGTCGTCAGTGAGCATCATTAGTGCTGTGAATCATGTTTCCCATTTGTTTTATAATTCTTACTTGCTCACTGTCTGATTTCTTCTCCACCCAGACTAATTTCTTCTGAACACTACTTCTAAAGGCCTATTATGATTTGCACATTTGCATAAGGTTGTGAATGTTAACTCACAAATATAACTTAAATGAACTTAGGTTTAACATTACCAGAGAGATCCAGAAGAGTCTGAAGGAGCCCAATGAAAGCTGATGATAAATGGCCATTTCTCTTCTGGAGAAGTGCAAAGAGAATATTGCAGGGACTGATGTTATTTAGCATCTTGTTTAATGATCTAGAAGAGGGAGTAAGCTTTGTGCTTATGTTTTGTGCCAATAATACTAAATTGGAAGGAGCTGCAAACATAAGGGCAAAGAAACTATAGTAATAGGACCCATGGAGATTGGAAATGTTAACCCATCCCAATCAGATGGACACTAGTTACCAAAACTGCTCAGAGAAAGGAGAGACAGTGTAAAAGAGGAGAAAGAATAGTGGATTTACGGTCAGATGACCTGATTTTGAACATCAACTCTACTTCTTACTTCGAAAAAAATCACTTTTTAACCATGTAGGCCTCAGTTTTTTCATCTATAAAATGATTAGCTTGAATAAGTAGATTATGTCTAAGATTCCATTGATAAAACTCTAAATCCTTCAGAGCTAGGTAATGTCAGTCCCATATCCAAATAGGAGTAGGAAGAGGGGGGGAGTTCAGAAGTGGAAATAAATTAGAAAAAAGCCAAGACCATCCTCCTAAGAGAATTTGGAGATAGTAGGAATCAGAATTGAGGTTTGCAGGCTTGGTCAGATACACTGGATTTTATTACCTGGAGCAGAAGGTAATTGAGAAAGTTGAAAATAAGCCAAAGGTAGCAGAAAAACAGTGAATGGTCAGATCAAACTAGAAGCAATGTGTTAAAAAATAAGAAAATGTCAAAATTGAAAGGGAAGTTAAAGATCATATAGTTTGCTGTTATTGTTTAGTTGTACTCTACTGTTCAAGATCCTATTTGGAAATTTCTTGGCAAAGACTATGGGGTAGTTTTCTATTTTCTTCTCCATTTCATTTTACAGATGAGGAAACTGAGGCAAAAAGGGCTAAAGTGACTTGCCCAGGGTCACACAACTAGTAAATGTCTGAGGTTGGATTTGAACTATGAAGATAAATCTTCCTGACTCCAGGCCTAACCCTCAATCCACTGTGCCACCCAGCTGCCTTCAAACAGTTTAATCCCCTCATTAAAAAGGACACTGAATCCTAGAGATGTAAAGACGATTATTTAATATTCTAGAACTAATAAATAATATTATGGAGTGTAAGGCCAAGATTTTTTTAATTGCTAATCTAATTCTCTTTCTTTTTTCATAATTCAATTCTATGATTACTTGTGATGAATTGTAGATGAGAAATTATATGCGGAGATTTGGAAAGTGCTCAAGATAACAAAGCCTAATGCTCTCATTTTACCTATGAGAAATCAGCCTGTGAGAGGTCAAATAAATTGTCCAAAGTTGGACAGCAAATAAATGAGTCAAAACTAGAATTTTAGTTACTTATAGTAATACTAATAATTGATAATAATAATTATTATTATAGCGACTCACATTTAGCACAAACATATAATGTTTAATGCTAGATAGAATTAATGCTAGCATATAGTGCTTTAAGATTTTCAAAGATCTTTATAAATATCATCTAATTTTATCCTCACAACAAGCCCAGTAAGTAGATGCCATTATTTTCACCATTTTGCAGATTAGGAAATTTTCCACTATACTATATATATAACCTTTCTCTGTTAGATAAGTTTCTTAGATATTCAATAAATTCCTCAATTATTCATTAAGCATACTATTAAAACACAAAGAACAAAACAGAACTTCTGTTCTCAAACAGCTTATTTAGAATCTGGTTGTTGTTGAGTCATTTTGCAGTCATGTCTGACCCCCTCTGATTTTGTACGGGGTTTTCTTGGTAGAGATACTGGGATGGTTTGACGTGTTCTTCTCTAGCTCATTTTACAGATAAGGAAATTGAGGCAAACAGGTAAAGTGTCTTGCCCAAGATAACACAGCTAAGTTAGTAAGTATCTGAGGCCAGAATTGAACTCAGGAAGTAAATCTTCCTGATTCCAAGCCCATTCTATTCATTGCTCTAGTTCCATTGTCCCTAGAGTCTAGTAGAGGAGATAAAATGTGAAATAAATACTATAATTGAAAATAAATATGATAAGTGTCTAGGAAACACATCTCCTTCAGCCTATTTTGCGTATCATATTCAATGTCTTGCTGACTGTCTTGTACTTGGACACATACTATTTTTTTGTATTTAAATTCAATTGTATTCAGTATACAAGACCACAATGGGAAGAGAACCCTTCCAATTGGAGTCAATTTCCAACTAAAAAAGTCAAGAAAGCTTCCTGGAGGAGGTAGCACCTAAGTTGTATCTTCAGTAAGGATAGGAAGAATTTCTGTAAAAGATCAATGAGTAAAATAAGAAATAGAGGATATCAGAAGCAAATATGTGAAAATGAAAAAAAAGGCAAGAATTCAGAAATGGAAAATTGATTAGTTTGTAACACAAACACAAGTCTATGAAGGACAAAAGCATGAAAACAGACCTGAAGTAAGTGTAGTAAGGATCATATTTTATGGAGCAGTTTAGATGCCAGGCAAAGAAGATATTATTTTTATCCTGAATAAAATGGGGAGCCATTGAAGAGTTTTGAAGAGAATCACATGATCAGAACTCTCCATTAGGAAGATGAATCTGGAAGCATTATGTATCATGGATTAAAGAGGACAAAAATTGACACAAGGGAAGACTAGAAGGCTTTAAATGTCAAGTATACAATAAAGGAATACTTAGCAAGTACCTACTAAGTGCCTGCTATTCAGCTAAGCTCTGGAAATACAAAGAAAGATAAAAACAGTCCTTTCCTTAGCCAATGTCCATGTTCAAGGGAAAAGTAATTTATAAATAACTAGGTATGTTGTCAGTACATACAAAGTATTTGAAGAGTGAACTAAGAGAGGAAGAAACTATCATGATTAGTAAAACAGAAGAAGACTGAGGACTAGGGATGATTTTTTTAAGAAGATGGAACTTGAGATGAATGAGAGAATATAAAGAGGGGGTACAATGTAAGAAGCCTAGAAAAATAGGAAGAGCTTTAAATGCCAAACAGCAGAGTTTATATATGATCTTGGAGATAAGATGAAAGCATTATGGCATACTGAGCAGGGGAGAATTCTAAATTTCAGAAAAAACATATTGACAACTGATATACAAGGTAGATTAAAATGGGAAAGACTTGGACAGGCCCTTGGCTTATGGCTCTGTGAATGAAGAGATGGGGCTTATATGGAAGATGTGATGGTAGAAACAAAAATTTGGCATAGATAGAATATGTCATGTGTGAGAGGAAGATACTGATGATACAAATATACGTGATTGAGATTATAGTGATGCCGCTAATAGTAATAAAGAAAAGGGGGAAATAATGAATTTTATTTTGGACATGTTTAATTTGATGCTATAAGCAATAGGAGTCAATAGAGTTTTTTTCAGGTAACTGTCAGTCAGAATTATTCTTTAGGAATATCACTTTGGTATTTTTTACTTTATTTATTTTAATATACATTGCTTTATGAATTATTGGGAGAAAAAATCATAGCAAATGAGAAAAACCATGGAGAGATTAAAAAAAAAAAACAGAAAAAAGAAGTGAACATAGCATGTGTTGATTTACATTCAATCTTCATAGTTCTTTTTCTGGAAGCAGCTGACATTTTCTGTTCAGTCTATTGGGATTGCTTTGGATCACTGAACCATTAAGAACTGTTATGCTACAATCTCCTTGAACTGTTCTACCTCAGTTTCCCTGCACTAGTTTCCCTTATTGTCCTGACTGAGTTTCACTGAATTGTTCTATCTCAGTTTCCTTAACTGTCCTGCCTCAATCCCTTAGTTGTAAAACCCCCCTCTGGTCCATTAAGACTGACTGAGGACCATTTGCTTAAGATTATAAATTGTCAATCTGAGGCTCAAGATGAGGGGGAGATCAGACTTTCTGGCTCATAACTCCTTCTGCCCTCAAAAATTTATAAACTGCCCCTCTAAAATATTCCAAAAGATAAGGCTATCCCGGATACCTCATTGACATCTTTACTTCTGTTTATTCAAACATCCTGACTCTGGCTTTTAGTAAGAATTTATAGCCTCCCCCCATCCTGACAGAACCAAATGTTTCTGTAAAACCCTTCCTGCTCCTTTTTTTCTTTCTTTGTCCAAAAAAAGGTATAAAAAGTCTTGGGATTCTCCCATTCATCACTGGATACTTTGAGACAAGAGTCCTGTCCAGTCAATTATATTCTCCAATTAATAAAATATTAAAAATTCTCTAATCTCTATCTTGCCTCAGTTTCTCCAGCATTATAGAATCAAGTCTTTCATGGGTGATCATTGCACATTCTTGCTGTTATATGTGTTCCTGGTTTTGCTCATTTCATTCAGCATCAGTTCATGTAAATCTTTCCAGGCCTTTCTGTAATCAGCTTGTTAATCATTTTTTATAGAGCAATAATATTCCATTACATTCATGTACCATAACTTCTTCAGTCATTCCCCAATTGATGGTCATCTACTACTTTTCAATTCTTTGCTATTACAAAAAAGAACTGCTACAAATATTTTTGCACTTGTGGGTCCTTTTCCCTCTTTTATGATTTCCTTGGGATACAGACCCAGTAATGGAACTACTGGATCAAAGGGTATGCACAGTTTTATAGCCTTTTGGCCATTGTTCCAGATTGCTGGCCAGAATGGTTGTATCAT
The DNA here is from genome assembly GCF_048593235.1 of Sminthopsis crassicaudata. Taxonomy (NCBI): domain Eukaryota; kingdom Metazoa; phylum Chordata; class Mammalia; order Dasyuromorphia; family Dasyuridae; genus Sminthopsis; species Sminthopsis crassicaudata. Next base: position 248,214,761 of record NC_133617.1, on the reverse strand, counting down.
TTCATAGCTCCACCAATAATGCATTTGTGTCTCAGTTTTCCCAACATTTATTATTATCCTTTCTTGATATCTTAGCCAATCTGAGAGGTGTGAGGTGGTATCTCAGAGTTGTTTTAATATGCATTTCTCTAATCAATAGTGATTTAGTCCATTCATATCCTTTGACCATTTATCAATTCAGGAATGACATGTGTGCTTATAAATTTGACACGATTCTTCATATATTTTAGAGATGAGACCTTTATCAGAAATACTGGCTATAAAGATTTTCCCCCAGTTTTGTACTTCCCTTTTAATCTTGTTTTTCTGTTGGTTTTGCACAAATAAAATAAGATCAAAAAGGGAAAAAAATGAGAAAGAAAAAAAGCTATTAAGGAAACAACAACAACAAAACTGAAAATATACACCCACATTCAATCTCCATAATACTTTCTTTGAATACAGATGGCTCTCTCCATCACAAGTCTATTGGTATTGGCCTGATTCACCTCATTGTTGAAAAGAGACAATCTATCACAATTGATCATCATATAATCTCCTTATTGCTGTATACAATGTTCTCTTGGTTCTACTCACTTTACTTAGAATCAGTTCATGTAAGACTTTCCAAGCTTTTCTGAAATTGGCTTGTTCATCATTTCTTATAGAAAAATAATACTCCATTATATCTATATGTTATAACTTATTCAGCCATTCCCCAACTGATGAGCATTCACTCAGTTTCTCATTGCCTTGCCACTAGAAAGAAGGCTGCTACAAACATTTTTGCACATGTGGATCCTTTCCCCTTTTTTATGATCTCTTTGCTAGACAGACCCCATAGAGAGACTGCACAGTTTGATAGCCCTTTGGGTCTAGTAAGGATCTCTGTTTTCAAAGGGTATGGAGGACAATGGACTTCCCATCTTCCCATCATGCATAAATGATGTCCTCCAGATTAGCTGGCATCAATGTTGACTTATTGGGAGTCAAAGACAGATAGACATACATTTATCATATTTAAAGGGAACTTTTCTCCCCTCAAAAGGGAAAAAAGAAGTAGCAACCAGAGCTTTGTTACCCCTTTGCCATATGTGCTTTCTAAGCCTGGGCTCAATTTCTCCAAGACTGAATGTATTTGTGGGAGAATTTATCACATATTGGGGAGGGGCATATTTATACCAATAGTGTTCTTACTGAGAAGCAATTTAATGCTTCTCACCTAAGCACTTGGTGCTCACACTAGTGAGGGCTTGAGTGGCATTAAAGAATTGTTACTGATCCCTGTGGGTAAGTGGAGGAAAAAAGGAAGATCCCTAGGGCCTTAAGATAGGAGGGATATAATCAGTCTAATTTTGGAAGGCTGATATATCTTTGGGAGTGACAATGGTAATTGGGATAAAGATCCTCAGGGTATGTACAGAGTGCATCATTAAAGTATAAAGCAAGGTATTCTGGTGAGAAAGAGGAGGAAAGATGATGAGGGATGCTTAAGGAAAGAAGAAAAGATTTGTAATAGCGTCTGTGGGAAATGTGATGGTCAATTAAGAAAGAATAAAACAATTGTTTTGTTTCAGCAAGGTCAAAATTGATATTAGGTAACACGGAATTATCTAAAAGGAAACATAGCTCCCCTTCATGCACCTATATATTTAAGTAGGAAATAATTTTAATTTTTCCCTTCATATCTTCTTGTTCAGTTCTTAACTTTTTACAAGCCCATTTGGAGTTTTCTTGGCAAAGATACTGGAGTGGTTTGCTATTTCTTTCTGAAGCTCATTTTAAACTGAGGCAAACAGGATTAAGTGACCTGCTTAGGATCATATGGCTAGTTAAGGCTGGATTTGAATTCATGAAGATGAATCTTTTTAATTCCAAGCCCACTGATCTATGCATTGTTCCTTTTAGCTGCCCACATATCCTAGTACTTAGCATAATGACTTCTTCATAGTAATCTTTACTATGTTTGCTGAATTTAATGTTTTTCACATGTTGCAAGACAAAGAGTTTCTTATCCTGTAAGAGTGCAAAATTTTATATTTATTCAAATTTAAAATAATATTCTTAGTTTTGAACCTAGTATTCTTTGCAATAATGATATCATTTTAAAGCTTGAATTTTGTCATTTTTAGCTACCTCTATCAGCATTATCTACATATTTTGTATTTATCCTTTATTTTTATCTTTAACCTAATCACTGATAAAGCTTAAAAATATAAGAACAAAACTAGAATTTTGTTGCACCATGTCACTGATCACCATGTTGGCTGATATAGAACCATTTAGTTGGGCATTATTGTTGAACCACTTGGCACATCTGTCTAACAGTGTCATCTAGTCCATATTTTACTATATTATTCTTCTAGTCTATCTTGGGAACAATTTTCAAATGTTTTGCTAAAGTCAAAATACATTATGTCTAATTGTGTCTGAAATTTCCCTGATCTCCCGATTTAGTTATCCTATCATAAAGGAAAATGAGTTGTTCTTTATGAGCCAAAGTTGCTTCTGTTAATTACCAGTCTTTTCTAAATGCTCAAAAATTATCTGTTTAATAATCTGTTCTAACATATTTTAGGGGAGTCACAATTTTGATTCTTCATGGACTCTGATTTTCCTAGGCAGTTACGTAGTGCTGGAGTGAGGAAGAACTGAGTTCAAATCTTAACTTAGACCATTGAAAGCTGTATGAGCCTGGGAAAGTCATTTAGCTGCTACCAATCTCAATTTTTCTCATCAACTTTTAAAATGGAAATAATAGCACCTATCTCCCCTGACTATTTTGAGAATCAAATGAGGTGACATTAGATTGCTTTGTAAACCTTAAAGCTATATAAATATGAACTATCATCATCGTCCTATCATCATTGTCCATAATTCTGAGCCACATACCATCATTCGAAGAATATTAGTTCTAAAATATATATTCTGTGCTAAGGATCTCCTTTTGATCATTAAAAACACTATGTAATTTCCCCAAAGCAACCAAACATACTGTCTTTATCTTATTCAATTCTTGGTTTATATCACTATGCTTTTGCATTGGCTGTTAAAAAAAAAAAAAAAAAAAGACATTCTACTTATCCAACTGCATGTCATAATCTGATCACTCCCTTCTAAATTTATAGATGTCAATACCATACCTCATCACTTATTTGATGACACCTTTCTACCAAGCCAGTTTCCCTCTCCCATTTGTAAGTTCCTCTGGGCCCTCCATTTGGGGGGGAAGTTCTATATTGGTCATCATTTATTCCCCTCCAGGCTGTTTTCTGCTCTTCTGGGCTTCAATACAATGCCTTAGATAAAGTCTTACCTTGGATTCTCTCAGTACCTCTAGTATCAATACCCTAGAACAAATATTCACCTCTCCAGCCTCACCTTGAAACTTCCTGCCACCTTTCTGGAACCGGGAACTTGTATGTGGCGAGTATATGAATAGAAAGAAAGAGATAAGAAATATAGGGTTAGAAATAATAAGTTTTGTCTACCAAGCAATTTTGTATCATTATAATATGTACCTGAATCACACTTTGCTGGAGGGGAATTTTTAAGCCTATGTTTTGATCTCCTGAACCATTTTTTTTTTCCTAGCAAAAAATAAAGCTGGGAGATAATCTATACTCCTTTCAGTCAGTTGTGTGATTGTGAAGGAAAGGTTTTCTTTAGAATGTTATTTATAAAAACTCACTTGTGCCATTATCATATTTTCCTCAAAAGAATACTCAGTATATCAAATATAATATAATCTCCAAACTACATAGAATAAAAAACTTTAGAATATAGAGTCCTATCTAAGGAAAGCAATGTAATATGGGAACTTGATTAGGTACATATCATCCCTGCTGTGATATCAGCTATTGACATTTAAATAAGGATGCTTTGAGTAAGGTTAGAAAGGACAGATTTACTTTTAGCTACAAAAATCTCATTATTTTAAACACCTTTGCAAAAAACATCATAATAGCACTCGGTCCAGCACTGTTTCTTTCTGAATCCCATTGGAAAATATGAACAGAATGAGGTGTTAGCAATAATAGTTGAAAGTTTTTTAAAGTTTATAAAAATACTATTCTATAGACCAAGGCTGACAGAAGAACTTTATTTTTTTAAAATAATTCAATAATGCTTTTTGTTACAGTGATTTTGTTTCCTATTGACACACCTCTTAATAGATTTTTTTTCCTTATAATAAAGATGCAATTAAAATAGATAGACAATTTGACCATGTCAGATGAAGCATGCCTTGATCCACACTTTCAGTCCACTCTCAGCCAATGGGAAGAAAGCATATAAACCTCATATTCAGTCAGTCTTGTGAAGTGCCTTGCATTGAAGGCAGAGTTCTGTGATCATTGAATGTGACTTGTCATCGTGAAAATTGTTTTCCCAGCTTTGCTTATGTTGCTTTACATCAGTTCATAGTCTTCCCCTAAATTTCTCTGAATTCTTATTATTTATTATGGTTTCTGTTGATAACAAATTCATTTTAACAAGGGGTAGCCCCATATGCTCATTCATAAGGGGTACATGACAAACTCACCATTAAATATCAGAAATGATTTGTGATAACTTGTTTTGGTTTTTTTGGTTTTGCTTTTGGTTTTGTTTTTTTTCATAAAGCAAGGAAAATACAATGTTAGATTCATTTTTGTACATTTTAATATGGCAAAGAGAAAGTAGATCTGGATTTTGAATTCTTGGTCTTGGCTTTGAATTCTTTTTCTACTAATAGCGTATATTTAATGACCTTAGGCAAGTAAGTCATTTACAAATTTCATGCCTTAATTTCCTCATCTAGAAATGCCTCTAAATAAATGTGATCTTGTGACTAAATGGCCTCTATGTTCCTTCTGGTTCTAAACCTGTGAGTTCTGATAAATAAGATTTTATTTTGTCAGCATTCAGAATCAGACTATAACAAGACCAGCATCTATAGTAGGTTTGATACAGAGTTTCTTTCATAATTTTAAAAATAACTTATTTCTAAAAAAAAAATTGATAGACATTAAATTAAACATAAAATAGATATAAATGACATATTAGAGAGTAGATCTGGTTTGAGAAAATAAAAAACCCACTAAAATCTGTTTAGTTTCACATATCTTCATCCAGAATTGCTTAAATTGAATAATGAAGGCAAATCATATGATTCCCCCCCACATCCCAAAAAAATCCTGAGAACAAGAACATACCTGGAGCAGCTAGGTGAAGCAGTGGATAGAGCACCAGCCCTGAATTTAGGAGGACCCAAGTTCAAATCTGGTCTCAGACACAACACTTCCTGGCTGTGTGACCCTGGGCAAGTCACTTAACCCCAGCCTCAAAAAAAAAAAAGAACATATCTAATGTTGCAGTAAAAGAGAAATGATTAGAGAGATGGAATACAATTCAGTTCAGTCATCAAGATAAACAAGAAAGGAGTTTTAGATTCCTTGTGTCCTTTCCTTACATTTTTGGAATATTCCTATGTCACTTTCAGCCAAAAATGCAGAGAATATAGTCTACAAGTTGTTAATCTAATCAATATCTTTACGTAGTACAAACATGAAGCAATGTAATTATGTGAGCTGAGCCTGAACTCATGAAGTTCATCTTCTCAGAAACTCATCTTCTTATGTTTAAATATGGCTTTACTTACAATGATCCTGGCCTGGGCAAATCAGTTAATCCTGTTTGCCTCAGTTCTTTATCTGCAAAATAAGCTGGAGTAGGAACTGGCAAAACACTCCTTCAGTATCTTTATCAAGAAAGCCCCAAATGAACTATGCCCAAAGGCTATAAAACTATACCTACACTTTGATCCAACAATGTCTCTAAGAGGTCTGTATCCCAAAGAGATCATTAAAAAGGAAAAGGACCCACATGTGCAAAAATGTCTGTAGCAACTATTTTTATAGTGTCAAAGAACTGGAAATAAAGTGGGTGTCCATCATTTGGGGAATGGCTGAATAAGTTATGGTATACTAATGGAATGGGATAATTTTGTTCAATAAGAAATGAACAGACTGATTTAGGAAAAGACTTACATTAACTGGTACTGAATGAAGTGAGTAGAACCAAGAAAACATTGTACACAGTAACAGCAAGATTATATGTTGATCAACTATAATGGATTTGGCTCTTTTCAATGAGATGATTCAAGGCAATTCCAAAAGATTTATGATAGAGCCATCTGCATCTACAGAAAGAACCATGGAGACCAAGTATGGGTCAAAGCACAGTATTTTCAATTTTTTGTTGTTGTTGTTTGCTTGCTTATTTTTTTCTCATTTTTCCCCTTTTGATCTGATTTTTTTCTTATGCAACATGATGAATATGGAACTATGTTTAGAAGAATTGCATATATTTAACCTATATTGGATTGCTTACTGACTAAGAAAAGGGGTAGGTAAGAGAGAGAGAAAAAAATTGGAACACAAGGTTGTACAAAGGTGAATGTTGAACACTATCTTTAAATAAATTTGCAAAAATAAAATACTATTTAAGAAAGCCCCAAATGGAGTTGTAAAGAATCAGATGCGACTAAAAATGATTGAACAACTAGAGACTAAATAGCTACATTGTGGGGGGGGGAGGGTGGAGGGAGAACCAAAATGGTGGAGTAAAGGCAGGAACTTGCCCAACCTCTCCCCAAACTGTTCCAAATTCCTTTAAATAATGACTCTAAACAAATTTTAGAGCATCAAAACACCCCCAAAAATGGAGTAGAACATTTTTCAGTTGAAGGCAACTTAGAAGCTTAGCAGAAAAAGTCTGAGACACCAGAGTGGGAGTCCCAGGGCAGGACATGCCAGTGAAACTCTAGACCCATCCCCAACCCCAGCCCAGATGGGGCTGGCTTCTGAATCAGCTGCAGCACTGGTGGCTTCTAGACTTCTCAGTGCAGAGATATAAAAGAGAAGTTGGCAAGTCAGCAGAAAAGTTTTATGGAATCAGAGTGAGAACCCAGCACAAAATCTCAGTGCAGGCAGGCTCAGCTCCAGCCCAGACTCCAGTGTCAAGGAAGGTGGATCTCTGAATTATCAGCAGTACTAGAGACTTCTCAGCGCCCAGGGGACACCAAGGAGGACTTAGAAGGTCAATGGAGAGGGTTTCTCATTAGAAAAACAACTGACCTGGAAAATAGATACAGGAGAGATAATTTTAAAATTATTGGTCTACTTGAAAGTCATGACATCATCTTTCAAGAAATTATCAAGGAAAACTGCCCCGATATTCTAGAACCAGAGGGTAAAATAGAAATTGAAAGAATCTACTGATCACCTCCTGAAAGAGATCCCAAAATAAAAACTCCCAGAAATATTATAGCCAAATTGTGGAACTCCCAGGTGAAAGAGAAAATATTGCAAGCATCCAGAAAAAAAAAAGAAAAAAAAACATCAAATATAGTGGAGCCACAATCAGGATAACACAAGATTTAGCAGCTTCTACATTAAAGGACCAGAAGGATTGGAATATGATATCCAGGAGAACAATGGAGCTTGGATTCTGTTAGGATTACTAAGTGAGAACTCAGGTTGTCTGGATGGTGACAAGGTGAGAATTCAGGTTTTCTGGACAATTACAAGGTGAGAACTCAGGTTGACTTGATAGAGGGGGCAAGCTCATTGGCTGGGGTGGTTCTTCCCAGAAGCCCTTGCATTATCCCACGCCCATTCTCTGGGAGGATAAAAAGAGACAGCACTGGGCGCAGAGAGCAGATCGGCCTGGAGAAGGATAAGAGCTGGAGGAGATTCAGAGCCAGGATTCAAAGGAGAAGACTCTCTGCATTACATCAGGCCTGACGGGGCTCTCTGCGGGAAGGGAAGTCACTTCTAAGGACAAGAGTTAACAGCAACTGCCTGGAGACAACGGTTCACTACAGGAAGAAGAATCTGTCTTAAAGATTTGAGTAGAAGACACAGCAGATCTCTTCCCAGAGAGCGATCCAGCAGCTTCTGGAGACGACAGCTCGCTACAGGATTCCAACCAAGAATTACCTACTAACAAAAGTGAATATAATCCTTCAGAGGAAAAGGTGGTCATTCAGTGAACTAGAGGTTTTTTCAAGAATTTATGATGAATAGACCAGAGCTGAATGGAAAATTTGATCTTCAAATACAAGATTCTGAAGAAGCATAAGAAGGTAATCAGGAAAGGACTTATTAAGTCTCTTATGATATCACTTTACTACCATCTTATGCTTCTGTTTACATTCCTACATAGAATGATACTTGTAACTCATATTCACTATTATGACAGTTAGAAAGAGTATATATAAACAGAGGGCACAGGTTTGAGTTTAATTTGAAGGGATAATACCTTTTTAAAAAAAAATAATGAAATTAAGGGGTATGAGAGGAATGTACTTGAAGAAAGGGAAAGGGAGAAGTGGAATGGTGCAAATTATCTGCCTTAAAAAAGAGGCAAGAAAAAGCTTTTATCGTGGAGGGGAAGAAGAGAAGGAAAGCACTAGTGAGTGAACCTTACTCTCATCAGAATTGGCTCAAATAGGAAATAATATGCATACTTAATAAGGGGATAGAAATCTATGCAGGGTAACTGCAGGAAATTAGGAGGGGAATAAGATGTGGGAAGATGGGGAGGATGATATAAGAGAGAGCATATTTGGGGAGGGAGTAATCAGTAGCAAAATGCTTTTGAGGAGGGACAGGATAAAAAGAGAGAGAGAATGAATTGGGAAGAAACAAAATTAGCAATAGTAATTGTGCTGGAACTGTCTTCCCAGAAATCAGCCGGAGTCAGGATAATCAAAAGTCTTTATTCCTGGTCAGGGGATTAGATCTAGTAATCTCCACAACACCCTCTTCTCTCAACCTCCATGAGAGCAAAACTCAATTTCCTCCTCCTACTCTCCATATACACGTCACTTCCCCCTTTTTGTCCCATCAATCAAGTCAGCACAGAACAGCTAGGGAGGGTCAACCTTCTAACAAGTTAATAGAGAACCGTCCAATTGGCAATTAGTCTCATGTGCTTCATCATCCAAGTGCATTGCTCAGTTCTAGCCCTTTACATCTCCCACTTTCTTTTGTTTTAGAACACAGATGGTCATGCCATCCCTGACTTTTCAGGGAGGTTAGAACCCCCAAAAGGAGGTGATCACGCCCCCCCCCCCCAGTTGTCAGGAGGGGAGATGAAAGCACTAAAAAGGAGATAATCATGCCCTCCCTGACATCTCAGGAAGGGAGATGAAAAGCACCAAAGGGAAATGGGGATTGCTAACAGATTTCTGGGTTGAAAGGTCTTATTAGAGACAAGTATGCACAAATCCATGGGAGTTATTACACAAGCACATAGCAATAAACGCAGAGGCTATTAGTGATGACTCTCCCCACAGTCAGTGCAGGCTTGATGTGGTGTAACAAACAAGAATTGTACATGCAAGTTGTGATATAACAAACAATATAAATCAACACGGTTTTGTAAAAGATTTCCAAAAGTCCTAGAAGGAGGGTATGTAAACATTAGTCACACATACGCCTACTTCAGCAACCAAGAGATAGTCCAAAAGCAATCTATTGTCCATTGCTTCACATGTTAGGGAATCCAATGATCCCCACAAGTTTTTGAAGTCCCGCATCAGTCTTTTTATATGTTAGGCAATCCAATGATCCCTACAGGTTTTTGAAGTCCTGCAACAGTCTTATGATGCCTCAGAGAATCCAATGATTCCTGAGGGCTTTCAAGTCCTACAATAGTCTTATCATGTCTCAGAGAATCCAATGATTCCTGAGGGCTTTCAAGTCCTACAATAGTCTTATCATGTCTCAGAGAATCCAATGATTCCTGAGGGCTTTCAAGTCCTACAATAGTCTTATCATGTCTCAGAGAATCCAATGATTCCTGAGGGTTTTCAAGTCCAACAATTTTTGATGTCCATGAGTCAAATGCCATAACTGCCATACTCTTTCAGTGGTGGGCACAGTCAACAACGGAACCACTCAAATGTTTCTTGGGTCTCCTCCTTCGTTTCAAGGGTCTGCTCTGTCTCTCTCCGCACATGTCACTTCCCCCTCTTTGTCCCACCAATCAAGTCAGCACAGAACAGCTGGGGAGGGTCCACCTTCAAACAAGTTAATAGAGAACCGTCCAACTGGCAATTAGTCTCATGTGCTCCATTATCCAAGTGCATTTGCTCAGTTCTAGCCCTTTACATAATTGTTAAAAAAAATTCCCAAGCAAGTTTTTCCGATGGAATATTATTGTTCTCTGGAAAATGATGAGCAGGATGCTCAGGAAAAAAAAAACCTGGAAAGTCTACCATGAACAAAGTCCAATATATTGTATACAAAGTAATAGTAATGTTCTGGGATGACCAACTGTCAATGACTTTATTAATCTCAATAGTACAATCATCTATACCTATGATAAAAAAATTCTATCCATACCTAGAGATGGAACTGACAGAGTCTGAATATATAGATCAAAACATTCTCTATTAGGTAGCTACACCCAGAGAAGAAACACTGGGAAATGAATGTAAATTGTTAGCACTAATATCTGTCTGCCCAGGTTACATGTGCCTTCGGAATCTAATGCTTATTGTGCAACAAGAAAATGGTATTTACACACATGTATTGTATCTAGGTTATATTGTAACACATGTAAAATGTATGGGATTGCCTGTCATCGGGGGGAGGGAGTAGAGGGAGGGGGGGATAATTTGGAAAAATGAATACAAGGGATAATATTATAAAAAATATATAATAAAAATTATTTTTAAAAAACATTCTCTATTACTCATTCTATATCTCTTTTTATTTTTAATTTATTTTTTCTTGAGGGTTTTTATTTTCATTGAGGTGGGAGATCTATGTTTTCTTTTTTTTTCTTTTTTTCTTTTATTTTTTATTATAGCTTTTAATTTACAAAACATATGCATGGGGAATTTTTTAACACTGACCCTTGCAAAACCTTCTGTTGCAATTTTTCCCCTCATTCCTCCCACTCCCTCCTCTAGATGGCAGGTATTCCAATACATGTTAAAATATATGTTAAATCCAATATACATATATGCATAGTTATCTTGTTGCACAAGAAAAATCAGATCTAAAAAGAAAAAAAATCTGAGTAGGAAATAAAAAATGCAAGCAAACACATCAGAAAGGTGAAAATGCTATGTTGTGGTCCACACTCAGTTCCCACAGTCCTCTCCATGGGTATAGATGGCTCTCTTCATTACTGAACAATTGAAATTGGTCTGAATCAATTCATTGTTGAAGAGAGCCATATCCATCAGAATTGATCACTGTATAGCATTTTTGTCATGTACAATGATCTCCTGGTTCTGCCCATTTCAATTAGCATCAGTTCATGTAAGTTTCTCCAGGACTCTTTGAAATCATCCTGTTGATCATTTCTTACAGAACAATAACATTCTATAACATTCATATACCATAATTTATTCAGCCATTCTCCAATTGATGGACATCCATTCAGCTTCTAATTTCTAGCCACTGCAAAAAGGGCTGCCATAAACATTTTTGCACATAAGGGCCCTTTTCCTCCTTTAAGATCTCTTTGGGATATAAGCCCAATAGTAACATTGCTGGATCAGAGAATAGGTACAATTTGATAACTTTCTGAGCATAGTTCCAGATTGCTCTCCAGAATGGCTGGATTCCTTCCCAACTCCACCAGCAATATATCAGTGTCCCAGTTTTCCCACATCCCCTCCAACAATTCACCATTTTTTTCCTATCATCTTAGCCAATCTGAGAAGTGTGTAGTAGTATCTCAAGAGTTGCTTAATTTGCATTTCTTTGATCAATAGTGAGTTGGAGCACCTTTTCCTATGACAAGAAATAGTTTCAATTTCTTCATCTGAAAATTGTTTGTTCATATCCTTTGACCAATTGGAGAATTCTCATAAATTTGAGTCAATTCTCTATATATTTCAGAAATGAGGTTTTTATAGAACCTTTAAATGTAAAAATCTTTTCCCAGTTTCTTTCTTTCTAATCTTGTCTGCAGTAGTTGTGTTTGTACAAAACCTTTTTAATTTAGTATAATCAAATTTATCTATTTTGTGATCAATAATGGAGATCCATGTTTTATCCTTTATAAATAAATTGTCCATACTTATAATTATTAGGACTCAAAACGGTAGATGGGACACTGGTCCCTTGAGTCTAGTGACAGATTAGAGCCAGAAATAACCTCAAAAGTCACCATCTTACATATGAGGAAACCAGAGATGTTAAATATCTTGCCCAAGACTTCAGAGATAGTAGGCATAGTAGGCTGGATTTTAATCAAACCTAATGAATCCAGAGGCAGTTCTATACATTCAATGTAACTTTACTTTCTATTTCAATGAGGCAAAATATATACTTGGGCAGATCACTGAAGAAGCACTATTCCTCTCCCTTTTATACCACAGTCTTTTCTAAATTGATTTTTTTTATTATAGAAAAGGTTAATATTATTCCTGAAATATCTTTCTTGCAAATTATGTGAATGTCACTGACATATATGATGGAAAATATAAAGCTTCTGTAGAAGAAAATGAAATTATATTATTATATGGATAGTTTTGGGTCCCAAAATCTTTTTACTTGATCTAAGTCTTTTCATGTATATCTTAAGTAAGGGGAAAAGGAACTAAGAAAGAGAAGTTTTTTTGAGGGAAGAACTTATGGCCATATCATATATATTCCAGTGTTGCTACCCATGTCTAGATTCACTTCAAAAAGCTAAGAAATAAAACCAACCCAACAAGACCCACTTAGTCAAACAGCACACTTGAAAGGCAAAATATTAAATTACATACAAAAGATAAAGATATACAAACCCAACTGTTCTCTGAAGTTGGGGTGATCTGCTATGATGAAGTGTTAGGAATAGATGTAAACACCAGCATGTTAACTGTTTTTCCCTATTGATACATCCTGATTAAAGGCAGATACAGCATGGAATAAGACTGCTGTTGGCATCAGGACTATTAGTTATAACTCCTCAGTCTCACAACACAATCTTCCATCCTTTGCTCACAGGTACTTAAAAATCTATCCTAAACTTCCCTTAATCAACAACCCAAAATTAGATTAGAATAAATGGCTAGTTCTAGGATAAAATTTAAAACTTTGAGCCTGAGGTTTAATTTTCAAGGTATATGTGACATCCACAGAGTGACTATAAAATGACAAAAACTAATTAAAACATGCATGTGGGCTGATGTTGACTTCTTCTAAAAATAAAAGTTAGGAAGATATATATTGATTTTGCACAGTGCCTATACATGACCACTGCTTCAACCACAGGGAGAACTCACCTTTTGGAATCTCCTTCAGAGTCTGTGGTGCATCCTTGATAGCAAATCTTTATACTTGGATAGTGGATTTGATTTTTGGAAATAGCTAACATTCATTCAAAGCCAAAAGTGCTAGATAAGGTGAATGAACAATCTGGATAATATTCTTTGAGATAAAAAAGTGAGTGAAGGAAAAAAAGCAACATAATGATACTGCTTTTCTTGTCTCATAAACTGGCTCTGAAAGCATTTTTTCAAAAATAAAAAAGGAACTCTAACCATGCTTTGATCTATGGAAGAATTGTTGGGATATGAGTCTAGCTTTCTGAGATTTCTACTTGAAATGAGGTTATGGTTTGTTTGTTAAAAATCAATTAAATCATGTTATAGCCATACCTGATATGTGTATATGTTAATTTGTATCCCTCAGGCCACCTTTTGAATACATAAATTGGAAAATGAAGTTGTAGACAAATACTTTCCTACTAAAACTCGTTTTCTTTTAATTATTATGTGATTTGTTTATATAGATATAAGCATGGCAGGAATGGTTTCATGTTTAAAAATATGTTGTATATTTTTGTTGTGAATTTGGGCCTAAGTAAAACAAATGTAAGTAGCTGGGAGATATTAAATATTTTCTCAACTATTTATGAATAACTGATGTGGAGAAGGGACAGTGCTTTAAAGAATCCCATTATGAGTTCTTTTATCTATACAAATAATTTTTAAAGAATTGCTTATCTTGTGTGTAACCCATGTTTAACAAATTTTTAATGAATGAACAAAGGAATGAATGACTCAGAAATTTCCAAATAAAGAATTCAGAATCTCCTACTTATAAATAATATTACCTCAAATCATGAAAGATGTTGCAGTTTTGTGTGCATGTTTGTGTTATTGTGTAGCAACTAAAATTTAGACTCTGGTGTCTGAAACCAGAAAAAAATTAATTTATATATTTATTGCACATCAAAAACTTTAAATAATACCTTTCAGCCTTAAATAATGTTTTAAATAATAAAAAAATGATTAGCATAATAATCATCAATAATTATAATAATAATTATCAGCATAATATGTTTCAATTTCTGCAATTGGGGATAAATTTCACAATGAGTCAGGCAGCAAATCTTTTTAGATACAATATCATAAACTGGAGCCTACAACTACACAGGTCTGATCAAATCAGTACATTGCTCAAAAGTCTTCAGTGTTTCCCCATTATCTATGGAATGAAGCCCAAACTCTTTAGTCTGGCATACAAAACCTTCCATCATCCTAGATACAGGGTTTCTCAAACTACAGCCCAGCAGACTAAATGCGGCCCCTGAGGACGTTTATGCGGCCTGCCCAGTTAAGGGAAATGGGCTGAGGGGCGGAGACAGAGTGTGAATTTTTGTTTTTACTATAGTCTGGCCCTTTAACAGTCTGAGGGACAGTGAACTGGCCCCCTATTTAAAACGTTTGAGGACCACTGTGAACTTTCCAGTTCCAGTGTCTACTCTTCCCTTTTATTTTCATTTATGCCGGGCTCTGACAATCTGAACAATTTTCTTTTTTATAAATATTCCCCTTATTTTCCTGCCTCCATGCTATTGGCTCATTAGATTTATTATTCCTGGAGTACCCTCTCCCTCCTTTCTTAATTTTACCTCTCAAAATCCTCCCCATATTTCTAGGTTAGTTCAAATGTCATCTCTTTCAGAAGTCTTTTACTCATGCTCCCAAATCAGATTCAGTCTATATCTCTTCTAAATCCCCCAGATTATTTTGTTTGCACCATTTATGACACATATACCATATTACCCTGTATTTTGGTTTTTTGTGTGCTCATATCTGTAGGTTTTTTTCATTATCTTTATCTTTGAGCCCAGTACTTTTTAAACAATTGTTCAAATGTTGATTGACATGATTGAATCACTAGCTCAAGCTCAGTACTTCTACATAACAGTTGTACTCAAAATACAGGGTCTCATTGAAGCTATTTAATAATTATCCTTCACAGTAGAAAGCTAGAAACAGAGCACTAATTGGAAATAAATTTATTTTTTAATGGGGAAAAATGAATAACTTCAATTGAAATTACTGAGATAATTTTAAGCAAATAGAATATAGCTATTCATATTGGAAGTTGGCCATTTTTATTTGGTCATTTACAGGTGAGACTATTTTTAACAGCTACAAGACTCCATTTAGAGCACTTTAAGCCATGATATCCAAAAAGACTATCTTTGTACTCCTTGACTTACCTATAGAATCTACTACAGGAATATTCTCTCATGACCTTTCTATATTTTTTGTGTGAAATTAATAAAAAGCACATCAGCCAGTGGCTGATTCATAAGATTTTTCTTTGCTATAAAACTACAAGGAAATTTACTTTTCTGTAGCATGCTTTTTCATTTTATGTCTATGACATGACAGATTTAAAATTAAATCTCACTTTTGCCCTCTTAATAGGATGGTACCTATGCTTAAAATATGGCCCACTTGGATAATATAAATAATAATCCACCTTCCTTTTCTTAAAGACTTTAAGTTTCTAGATAATATAAACAGGTTCTAGCCCCAGCCTCACTCCTTCTACTAATCTGGCCCTTTTCAATTTCTGATTTTTTTTGTAGAAATCTGATAATAATACTTGAAATACCAGTTAAAATCTAGTAAGATGGTTTTTTCCTCTGAATGTTCCCCTTCCAAATATCTAATAACATTACATATAAAAGCCTGAGTAACATAATTTTCTTTATTCAGAACCACTCAACTATGGAATCTTGAGTTCTTTTAGCCCTTCCAAAGGTATGATCAGTATGCATAGGAAAAGTCAAGTCTCTTACTTAACTTTGCAAGAGTGCTCCTCAAAGCATTAATAGCTGTATTGCCTTGTTAATAAACTTCAGCCAAAATGCTTTGGGAGATAATTTGATTAAAAAAAAGAATAAAAAACACCGAAGCTGAAATATTGCTTTTATGAGCAGTAAGATCATTTCAGCATGTGCTTTTTTTAATAGACTGAAATACATATATTTTAACAGAAAACACAGATGAATTAGCACTCTCCCATATCATCACATCAGTAAGCGTGACTATTCCTTTTTAAATTCTTTTCAAATACTCTGTCATGCTCAAATATAAGGGGAGGAAAACAACTTTCTACATAAAATACATACTATTTTTTCACTTTGGGACTTGTCTGTCTGCCTCCATCTTAAACAAAATTATATGTAAATGAATGACAAACTACAGACCAATATACATACTAAGCTCAAGGACTTATGAAATTGATATAAATGTCACAGGAATAGGCAGTGGGCTCTGGGACTGTTCTTCATGTAAGTGAGGCTGGATCCTGGCTTTTGGCAAAGGTGTTGACCTGAAAACTATAATTGGGGATTACATTGACTGCAGTTCATATTCATCCTGAAGTCTGATTCTTAGACAACTCTTAAAAAGCAAGATTCAGAAAGGAAATAGAATTGTAATTATAATAATAATAACTGATATTCATATATATATATATATATATATATATATATATATCACATATCAAATGGAACTATGTATAGGATACACACATACCCTCACATGTAGAGAGAGAGAGAGAGACATAGAGAGGATACCTATTTGATCCTCACAACAATTCTGTCTATTGTACAGATGTTATCTGTCCCAATTAACAAAGGAGAATACTGAGACTAAGATCAAATACATATTTCCTCAGTCTTCTACCTGTAGCTCTAAAAGACTCGTGCTTAAGTCAGAGTTTGCCTTTTTCTCACTAAAATTTTAGTCCTTATTTGCAGAGGAACTCATTGATTCGAAGTCCAACACTTTATCCATTATGCAGCTTTGCCACTCAAGAATGTTATTACTTGAGAAAGTGATGAGACAGATGGCCAGGCTTGCTCTCAAACTTCATCTCTCTGCTGCAATTGACCTCATCTATCCACAATCATTTTTCTTTATGGTATCAGTTAGAATAATGGACATCTCTATGTGATGGTGGACATCAACAAGTGTAATATCGTAGATATCATATCCTATATTTTTTAAAAAGGAAATTCCATGTATTTATTAAAATCTTTACAAATCTGGACATATGTCAACAGATCTATACAAAAACACATGCATATGGCCCTACCAGAAGATACCTGTTTAGTAATATGGAGAAAGGAATATATTAATCAAAATTGGTCCTAAGATGGAAGGTAAAAGAATTTAAGAAAGGGAAACAAAGCTTCCTCCACTTCCAACCATTAATGGGGTTATGGATGAATGACAATACCAAACTATGATTTATTTAAAAAATAGTCTTTATTGATTATATTTCTAAAAGTAATAGGAGGTCACATAGATATTAAGGCTAATAAAGTACTTTTATTAAAAACACCACTCAAGTAAGTAAGAAAAGTAGCATAATTTCATTTTAGAGATAAAAAAAAAGGTCGGAAAGATTAATTAATTTGTCCTGGGCAAATAGGTAGTAAATGTCAGATATGGAATTCTAAGTCAAATATCCTAGTTCACAAGTCCAGTACTGTGTTTAACTATTAGTAGATAATACCTTAATAGGTAATAGTAGATAATGAATTAAATTAAGTAATTGCAAATAAATTTCATTCACATACTTCTAAGAAAGCATTTTTTGAACACTGATTGGCAAGCCTCATTGGTCATTGTTTGAGACTTGATTGACTCAGATTGAATATAAATAGCAGTTATTTCTGCTTTAGTTAGAAGCTCTGAGGAGCTTCCCTTCCCAGATATATTTATTTATTTATTGAGTTTTTGTTTTGTTTGTTTTTTTTTCTTTTGCACTTGTTGAAAGACTAGATTCTTTGCCTTAATTGCTACCCACTCTTAATCACTGAATGGGTACAGCTTCAATCAAACCAAGACTTATTAAAGACCTTAGCTTAAAAAGGCCAAGCTCTTCCATTTCATACAGGGCCATTTCTTGTCATCCATATGGCTGTGGAGGGGAAAGTAAGACAGGTGACCTTGTACAGCCCTCCCTTCTTAAATCCAATTCACTTGCATGTCATGGCCCCAGCTCCCTGATGTCATCACCCTCTTTTGAGAATGAAGGACAAATAAAATTGACACTCACACAATTGGAACCATGCTGTTACCTGAATAAAAATTATTCACTGAAAAAAATGTTTTCACATTTATGGAGTTTGCCTTCTAAGGTATTGATACTGTTACCTATTGCATGCCTAGCAAAATAGACTTCTGTAAATAAGTACAATAGGTACAAAATATAGACAATTTCCCCCCTTCCCAACAAAAAAATATTTTCTGGGTTTTGCTCTGAAAATATTAAATGGCAGCCTTAATTCCCACTACATTTCATCTCTAATATCTAATAAAATAAAATTAAAATTAAATAATTAAATAATGTTCAAGTACACCCCTATTAAATTGAGGTTAGCCTCAAATCTCAGAAAGACATAGATAAGAAACCGGGCAAGCTAGTAAGTAAGATATTGGATACCTTTGAAAACATCCTCCTTTCTACTGGATGTTTCAATTTAAATTATAACTCAACACAGCAATATGATAAAAAGTCCTAGAACAGTTGTTGTCATATTAGTGCTTGCCTTGTTGGAAATATTAATAATATTTAAATAGTTCTAGAATAATCACTTCTAGAGAAAGTAGCTGAAAATAAGTGAAAATATGCTTTTATGGTGAATTCCTTTCATTACTGGCTTTTTCACAAAGAAAAATGTTCTTAGACCATCTATTGGTTAGTCCACAGTCATGGGCTTTTAACTGTCAACTAATATGAGGAATCAGAGAGAAATGTCATCATACTTTAAAGATGAAAATAAAATATATTCACGAATTTAGAAATTAGCCAGTAATTGAAATGATCATGGCAATGTTTTAACTGATGACCAATGAACTCTTTTCTTGCAAACGGCTCATAGAGCATTAATTACACGTCATATTATAAATATGGAAAGCTAAGATCAGTCTTGCCCTTGGGACTCCTTGGATGAATGCAGCTTGGCAAGTAGTTTTTGAAAATCATTAGGCTGCAGAAATTTTACTTGGTCAGTAATTTTTGCATTGGCCCCTCCCCTTTTCTCATTATTATCCTTTGCTCCTCTAAACCATGGTACTTCCTTATACTACTCCCTTCATTACTTGGATCTAAGAATATGGCCTCTTTCTGAAAAACACACCCTAACTTATTCCATAAGAAAAGGTTCTTTAAACAGAAAGCCTTAACCAGGAAAAGTGGAACACTTTAAATCTTTTCTGACCAATACATCTCCTTCAGTCCAATTTCCTTTTGACTGCCTCTATTTTTTTTTTTTTTTTGGCATGATCACAAGAGTCACTGCTCATTTTCATTGATTATTACAATTAACTACCAGGAGAAGGCAACACTAAATAACAGGGGCAAAGGGTAAGTTCAGAATTTCTTATGAGTACAATTAGGTTAGTTCCATAATATTGATTAAGAGGAGGAAAGAGAATCTATTAAGCACTTATTATATGTGAAACAATATGCTAAGCATTTAATAAATATATCTCATTTGGTTGAAGCCTTTCCAATATGAAGGAATGAGGGAATATCATACAAGAGGAGTTCCCATGTGAGTAGAGTTCAAAAATTATATCTTTTACCTTGGATCTGGGCCACTTTTCTGAATGTTAAAAGTGTTACAATATAGCATGGAGCAAATACAAGGCCAAAAGGAGAAATCAACAAAATTTGAGGAGGCCAATAATGAGGGAGAGTTGAAGGAGGCTCCAAGGTTCCAAGTAGATAAACAAGGATTTAAACTTTATAAAACAATTGTTATACTCAGTGGTCTATAAGTATAGGTGTAAGTATATTTTGATATTTACTCTTGGGTGATCAGGCTTGATCTTTAATTTCATTTGTTTATTGAATTGACCTCATTTATCCACTCTCATTTTCTTTCTTGACATCAACTATAATCATGGCCATTTCTAAGTGCTGGTGGACATCAGCACATATAATGTGGTATGAATATCCTTCATTTCAGAAAAGCACAGATATGTACCTTTTTTCTGTCTAGCATCATTTGGAATGTCATTTAAGTAACAAGGATATCTTCATTACTAACCAAAAGCTTTTATAACTAGCAAGAGATATGGGAAAGAAAATCAAGGAAAATAAATAAAAGCTAACTTTAAGCAATTGTCATAATTCTACTTTAATATCACTTCTATCCCAAGCTTCTCTTACACACAGAAATAGGATTAGATCTAAGCAATTACATAATCATAGAATGATTCTTACTATTGAACACTCTTCAAAAGAACTTCAGGACTTCACAGAAGCTGTAATATGCCTCAAGTTGACATTTAATGAGACACAAAACCAATTTTCCCCCTAGAATACTTTCTTTCCCAAAGTACATTAAAAAGCAATATCAGAGTGAGCAGCCATACAGCTTCAGACAAATATCCTAAACTGTGTACAATTTTTTTTCATAAATCCCTTAAACTATTCCATTATGCTACTAAAACAACTTTATAGGTCAGCTAGTTCAATCTACAAAATACTTGTTTTATAGATTAGGAAACTTAGGCTTTGAACAATGAAATGACTTATCCAGAGTTATGCCCTTGTAAGTATCAGAGCTGGTAGTTGAGACTAGGCAAATTTCTTGAGTCCCTCTGAGTTCAGTATACAGTTTAGAATTTCTTATCATTTAGATAAGGTATTAACTCAACTTTGCTGTTCTTCAAAATTAATTTTCTGTGCAACTAAATAAAACAGAATAAAGAGGTCTGTTTTATATACAAAAACAAAACAACAACAACATTTTCAAGCACTTTAAGAATGCACATATCCTGGGGAAGTGAGGAAGCTAAGATGAATACATTCTAGGGACAGCTATAAGTGGCACAGTATATAAAGTACCAGATCTGAAGCCAGGAAGACTCATTTTCCTAAGTTCAACTATGTCCTCAGTCACTTGCTAGTGTTGCTGAGCAAGTCATTTATTAATTCTAGTTGCCTTGGCTTCCTCATCTGTAAAATGAGTTGGAAAAGGAAATGGTAAACTACTCTAGTATCTTTGATAAGAAAATCCCAAATGGGATCATGAAGACTTTAACTCTACTAAAATAACTGAATAATAACAAGAAGACTGGTATTTTTAGGTATGCTAATTAACTCACAATTTCAATGTGAATTCACTATACAAATTATAACTCTTCCACATTTTATAAAGTACACAATCATCATATGTTGCTACCCAAAATATTCAACAATGAGTGGCCAAATTTCTCGTTTTTAGTTCTCTGTATTTAGGTACAGAGCACTGACTGTTTACCAACCCTGTACTCAAAATTTCTCCAGCTATATAGAACTGAGGTGGGAAGAGGGGAGAATCATATTAGTCCAAAATTCAGGAGCCACTCTAGCTTGAGATATCAGAGAAAAATTTTAGCTGAGGGCTAAATGTAAATGATCATTATTTGCTTTTAAAAGTAGTATCTCTACTACTTAATGTAGTATGGAGTTGCTATAAGTACTTAGTTGAATATTTGATCAATCTAGATTTTTGTCAGGATGGGCACATTATAATTCTATGTCTTAATAAAGAGTCTTAAATATTTGCTATAACCAAAACAGCCATCTCTTTGTACCTAATCATGAATTTTTCCAAGTTAGTGAGACTGGTTCTCAGATGACATCTGGTCTGTTCTGGTAAACAGTCTATCATAGACTTGGAGAGTCTAGTACTTCATCTTCATTCCATGATCAGGGATTATGATTTGAATATATATGTGTATATCTATCTATAAATATATGTATGTATGTATATTTAAGAAAAATAAAATAAGATTTCCTAAATAATCTACAATTTAAACTATTAATTCTGTTAACTTTTACCTCAGCCTACCTAAATTAGTGAGGTTTTATATAAACATATATATTGTTATAAGTAAATATAAACAGAGATGTGTACCTCAAATATAAAGACTGGATGAAGGCTATTATCCAAACAGTGAAGAACTACTAAAAAGCATTTCAATTATTCTCTTATTTATATATGTTTTTATTGAGACATTTTCTCTTCACTCACTATCATCAGTATATTACCTTATTTTTTAATTTATCAAAAATATATTCACTTCATATTCTTTCTATTTCATTCTAGTGGCCTACTAAGATCCATGCTGATTCTTAATTACTTTAAGAATATTTTCAATACAACTATTACCCATACAATATCTCAATATCTCCCATTCTAATATCTCAATAGATATTTTAACATTTTATTAATTTTCTTGTTTTAATCTAAACTTATTAATCATGAACTAACATTTTAGGATTCAGTGAAAAACAAAAGGGGAGATTACACATGAAACTTTGAAGTTCTATTATTTAGGTTGTTTTTAAAATGTATGTTAAGAAATAAGATGTCCAGTAAGAGGGACAATGAGGCATTTCCTCAGTTCCTTACAACTTCTCAAAACTTTATAAAATAGGAATTATTCAAGGGAGATAGAGCAATTTTTTTATACCACTACAGTTAGGTTGCCAGGAACTCTAACTAGGAAATAATATGATAAACAAACAGCAGGAAAGGTTAATCCCTAACCATTAATAAATTCAATCAGCAATCCTTCCCTCATTGTCCACTATGTTCTAACAAGGTTATATAGGCCAGATTATTAGTTTGAAACAGAAGAAAGAAGAAAAAGAGGAAGAGAAGGAGAAAGAGAAGGAAGAAGAGGGAAATGAGAGAGAAGGAGGCAAAGGAAAAGGATAGAGAGAGATAGAAGGAGGACAGGGAAAGGGAGGAGAGAAAGAGGAAGAAGGAGAAGCCACTTGCTTGGCTTATGAAAATATTGTGTCAGTACTTTCTATTGCCATATAACTCAGCTAGAGAATTAAGGAGCAGAGTCAAGTAAGGAATGTGGCTATGTGAAAAAATACTCACCTTGAGGGAAACAACCAGGCATTCACTTGAGGCCTGGGTAATCCCCTCAAATGTCACTTTAGGAGAAACAGAAATCAATGAAATATGAGTTACACAGTGTGGGAGGAGGCTGGGACAGTTCAGAAGTTCATTCCTAAATGAAAACATTATCAAAAGGGACAGAATTAAATAGTGAATGATAGGAAAGCT
Source organism: Sminthopsis crassicaudata (assembly GCF_048593235.1). NCBI lineage: Eukaryota > Metazoa > Chordata > Mammalia > Dasyuromorphia > Dasyuridae > Sminthopsis > Sminthopsis crassicaudata. The sequence goes on along the minus strand of NC_133617.1, from coordinate 248,191,388 downwards.
AGACTAACCAAAGACTTCAGGAAGAAGCCTCAGTTAAACATCTTGAGGATAAGGAGATGAACCAGCAAGAAAGATAATAACAGAAAGGAATTAGGCTTCCAGATCAGCTGAAAATGTCTGGAAATCTATGAATAAACACTGAAGACAAAGAAAAATGAATCATTACCTGATAAGGCATGGAAACCTAAGGATTACCAAGAAATCATGAAAAAAATAACAGATGAATGATATAAAAAAGGAAGAATAATTTATATATCACACAGGAGAGATAATTAGCAAAATCTAAAAATTTGAATTCAAAATGTTGTCTTATCAAAGAAACAAAGAACAACAACTGATTGAGATTCAAATACATATAAACGAAGGACAATCTGGAGAAAGAAAAGCAAAAAGCAATAATTTTTTTTAAAAAACACCATTATCTCAATCTAAATATGACAAATTGATCCTGAAGATAGGGTAAATAAAGATCATAAGGATTATAGGTCTCCTAAAAAATACAACAGGCCAAAAAACCTGAACATCATGATAAAAGAAATAATACCAAAAAGACCCAATGCTTCTTTTTTTATTACCTAAATAGTTTTTATTTACCAGATATATGCATGGGTAATTTTACAACATTGACAATTGCCAAACCCCTTGTTCTAATTTTCCTCTCCTTCCCCCCCCCCCCATGGCAGGTTGCCCAATACATGTTAAATATGTTAAAGTATAAATTAAATACAATATATGTATACATGTCTCAATAGTTGTTTTGCTGTACAAAAGGAATCAGGCTTTGAAATAGTGTACAATTAGCCTGTGAAGGAAATCAAAAATGCAGGCAGACAAAATTAGAGGGAGTGGGAATTCTATGTAGTGGTTCATAATCATCTCCTAGAGTTCTTTTGCTGGGCGTAGCTGGTTCAGTTCATTACTGCTCTATTGGAACTGATTTGGTTCATCTCATTGTTGAAAATGGCCGCATCCATCAGAATTAGTCATCTTATAGTATTGTTGTTGCCGTATACAACGATCTCCTGGTCCTGCTCATTTCACTCAGCATCAGTTCATGTAAGTCTCTCCAGGCCTTTCTGAAATCATCCTGATGGTCATTTCTTACAGAACAATAATATTCCATAATGTTCATATACCACAATTTATTCAGCCATTCTCCAATTGATGAGCATCCACTCAGTTTCTAGTTTCTGGCCACCACAAAGAGGGCTGCCACAAACATTCTGGCACATACAGGTCCCTTTCCCTTCTTTAAGATCTCTTTGGGATACAAACCCAGTAGTATCCCTGCTGGATCAAAGGGTATGCCCAGTTTGATCATTTTTTAAGCATAGTTCCAAATTGCTCTCCAGAATGGCTGGATGTATTCACAATTCCACTAACAATGTATCAGTGTCCCTGTTTTCTCACATCCCCTCCAACATTCTGCATCACCTTTCTCTGTCATTCTAGCCAGTCTGACAGGTGTGTAGTAAGACCCAGTACTTCTGATAGAAAACAATGTACCAATCCAAAGAATCCAAAAGATTCTTCCTGAATCACTTCTAGAAAAAAAGAAATTTTTAGAAAATGATAAATATGTGCTGTAAACTCTGAGATACATTGTAATTAAATTTAACATTTCCAATAATGAAAAATTCTTCAAATTGAGGAAAGACCTTCAATTATAAAGGAAAAGAAACCCAAACTGAATACTCTTCACCATAGAAAGTGAAATTATGTTCCAAAGAGCAAAGATCTCAAGATTCATTCAAAGGTAAAATAACTTAAAAAACAAGCCAATCACTTGTTGATTGGGAAAAAAGATGGATGTTGAATAAAAACAAATAAACAAACAAACATTCAAAGCATTACTAGAAATTAAAGGAAACAGTTTTCCCCCACCTCTACTGTTATTTTCCTTATCGCCAACTACGTGACTGTCCAATTAGGAAAAAGAAAACTCAAAGATCTTAAATATTTACAGATAAATCAACAGGAAAAACATTAACAACAAAAGGGAATATAGCTAGTAAATTGCTTCAGGCATCTATGAATAAGTACTGAAAAAATAAAGGAAAATGATCTAACCTTTGCTGAAACAGTGGACACTAAGAAATTTGAGAATATAGAGCCACAACTTACTATTCCTGAGTAATTTAAAAGAAATGAGAATCATGAGAGCAGAATTTAAATCACACACAAAAAATAATAAACAGAACAGGAAAACCTGGCAAATCTCACTAAAGAAACAAAAGAAAAAACAATAAATTGGAAATGCAAATAAATAGAAGTGAAGGATAACCTAGAAGAAAAGCCAAAAAAATTTAATGTTTAAAGAAAATATGTTCACTATGCAAGAAAAACATATAGATCTCAAAGGGATAATATAGTCACCTAAGGATTGTAAGTCTCCCAGAAGAAAAGTACAGGGGGGAAAAATTTAATCTTATAACAAAGGAAATAATAGAAGAGAAATTTCAGGATTTCTAAACATAGAAAATGAAATTCCATTCAAAGGAATTCACAGACTAACCACTTCCTGGGGAAAAGAAAAGAAAAATATCAAGGCTACAAACTCCAAGACACATAATGGTTAAACTTAATTCAATTCAGAAACAAGTTCTACAAGCCACCAGGAAAAAGACTTGGAGGTACAAAGGAAAGAACAATTCAGCACAAGGTTATTCCTCACTTAAAAAAAAAAAGGAAAAGATAATTGAATAATAAGTTTTGGAGAATAATGGAGCTCAAGATGCAATACAGCGTGATTTACCCTACAATTCTGACCCTTAACCATATAGGGGAGAAAAAAAAAAAAAAAGTGCTCAATTATAAAATAAGGGTTGGAAACATTTTTTAGAAAGAAAACTAGAACTGGGGAGATTATTTGCCTCTGGACTGCCCTAAAACAAATGTAGAAGTGATTAAATACTACCAGCAAAGAAAGTCATAGGAACAGAGTAATAATCAAGAGACCAGTCAAAAGGGTTCTTTTTAAATGTACACAAGGAGCCAGGGATGAAGTCAGAATCTGCTAGAGGTAACAGAGAAGGTATTTACAGGAGGCATGATGAACAGAGCCTAGAAACACTTTGTCTATAAATGAACTGGTCTTTTTGTGGTACTATATCATAATGTGAGAAGGTATAAAAAGGCAGAGATAGAAGTTGAGGGAGTTATAAAAGAATGAATGATGTAAAAGGATCAAATCAAGGAAAAAGAAATGAGGAAAGATGACATATGGGAAATGAATAAGGAAAAAGGAGAAAGATTTAAAAGAGGAGGGAACAAGTAGGTCTTTGGATGTGAGAGGCATTTCCACTGATGAATGCTTTTGTGGGTTGAGAGATGCTTGGTGAAAAGAGTTAAGGACTTTACAATGGATGAGGCCTTGAGGATTTGAAAAATCTGCTTGTTTTTGAAGAAGGAAAGTTGGTTCCTCTGTGATGACAA